>NC_065508.1:25038099-25096251 GCF_006386435.1 Epinephelus moara
TCAATGCCTGATGCCTCTAGTCTTTAACTGTGTAGTCATCAATGCCTGATGCCTCTAGTCTTTTCTGTTCTATATGTAAAGGTATACAGCTGTTTAGGTCAACCATGGTATCGGATCGGTATCGGGTAGACCTGCACCGTCAACCATGGTATCGGATCGGTATCGGGTAGACCTGCACCGATTACAATTTTTTGGGCCGATACCAATTTCCGATTTATAGAGTTGTAGTGTTTGGATGGCCGATTCCGATTTCATTTTTTTCAAACCACTTTACAGCACACAAGATATTTAAATATTTTCTATCTTTGCTTTATTAGAACATTTTAACCAAGATACAACCAGCTTTTCAATAATCAAACAAACAAACAAAAACAGTGACACAGGTTAAGACACATTTTCCTTTTTGCCCAAATATAACTTCAGGTACAGTATAAAAATAATTAAGTAAAAAAGACATACATAAATAAAAACATAGATAAATAAAATAATAATTCATGGTGTATAGCATTTGCGGGTAATTTCTTTAAAAGACAAAAAGGTAAAAATATCTCCTGTGGAAAATTCACAGACAATTACCAACTTTCTCCGTCTCTCTTTTGACGTCTGTGCATGAATGATTAAGGTGAGAAGCTGCCCATGTTTCACTTCCTCACATCGCCCAAACCGTGAGTTGCACATGTCCGTGTGTGTGCACTGCTGATGTTACACAATGTCAATCATGCGGCGCACCGGGAATTTGACTGGCGTTTTAAATCGGCATATTTTAGACTGACCGGCCGGTCGCAGGTCATGGCCGTTCATGTGAAAACTGGCCCAGTTCCGAGCACTGCCGATAAATCGGTGCAAGTCTAGTATCGGGTATCGGCTGATACTCAAAGCCACAGCATCAGGATTGGTATTGAAACTGAAAAAGCTGGATCGGTGCATCTCTACTCATGCTGAACAGCTGAACCTGCTCTGGAGCATCGGATCACAGCCTGTTAACACCCCGACTTCTGACCAGTCAGATCACTGAAGAAAAAAGTATCCATGGACGAAAGTTTGGGTAAAAACGAGAAGCCTATGTTGTTACAGTCAGCATAATCATTTCACTGTTCAAGGGCTCTATTTCCACTGGTTTTAAAACAGAGTTTCTCACAAACAGAGAGATTAACACACTAAACACATGGTTTTAGCAGGATTCTAACTTATGCAAAGCTTATTTTAGTCTGCAGTGATGTTATTTTACACTCTGATTTCATCACTGCAGCTCAAAATAACATGAGACACCTGTGTGATGAGAACTGGGGAAAAAAAATTCCTTAGAATAATCCACACACTGTTAATTGGCTCCTGTTTCTATAAAAGCAACCTTTCAGTCAGATAGACCTCATCAGTCATTAACTAGGCTACTTTTTCACCCATTACTTTAATAGCAGAAACAGTCATTTACATCCCATCTTGTAGTTGCAGATACTTTCAGTACCATTTAATGTCTGAGATATGAAGCAGCCTCCTTCATTCGTGGTTGTGATGATGTCGCTTGTAATTAACACCACCGCCTCTTTCATGAACGTGCTTGTGGCTGGAAAGGAAAACCCAGAGTTGACTGAAATAGTTTATAACCAGGTTTGCAGTATGGGTTATCCAGACGGCCAATGTTAGGGTTAGTCAAGCCAGATAATGAAAAGATATCCTGGGTAACTTAAACTGGCTTCATAGTACAGGCCTCTGGTGAGAAGAAAATGGTTTATTTTTGAAAAAGTTGCCAGTTGACCCAGCATACGAGTTGTTACTTTTCAAAGTTCAAAATTTTAACCTGTAATTATGGCACTGGAGTCATTTTTGGTAAGCAGCATCTGCACACAACTTTCAATCTTTTGTGAAAATTTCATGTCTCTGCAATGTACCATCTCACAGGAGAAGAAGATCATTAAGAATTATGTATCAGCAGGAAAACAAGAGGGTTTCTGCCCTTCAGGCTTGAACCCCTGAAAATGTGTCAGAGGAGAATTCAACAGTAGAATTTCTACAGTAAAAAGTGAGATAGAAATTCTACTTTTTGCAAACGGCTTCATCAAACCAACACGTAAGAATGAGAGAAAGGTCTTTAAATGAATATGCGTTGAACACTTTGCTTCCTGAAGATAAAACCTGGCAAACATCGCCATATCTTGATCACTTTCAAGGTTTTTCTGTTGCTTCACCTTAATCTTTTCTGAACACCATTAAGGGAAAATATCATCGCTTATCACTTTACAGCCCTTTTCCTTTGCATCATCATAGATCATTTTTATACTCCCCCTGCTCCAGATTGTTTTCTGCTTAGATCAGTGGTAGTAAAAGCACCAATGAGTTTTTTTTTTCCCCTCCTCGCTCTGTTTGGGATGATCCACAATATTTGTCAAATACATGTTCACAGCTATCAGTTAAACATGAACGATTGTTCCTACAAGGCACATTGCTCCCTGAGCTTGAAAACAAGAAAGCTTTCCAGCAACACAAAAAGACACTGTTGAGCTGTGGTTTATGGGTTTTGGATTTACAACACTGTCTGTCAGTGGGATGTTTGATGTTCTTTCAAGCAGACAAACATTGCCTAAGTAGCCTAATAGAGTTTTGAGTGTTTTGTTTCATGACACATTATTGCCAGTGATGCTGAGACAACTGAAGTAGCACAAAAACAAGCAAAGACAAGTTAAAAGGAAAAGAAGGGTTTAGGGGTTTATCTTTGCCATCTGCACGTAATATCAGAAGATTACATGAGGAACATTTTCGGAGGAAATACAATGGGAAAAAAAAAAACAGGCATTGCTGGTGTCCTACAGTGCACACTTCTCTCTCCAGCTGCACTCACTTATGAAGCCGAGGCAGTCCATAATCAGAGGCACATCAGAATTCAGCAATAACAACAGGACACAGTTGGAGCAAGATCAATAAATCATCTCCTTGAAATCCCCGAGCAGAAGTGAAGAATAATCTGCCAAATGAATCAGGACATGTCTCCTCTGAGTGTTATCCATTGGAGACAGATGCATAATTAACGTGCCTTTGGCTTTCATCTCCTTCATCACAGCGAAGTGCCACTTCCTTCAGCAACTCTGGCTTTATCAAATACCCCCTGTACCCGCTCATGTCACTCCACTCTATTCCTCAGCGTGCGCACACACACACGCCTTTTTTCCTTATACACAAACATGCGCAGGCTCTGCAGCTTAGTACACCAGCAAATTAAATAGGTATTTTCAAAAGCCAGCTGCTGACTTCACACTTTCACATACTGATCAGATACAACAGGCATTAATATTTCTGACGGAGAGAACTTTGGGGTGCTGACTTTAAAGCAACATGTGACATTTTCATATAAATTAATGGCTGGTTTGCTTCTCATTCTCCAGATTATACAGTTAAAGTCAATAGTGACACAATTTTCAGGAACTTGACGATGTTTTTCACTTTGAACTCTGTTTGCACAGGGATCAGTGTACTTCATGTCTCTGCACTGTTTGATTAACAAGCATATCAGGAAGTGCAGGTGCAAAAACAACACAGTAATGAGGGCATAGTGATAAAGGTGTAACCAAAAGAGGTTGCAAATTCCTTCTCCTGATTAGAGATGGATCCCAAGAAAGAAAGAAAGAAAGGAGGCATTCCTGCTGGCTGAATTGAATGCCATCCCTTAATGGAGGAAAAAGATTGTCTCCTAGTATGTCGCTCCCCCCTCCCCCTCTTTGTCTCTCTCTTTCTCACACACACACACACACACACGCACACACACATAAAGCTGTCACGACTGCTCCTCAGGAAAGCAGCGCAGTCGAACAGCCAGCCTCGACGAGACAATTCAATGTGCCATTTGAAGGAAAATAGAAATAAACACTGCAAAACGGCTCCAGAAGAAGCTACCGAATTGTGATCGGCAGGCAGTTATGTGAAATCATGTGGTAAAGGTGATGTAATACAAGATGTTTGGTGCAATGATGTAGTTGGGAGTGAAAAGTTGGTGTCAAAACTGACTTCAACGAGATGTGACAGCGCAAAGAGGCAGAGTAAGCCGTTCCCAGCTTTAAAATGCAACTTCAGGGTCGTCAGGAGCCAAATTCAGCTCGATAGAGTGAAATACTGACGCCTTTGTACCTGAATGCTCGGAAATATCCTGAAGGATTAGTAAGATTTTTCTTCTTTTCTTTTCTCCTTAAAAAAAACAGCTCTCTTTACAGGGCAGTGTAATGCAGAATTTGTAAGACTGTAACCATTTAAATTCAAATATAAATCTCAACTCAAGTCTGTCTTGCCTCTCTTTTTACGCAAATGAGTTGCATTCAAGATAGGTCAGGACAAAGTAGAATGGGTCGTATGATATCCTACGAAAAATGCATGCACAACAGTTTATATGATATCCTATGAATTAGTGATGTTACATCCGTACAATTAACGTAAAGTTACAGAGGTTAGGTTTAGGAAAAGAAACATGGTGAGGGCGTTCCGAACACGTGACTCCAGGGGAAAGTACAGTACAGGTTTTTGTGACCCACCCACCACCCCAACCTGCCTCCTTACAAGACAACTGGGGAATACTTCCTTCTTTACTCCTGTCAGCGCACTGGTCACGTGATCGCAGCCTTTCAAAATACATGGGCTGTGTCTGAAATCATTCACTCATTCATCACTCCCTACTCACTATGTAGGGAGCTCTATGCAGAGGACTATATAGTGAGCTTATCTGCAACATGATAAAACACTTCCGGACACTTTATTTTATTGAGAAAGGGACAGTGCACAAATGTGCCAGACTTAGCCATACAATCTAATTCCCATCTGCAGTCCCTGGCAGGTTGATGGTAGATGTGTATATAAGAAAAAGACATTAAAATAACACACAGAAGCACAGAAGCACAGATAAAAGCGGATTGATGGTATGTCTACAGAAGGGCACATAAGCACAGAGCAAGGCACATACGCAAAAACAACCAGACACAGGCACTATTAATAAAACAATGACATAACCATATAACTAGAAACATTAAGAACGTACTATAGAGAAGTACAACATAAAACATAGACCAAAGCACACAGCCACAAACAAACACACAAGAGCACAAAGCAAAGCACAAGAACAATTAGTAAGACAGTGACATCAACATAAAACCAAAGCACATGAAGGAAAACGTATTGTACAAAAGCACATAAGCCCCAACATACAGTGAGAAAACAAGGACATAGCCACTAATTACGTCATTGCTGTTGCACGATTATAACAGGTCATGTCAACGTGAGCTGGTGAACCATCCATAACAAATACTGACATTCGTAGTTGTGATCAAAAATACACACGACCGTTCATGCTCACATTCATACCTATGGGCAGTTGAGATTCACCAATTAACCTGCATGTCTTTGGACTGTGGGAGGAAGCTGGAGTACCCAGAGAAAACCCACACTGACACAGGGAGAATCTGCAAACTCTGCACAGAAGGGCTCCCACCCACCCTGGGTTTGAACCCTCTTGCTGTGATGTGACAATGCTAACCACTGTGCCACCGTGCCGAATTTTCCGTTTAACCTTTGTCGTCTTGAAGTTTGTTTTACCAGTCAGTCATGTAATAACTTGTGAATTTAATGTATAACGTTACACATTATGCCATTACAGCACAAATCAGAGCTATTAGCAACCCAGCTCGCTAACATTAGCTACTGTTATCAGCCCTACAGTAACTGTTAAGCAGTGGAGAAGATTAATTGCCGATTTATTTTTACCTTTTCAGGGACCAACGACTACACCTTAAATTACATGGCAAAGAAAAATTGGTAAAACAAACTTCAGCATGTCATTATAAGTTTAACATGTACAGCAGGTTGTCTCCTCTCGTCCATCTCTGTGTCCATTCCATGAAGTCCGTCCATTTCCTTGGTGCAATGCATGATGACATATATTGCTTGGTTAGTAACCGTGTGCTGTACACTACTTTTCACGGTGCATTGTGGGATACTTTGAGTCCACTATATAGGGTATAGTAATTCCCACTATACATTCAGACAGCACTACAAAATGGCAAACTAGGGAGTGATTTCGGACACAGCCATGGGATATGTACGATTTTTGGGTGCATTATTTTTTTGTTTTTGAACAGCTTGGACAGGATGTTCAAATTTCCAACCTATTTCTGGGGTGAATACAATCCATCATCCCAAGTGGCTTAGTAATATCTGAGGTAAAAGAAAGAAAAAAAAAACAGGACACAGTTGTACGGAATGTTAATAGCGAGAATTTTAGAATGCTTTTAATCCTAAAAATTTGATTCCTTGGGTCTTGTGCACATACTCAGAAATGTTAAAATCCTTCAACAAAACTAAGATAAATGGATGCTGTTGCAGTTTATTCTGTGGGGAAATAATAATACAACAAAGATCAAAATGTCACAGTGTTGTGTGATAAAATGCAAGTGTGAGAATTCGAGAATTTAAGGTTAATACGGCGAGGGCACTTGGAAGAAGACATACATAAAGAAACATGGACTCATACTTCTCTCCAATAGAGGTAAATACATTAGAGACACACGGGGGAAATGTATCATATATAAGGTAGAGTTTACTATACGCCTGTAAAATGAAAAAGAATGGGGCGAACTGATGACAGTAGGTGTTGTAAGTGTGAGGGAACAGAAGGTACTCTCCGTCATGCTTTGTGGATCTGCTTTGTGATAAAACATTTATGGGAAAAATACTGAGCTATATGGAAGAGGGTCTGGGGATTTGTATTCCGGAGTGCCCTCGGTTTAGTTTATGGTGTGAATTCTCTAATGTTTTTTTATTGTTTTATTGATTTATCCTTTATTTTATAATGTACCTAATAATATACAAAAATATTATCTTAGGGATCTGTGTCAATTATTAGCCTGGTTGATAGAGAATAAGATTATGCCATTATCAAACATTGGTAAGATAATAGGTAAGAAAAATGCAAGCAGCAATTACGTCACGGGGAGTGGCAGCTGTTGTTTTGTTACTGCAGATTGTTTTACACAGCTTGGAATTCCTTGAATATTGTGCACTGCATGAAGAACTTAAATATCACTTATTGTGACCACTATGTGCAAGAGAACACGCACTAATTGTCATGACCCGTCAAGCTACCTAAATTCATATTTATTTGTCATCCCTGTGTTTCCTGTTTTATTTCGGTAACCATTGTCTTGTTTCAGATCCCACTTCCTGTCAAGTTTCCCTCCTTTGTGATTACTTGCCCCGCCCTAATGTCTCCTGTGTCTCAATGTCTCCCTTGTCTTAGTTTATCTAAGTCTCTGTCTTCCCCTCCTTAGTCGCCAGATCATCCTTACTTTTGAGTGAGAGTTCCAGTGTTTCCTTGTGAGTGTTTTTGACTTTCTTTGCCTTTTGACCACCCTTTTTGCCATACCATTGCCTGTGTAACTGATCGTCCATGTACCAACCTGAGTCTGATTAGAGACCTTGAATTTTTTTCCTAGTCTGTGAGTCTGCTTTGTGAGTCCATCACCAGTTTGTGCTTGATACTAATAATACATTATGTTGCTGTATACCAAGTGTGGATCTTACAATGCACATTAAATGTAAAGTGGATGATGTTTGTCACATCCTGTTGCATATAGTTGGCGCCATGACTGTAACTCAATAGCTGTGTAGTTGTCTCAATGGCTAGACTCTAGACTCTTGCCAGAGATTGTAAGAACGAGTTAGAACAGCTTCCTTTTTCAAAGCAAAGCATGCAATTTGTCCACCTCGCCACAGCAGTGGCATTCAATTAAAAAACTTAAAAGCTTTGCAATTTAATTTTCAAACATCACTGAACAAATTTCAAACAAGTCAGTGCGATAAATCTGATCTGATGTGACAGAATGTGAAAAATAATCAATTACAATCGCAGCACTTGGTGATCAGGCCTTGTATAGATTTATGTTACACGTCAAAGGATGAAATTTAATTTGGCCAATCTGTATAGTTATGTCAGTTATGTTTGTGTCAACCTTTGGATTGAATAGATAACATAAAAGAAACTGAAGTGTGGTTTATTCAGTTGTACTTTGAGTGTAATATAAACTGAACTGAAAAACATGTCCATAATGGAAACTACTACATGATGACTTTCGCTCACCCGAAAAACTTTTTTTTTCTCAATGTCATATTTCTATTCATTCCATTACACAACAATATGGATACTGATCTCGCTTAACAGTGCTCTCTTTGAGAAATAACATGAAGATTATAGAGACAACTACTCTCAAGAGAACACCCGGGGAGTGTAGCAACTTAACTTGCTTGTAATGGTGACTAGCAGACAAAAGAGGAGTAAATATATTTTGTTGTCAAGGTAACGTATGTAGAACCAGTCATTTCCAGTGCATTAGCTGTGGACATTATCCATGTCGGAAACTGCATGTAGTCTTTGAAATGAATGCATATGAACTGACTGCCATTCCTTGAGAAATCCACAGAGCCCTGGAGCCCTGAAATCATAAACTGACGCCTTGTGTTTACCTCCATGTATCACAATCACATAGACATGATAAACAAATCTGGACTCTGCTCAGTCCAGTCATGAATAATGAAAACCACTGCAATGAAGCTCAGCATTTAGTGGTTACACATACCCCCATGGAAATGCAATCATGTTGGAACTTTTCTACACAGGATTGCATAGTTAGAATAACGTGCCAGTCTACAGTGTGTAGCATTGAGTAAAAACAATTAAATTAAAATAATAAATTAAATAGGGTCGTACCCTACTCTAGTTAGTTTGTTTTTTCCATGTAAAGTTTTAAAGTGTGGATAGGCTCAGTGTGACAGCGGCATTCACTTAATATAGTAAACAAGCTAACTGAGCTAATGACGGATCCGAAATGTACAGCAACATTTGTTTGCTAACTCAAGATATCAAACATAAGCCAGAGACTTTGTCGTATACAGTTGCTGTGAGTTGGAAATTTACCACTTCTAAAAAGAAGAGAGAAGATCATGTTATCTCAGAGCCTTATGGTGCTAAAAGTGAAAGTCAAGAGCGCTCACTCAGCCGCAAAATCTGGGGACAAAAACAAAAAACAAATCGACTGCTCGGCTTGAAGCAATCAAGTCGACTTAGGGGTCTCTCACTTATGATTCGAACCTCCGACTTTTAAAGGGCAGCAGTTTTAAAAAACAATGAACTGATGATTGTGTGATGGTGCGAACATTTAACTTTCGGTGGAATGCACAGAACAGAAATATCTGCGTCAACCTTGGAGTAAGAGGTAAAAAATTTGTTAACAAATATTTTAGGATTTTGTTAAATTTTATTTGTTTCATCACTGATGTGAAAAGGCCTTTAGGCTGTGTTGGTGAAGATTCTCAGTCATCCAGGTCATGGGAATCCTAGTTGTTAAAGATGTTTCACCTCTCATCCAAGAAGCTTCTCCAGTTTGACGGACTAGTGTGCAGTTGCAGGCTTTAAACCCTGTGTGGGTGTGAACCTTTGTGAGTCGTTGAGGTCACGTGAGCTCTGAGTTTCAGATGCACAGACTTATTCATTGGGGAAACAAAACAACCACTCCACAAGCACATGGCACAAGACAGGAGAGCCAGCTCCTGTCAGCTCCAGCTCCATCTAAAGAAGACAAGAAGCCATCCACGTCAGAATTGGAATGACCATCGTTAAACAGAGTTGGCCTATGACACCACCTATTACCCACCTACAATGCAGTCTTGAGATCCCTCCCCAGACGGCTTAACACCCATTCACACCTGGACCCATCTAACCCTAACAACACTCATGATGGCCAGGTGGATCAAGGACTCGCATGTGACCTTAATGAACCTGAAACTCAGAGCTCACAAGTGACATCAACAACTCTGCAAGAGTTAACACCCACACAGGGTTTAAAACCTGCGACTGCACCAATCCGTTAAAAAGTAAGAAGCCTCTTGGATGAGAGGTGAAACGTCTTCAAGAAACTCAAGCAAGTCCAGTTGCTTATGACATAGCCCTTAGGAGCCTCTGGGCTGTATAACTATTCTGATGAGAGTTTGGGCAATGGTTTGTTTAAACTTCTGTAAAAACTGCTCGCACTGAGGTTACTTGGTTCCATGTGATCATACCAGAAAGATCCACAGACAGTACAGTACCTATGTAGCTATGATTCTAACACATTTAGCATCTAGTATAGCATAGTAAAGATTACTGTATATGCAGTTTTAATGAACGACCGCTAAATGTTTGAATTTCACTTTCTGTGTTTCCTCTGTGCCTTTTGAATTTGACTGAAGAGGTAAGCAGGTGTACAGTGAGGACGTTTTTTTTCCACAACCGATCAGCATGATGATAGAAAGCAGCATAATGAGCCCTGTGTTGGAAATAACCGGAATTTTTCTTTCAACGATTGTCTCTTGGAAAGATGTTATGTTTGCCTTTGTCTCTGGAGCTCATTGCCACTTGGCGCCTGAACCAGCTGACCTTGCCAACTTCTGTTGATGCCACACAAGTCCAACAGCATTGAATGGGCACCAAATCTGCTGAAGTAGCCAAAATACCCTGGATGGATGGAGATGGAATGTCCAAACAGTGGCAGAGTCCTCAATCTGCACTGTGCCAACAATCATCCATCTCTGGCTGCCCTCCACTCCGCAATGTGGAGTCAGATTCAACCATTTAGAGGAGCTGTTTCTGTACATTACACACGTGAGTTTCACAAGACACTCAATAATGTAAACAAGCATTCATTTTGTTCGGGGCTTCACCCCAGCCTGGATTGCTTGTCAGAGAAAAAAGATTTCATAAGCAGCTGAATTCAAAGTGATAACATTCTGTAATATCTGAAACCTCAACATGATGCAATTGCAAGAGAGCGCTTCATAATCTATCATTTTCAATCCAAGCTTACTGGCCTACTTATCACACTTTTCCCACTCTCTGTTCTCCTCCTTTCCCCAAGATTCTGCATTATTTTCCTGTCTTGTTCCCATGAAAGAATGATTGGAGAGTACGTAAAAAAAAAAAAAAAACATCTTAACGCTCAGTGCGTGGGGGTTTTTCAATGGATTTGTGGGGGTCAGTGTGCTGAGCGGTGAGAAGCAAAGGAGAGGCGAGGAGCCAGGAGCTGCAAAGCTAGTGCAGTGCAGTGTTGGTGGGTGCAATAGAGATTAAGGGCACCACAGACTGAGTATGGTAGATAGAGAGGATTTAAGCAAGATGTGGAGTTCTGAGTGGCAAGTGAGACCTGATGGCTGTGATTTTGGCACAATTATCCCCTTGTATTGTCACTGATCTGTGCTGCACACTGTTTTTTTTCTCCCTTGATGCCTCATCTTATCCTACAAGTCTTTTAAAGGGGAATGAAGAAGGAGGTCACTGTAGAAGTGAAAGATGAGGCGCTACAGAACAGAAGCAACAATAATAGACACCATTTAATGGTGGCAGACTCTCACCCAAACATTGGCATGAAACTGTCATATTTTTCCCTTGACACCAAGGTTTCTATAATTAATGTTGCTTTTGACAAAAAAAGATACAAAACAAATTAAAGGGACCTGTAAAATATATTCATTGCTGAGTTAAATGCTTTGACATAAAGCCTCCAACTTAAGCTTGTCGAAAAATGAGAGGGCTTTAACCTGTATATTAACCTATAGCTGCAGCACAATGCTTTTTAATTAAGTGTTGTGGTATTTCACCAATTTCCATTCCTGGCATTTAGTTTCTGTCACTGAGCGCTAAAATAGCAGGGTTTAATAAGTGAATGGATATGTTACATTATGTGCCAATAGGGAATGAATTGGTCCAAGTGATTCCATTGCATTTTGTTGGCTCGACTTAATATGCTGATGAGAGATCGTGATACAGTTTTGGGCTGCACCCAGCCACTTGCTTGAAATTATTCATGGCCACACTATCAGTGGGAACTCAAATTTGTAATTAGCCATAATAGTAGATTATATTTGTACACTTTGCACACTTGGTTCCCACTTACATTCTCTCAGCTGACTGAATAGTTAAATATTTTAAAATATTAAACTAAAATATGCCATCTCTGCCATTCAGTGGAGAATGCAAACAGAATAAAAATAGCATTCATATGAGGGATGATTCAAAAGAAGGATTTTTTAGATAAGTGTGTCATTACTTGTGACTTGAATTTGGTCACATCACAAAGTGTTCAGTATGTGAACAAACAAATCCTCAACCTCAGTGAAATCAATCACCATTGTCTCTGACAGAATCAGTTGCTTTTAGCAGTGGTGCTCCTTCACTGACGACTGACAGCATAATTGTCAGCTCAGTTATGATAAGCAGCATGTTACTCGCTGGTCAAAAGCCTGACGAAATGGGCTACTCAACAGAAAATCACAATGCGGTCCTGGTTAGGAAGTTGCAACATGATCTCATATATATATTTTGCTGCTTGGCCAGAAGCCTCTGCGTTACTAAAATGACACCTGGGGCAACCTTTCACATTGTGTTTTGATGCAGGAGGGTACAGTGGCAAGAAGAAGGGCTGGGCGATATGGACAGAAATTCATATCTTGGTATTTACAGGCTGATTAGCGACACACGATATACATCTCGGTATTTTGTACGAAATGGGCAACATGTTTTCAGTTGCAAGTCAAAGCCACATTTGAGATGTCACAAGCAGTTGTATAAAAACAGACAACATTTAACAAAGGTAAAGCTACCCTTTATCGATGTAAAATGTGTTATATCTTGCTTGAAAATATATCGATATATCATACATAGTCGTTATATCGCCTAGCCCTAGTAAAAAGGGGTTGGTAGTTCGGTTCAGACAACAAAACTACTTGGTTATGGTTATGATAAGGCGGTGGCATGTCGCCAAAACACCCGGCTACAACTGCCACAAACCCCGCCGGAAAGACAGCAGCATGTTATGAAAAAATCACCTGGCTCTGAGTGCCACGAACACTGCCACAAAGGCAGCTGAGGGTTTGTTGATGCCCTGGCATTCTGGAATGTTGTATGCATCAGTCCACTTTTAAAGCTTGGCACTGACCTCCCCATTATCCCAGAGCACCTGATTTGTGAATGTTCGTACAGTAGTCCTGGAACATCATCATGCATTTTCCGTTGTACTCAACGTGTCTATGTTGCTGTCTTTGTCCTCATTTCCTTTGTTACCTCCATTTTTCAGGAGCAGCAACATGCAATCCAAGCCATAAATATTTCTCAATGTTTGTTTATTGTGTGGGGAAATTGTTGTCCAACAACAATCGGATGTGCAAAGGTTGTTCTCTATCATATTGCATGATAGGGTTTGTGCACATGGTGTTAAAAAGAAAATAAATAACAGCCCCTAAACAACAAACTACAGCCACCTCCATGATCTATGAGCACTTTCTGTTCTTCTTCACAAACAACATAAATGAAATCAAACTCAAGATTGGTCCTGTGATCCCCCTCCACTGCAACGCTTCTGTCTTGCACAGTCATTCTGAGGCCCTTTCTTTGTGCACTTTAAAGGACACAATTGCCAAACCAAAGCCTCCATCATGTCCTTTAGATGTTATGCCTGCCAGATTTCTGAAGGAGGTTTTTAACAGTGTTGGTCTCTCTATTTTTTCCATTGTAAATAACTCTCCGTCCACTGGCAGAGTTCCCTTCTGCCTTAAGTATGCAGTAGTGCACCTACTTCTCAAGAGACCATTTTTGTGAAAAGTTTTAGAAAAGGTTTTTTTTTCTTTTTTTTTACTTAAAGTTAATTTCTTCTACAGATAATCAGAATGGCTCTGATAAATTTTGATCAACTTTCCATAACAGCAGCACAAAAATGTCTCTTGTCGAGGTTACAACCAGTCTTTCATTTCACTTTCAATAGAGATTCTTTGGTTTTAATTCGTCTTGCTCACAGCTCAGCATTTCACACAGTTGATGTCTCTATTCTATTGGATCACCTTGAAAAGTTAGTTGGCAGCAGGGACACTGATCCAGACTGAAACAACTTGTATTTATTCAACAGACCTTTTTTTGGTAACAGTCACTGATGCCTCCTCCTCCTCTCTGAACCCATGGTGCTCCCCAAGGCTCCATTCTTGGCCCCTTGTCGCACTGTGTATACATGCTGCCACTGGGGCATATCATACTTCCCAAAATAGATTGTAGTGGGAAAATACATACAACACAAACTTTGGCACCATTGTTATACAGATGACACACCAATATATGTCCTGTTAAAAACAAGAGAAGAAGGCCACTTTCACGAGTTATTATCTCTGATGCCCCAAAACTCTCCATTCTCCAGCTAGATAAACAATGAAAATCAAATGAAATCATTCTTTTTGGTTCCCCAAAATTAAATCCCAATTTTCTAAAAACATTTTTTGTTCTCTATCTACAAATGTCAAACCTGTGGCCAGAAACCAAGGTTCTATTTTTGACAGAGACCTTTCATTTGAAGAAGAGGTCACAAAAGTTGTTCACTCAGGGTTTCAGCAGCTGAAGAGTATCTCAAAAACCAGATCTTTTCTCTGTCGACCTGATCTGAAGAAGGTCATCCATGCTTTTAGTCATTCTCATTGTGTCTCATTGTTAGATTACTGCAAAGCACTGTGCTCAGTGTTAAGACAAAAAAAACCAACATCTAATGCCTTCAGCTGGTACAAAACGCAGCTGCTCAACTTTAACAAATAAAGACAAGATCACATAAGCCCTGTTATATCCTCCCATCACTGGTTATCAGGAAGTTTTAGAATTGATGTTAAGCTGTTATTGATTAATTTTAAAGCACTTCACATTTTAGCGCCCAGTTACTCCTAATATTGCTGAATTGCTGCTCCCCCGTGAGCCAGAGCCAAGCCTCAGATCCTCAAGCAGGGCTCTGCTGGCTGTTCCTATGTCCCAGTTCAAAACTAAAGGTGATCGGGCTTTTGCAATCAGGTCCCCTCAGCTCTGGAACTGTCTGCCTGAACATCCAAGGCTGCAAAATAAGTGACATTTCCATGTTCCCCAGGGATAGGCGACCTGCCCCTCCGGAGCTGCAGGCAGCTCTTAAGACCCTCTCCAGTGGCTCCCTGTGGCTTTGACATAAAATTTTTCAACATTTGTCATTGTTGTGGGCCTAAAGTGATTATTGCCCTCTACAACTGTAAAAATGTGCAGCTATAGATCGAATTTTTAGAAAAGTTTAAACGTTTCATCAACTAAAAAATGCCCCATACGTCTACAATCGTTAGCCCTTTCCTCTGAATTTTACTGAAGTAGCGGTGGCTAGCCTGGAGTCTAGCAAGGCTAGCTATGGATTCCAAATTCAAAAAGGAAACGTCTTGGAGGAAAACAGAGAATTTAATAGTGTGTGGACAGATTCATTTGCTTTCACCACAGATGCTGCAAAGTACTAAATAATTATAAATTGCTCATTGCAGAGTAGCCACCGTGTAGTAAATCATATTCATGAATGCTCATTTAGATCTATTTATAATGCTGATATGCTAATTTAGACTTAAAAGGCTGTTATTCAATTATTTTTTGCAGCTCAAGGCTGATTTTTTTTGTGCTTTTTTGGCCAAAAATGGCTCTTTATGGCTCTAATAGTAAAGGTTGCCAACCCCTGATCTAGCCCAAACCTTATCTAATAACTCCCACAAGGCTGTCTGTTCCTGCCAATCCCCTACTGGTGTCTCCATTCTAAACAATGGGTACGCCAGGGCAAAGACTATGTGCGTCATCATTTCAGGAGTCTGACCAGAGTGTCACCTCATTTTTAATTACAATACAGTCAGACCTGTAGCTGTGATTGCAACATGACGTTATAAAGGTTTTCTGAGTTAAAATTTACAGTGGTTTTAAGAAACAAAAGACTTTTTGTGGAACAATACTAGGATCACACAAGAGCCTGGTGTCAAAATTACCAGAACTGCATCTGGCATGCCGTCACGCACTGGGCACTTTCTATTAAGGCTGCATGCAAATAAAATGTTTTTAAAAAATCAACATCTCATCTGGTTGATAGAAGAGGTTTGCTTTGCTTCTGAACAAACTCACAAGCAACCCACCTGTGTGGTTTACTGGAATAAGGACAGCACATACAGTATTGCATCTAACAGCAACTTTCTGTGATATAACACCTCATGCTGACACAATGCTAGGCATATCATGCACTTGCATTGTCAAGAGTTCAAATCTATGTCACCCGCTTCTCTCTCTGTCTCCAATGCTGCTGTCACTGTACACCATCAAATGAGGCAGAAATACTTCTTCCAAACAAGCTGTACTTATTTTGCTGCCACATTCCAGCACCCCACCTTGAGCACATATTATTAGTGATTTGTTTGCCGCTGAACGAGGCACCGAGAAATCTGCTTCCTTTCCTTTCCAGTAAGAGTAATTGGATGGCGGCTGACCAATCCCAATACATTGCAGCATAATTAACTACTTCATTAAGCTTAGCTACTCCCAGGAAGCCAGTAGACCAACAGAGCACATGTATTTGACTTCATTCCCGCTGACTGCCAAAGGAGACTATATTTATGTGCCAATTTTACACCGTGCACCAAAATACACTTTAAAATACTTACTGCACACAAACTTCCATCCTTCCTTTATGTAGCAATATAATAATGTTGAAAAGGGCACTGGCAGCTCATTTCTGAACCTGAGTAACACATTATAGAAAAGCAAACAATATGGGTTGGGACCCATGTGAGACTGTGGTGCTATTTTTGGTGGCTCCCCACGCAAAGGGAGGACCAGTTTATTTCATTAGGCCATCTCTCAGGAAAACAAGACATTTTCAAAACGTGGACACAGTGTTGAAAAAAAAACCCATACAAGTGATTTAGCTTGAGCCTTCACAGATTATTTCGTCTGACGGGCTGTGTCTTAATTAAGTCAGCGTGAAAATGGTGGCGGAAATAAGACATTAAGTCAAATGTGAGCAATGAGATTAGCTGCCAAAATGAGATGTCATTGTTAAACCTTTTCCCTGAAGCTCACCTGCTTTTTTTTTTCAGTGTGTGTGTGTGATGAGCAGTGCTGTTTTACATGTTGAAGAGGCTCAGGAGCAGTAGATCACTCCACTTCTGGTATATATTGAATGTGTAGCACCCTTAAAAGACTGAAAAGCGCCCGCATTTCAGCAGGGTTATGATTATAGGCTACTTTATGACAATCACTTAACAGATAACTGAATCATAAAACTACATTTTTAGGACTTGTCGTGAAATACAATCAGCGAGAACAGGCCAGCACAGGATGAACATTAGTTTCATCACCCCTTTCTGAATGGAAATGATTTGTTTTGTCTCTTTTGCTTCGCACCAGACTGAGCCAGATTGGGACGGTATTTTTCTATTTTACAATAGACAGTCTTAAGTTTTATTCTCTGTCTTATTTCAGTAATTAATGTTTAGGACTGAGAATGTCGTCTGAGCTCAATCGCAGCGTGATTTCAAAATTTATATAACAAAGCTACTAAAGATTAGAGCGAAGCAGGTATTCTTGTAGTTGATTTGCACCGCTATTTTCTGGGCAGGTCCATTGTGCAGCAGGCATCTCCTTGTTTAAGCTATGAATACAAAATCATGTTACTGTAGCAGAAGGGAACAATGGCAATGATTAAATTGGTTGTTGTGTGTACATTCTTTTGCTCATTGGCATGCTAAAGAGGCGCTTACTTTATCAGCAGCAGATTGCATTCCACCACTGGTAATTACTTTACTAACTTTGACATTTCCATGACAGTGACAAAGGGAAGTTAAATTGCTCCAGTTTTTTTGGTAGTTCATATGTTCACATAAATAATGATACTGAAGCAGCCAGGATGTCATTTATTCTGTCCCGCAGAGGTGACCCACCCTGGTAGAAAATACAAACATGGAGCAGAAACAGTGTAGAATCTGCCCCTCTGCCTCAGACTGATGCAATGGGTGCTGATCTCTAAAACAACACCAACGATTCAAGGCTTCAAACCTGCTCCTAACACACTGAGAGATATTGTGGGTGTGATACAAACGTCTCAGAAGGTATCCTCAGATGATCCGATCAGGCTTTCTCCATAAAAGTGATCATTTACGCAGCAATTCAGCCACAAAAAAGGAGTCTGACAAGTTTAAAGATATTATATGTCACTTTTCTGCATTGAAATGTCTAAAAACGACTAGAGCAATGTGATATATTTTGTTAAGCTGTGTATTTACGCTATCTAAGATGTTTCAAACAATGTTCAGATCCAGAAAAATCTGTCATTTTAATCAATCATGGTCCTTGTCATTTGGCTGTCACCTCTCAGTGGGCTCATATCCCCTTTGCGCATGTGGCTGTCTGTAATAAGCTGCCATAAGTTGACTTTTTATCCAGTTTTAAGCCACATTTTACGATACACATTTCAGATCTTGGTTGTTTTTAACTATGTTTAACCGGATGAAGCATTTTAGTCTTTGAACGTCTTCGGATCTTAAGTTTTCAGACAAACAAGTTAGTGGTAACTCAGCTCCAGCCCTTCCTGTGTCAAACAGCATTGGAGAAACTGATTTTAAACTGCTTCATTTAGTGCTTTTACCGGTTTATATCATTGGCTCCATTTGTTTTGGAGAGGAGGAGACCTCTGTGGATAATTTGGCTCTCGGTAAAAACCTCCTGAACGTCTGGATCTTCTGGAAGCTATCAGAGAAAAAAAGGTGAGCACGCATTAGCAGAAGGGTTCCCTCTGTGCGGAGTTTGCATGTTCTCCCCGTGTCAGTGTGGGGTTCTTTCCGGGTACTCCAGCTTCCTCCCACAGTCCAAAGACATGCAGGTTAATTGGTGACTCTAAATTGTCCATAGGTGTGAATGTGAGTGTGAATGGTTGTCTGTCTCTATGTGTCAGCCCTGTGATAGTCTGGTGACCTGTCCAGGGTGTACCCCGCCTCTCATCTAATGTCAGCTGGGATAGGCTCCAGCCCCCCCGTGATCCCCAACAGGATAAACAGAGAAAATAAATGAATGAATGAACATTAGCAGGAGCTGGGCAGAGCCGCAGAAACACTGATTTTTAACATGACACTGCTTCATTCAATTCGGCACTGAAGGAATCCCAACCTGATAAAAACTGACTTCCATAACGGCATTGTACCATCTCTTGTTACTGTTTTGATTCAGAGGCCATGAGCTGCAGAAAATTACATATTGCACATTTTAGGGCTATTTCAAAAATGGTGATGTGACTTAAATGTCTTTGTTGTCAGTGAAAGACAAGTTGCTACTAGTAGTGAAAAGAAACTGACGTGATACCAGTGTAAAGCATGTGGCAATGGCCTTTACTGGCTTCTGTATAAAAAATACTGCCTTGGTTATATCCTACCATGGGCAGTTACTATACTATTTTACTACCTGCAGCATTGCAATGAAAATAAAATAGCCCGATGTTTACTTGGTGATGTAGCAAGCTATAGAAAACCTGGAAAGAAAAGCAAAACATGCTGTAGCTGCTCTTCCCAGGAGCATCAGAATCTTTTAAAACTCAGAGCCAGTCACTTTTTTTTCTGTCATTTAAGCCTGAGGTGACACTGCATGAGATGAAATGTAATCTAAGGCTCTAATAATTGACATCATATATTCTTTGATGCCACCGGTCTACTGGAATGTCAACACCTGACCATGCAGCAGTTTTGTTTGAAAGCAGGTATCTCTCTCTGTCATCGAGCCTGGTGGCAACCGTGAATTTTCCAGTAAGATCAAAGTTCCCCTAGTGGAGTCAGAGTGGAGCATCAAGGGTGACACCTTTCTCCCTCTCCCTCTGCTGTCTGCAGAGACCTTTCCTCTCACTGCTGGGATCACTGCAACTGTACTATCATCATTTGTCACTTCAAAAGCTCTGTTTGACAGCATCTATTTGACAGTGGCAGTGTGTCCAGTGTGACAATGATTGGCAAGGGAGGTCTGCGCTGTGGGTAGAGGGAGATAACAGGACAACAGTTAAGGACAACCACTGCACCTCCCGGTGAGAAAAAAAGGGGGGAAAACACATGACGAGATGACAATGCCCCGGCTGGCTGTGGATATCAAAGGGGATTTTTTTTCAAGTGAGGGAAGAAAAGAATGGCTTCATCTCTACAGTGTAATACAGGCGTCCACATGTCCACCATTCACCTCTGTCTCATGCAGATTAATACCAATAAGTAAAGCATCAGGCAAGACATAAACCCATTTTATCAGCGAAACCCTAACCTGACTCTGCAGGCGTTTCTTCTGAACTCTGACGTTGTAGATCAAATAGGTTTGGATATCAGGTATTTTCACTCACTCGCAGGAAAAATCAAAGCGTAACAGTGAACAACAACCCACCAGAATAAATGAACAACAATAGAAACATGCATCCTCAGCAACCACACCCAAGGGAGATGCAGTACATGTTGAAAGAAAAACATGAGAGGCAGTCGTCTTTAGAGAGCCACTGAAATGCAAATGTATCCAATATAACTGACCCACTGAAGATTAATGATAGATGATTTGATGATGGATGAACTTTTACCCGTCATCAATAAACGCTCTGCTCTCAGCTTCCCAAGGACAGGAATCTCAGCCCTGCCATTTAAATTCCACTCAGAGGTGCGAACCTCAGACTAGCTACATTCTCTCTTAGATATTACTAACCCTGCAATGATAGTGCATAAAACATACAGGGCTGTAACTGGTTTTGATTCATTTGACTACCAAGTATGAACAATGACGCTTCTACAGTTGCAGTGTGGGCAAAGTGAACAGTTATAAAGTGCCCGTGAACAGGAGCAGACTTAGGTTTCTCAACTAGACTACAATATGGATGTTTTCCCTTTTTTTCTTAGGTATGCAAGAAGCAGGCTGTCCTCATTCACTGTTCATACTTAAACCTGCAAAAAGTAATGCCCTATAGTGGGTATATAACCCCTGTAATTGTGAGCCAGGATGCTGTGATTGTGTGACGTATGTACTGCAAGCTGGCGTCTGTCACATGACGGGAGCAAAGGAGAAAGTCAAGTGACGTAGTAAGGAGCGACAAAGGCTGAATCCATGTGTTTGGACTTCACGGCACTTGCAGACTCTCAGACTTTGTAGGTGCACTCTTGGGAAATGTGGGAGTTTTTGGGGCTGTCCAAATCCACAGTTGAACCAGTCTACAAGGGGCCTCAAGAGAACTTTCTGCAGACTTCCAGAGAGTCCGCTTAAAAAATAGTTACTGATAGTTAGGTCTATTAAAATGCTACTTTAATTGTGTAGGCCAGAAATAATTTTCGACCACATCATGATACAGAGATATGAGATATGTCTAGGTTGTAGAGGGACTGAAAATGCCTTTCATTATTGCATTCTATCAGGCTGTGCAGTGGAATAGGCTAAAATAATTGGCGGAAAAACAATAAAAGGTCTTCTAATGTATGTAATGCCCAATTTATTGAATTATAATCCTGTTCTTATTCACAAATGTTTCTGTTTTTGAATGTGTGTAGCCTAGAGATGTACTGATAGCTTACATTTTTAAGTCACAGAAAAAGGCTGTACATGGGATCTACAGTATATCTTGCTATCTGCAGGGACAGATGAGTAGGCACTATTCATCAACTTATATGACATGAATATGACAGCAGCTATAGTTGAACGTTTCCACAGCAACGGGTAAAACAGTTTCAGAGAGCTGTCTATCAGCCGCTTGCTGTCTCTGCCTTGGCAGACTTTATGTGATGACAGTAAATACATCGCACAAGGGTTCAGTCTGCAAGTCCAGAGGGTGGACATTTGATGCAGCCAATTTTTTTATTTTATTTTTTTATTTTATATACTTTATTAATCCCCCTGAGGGGAAATTCAATTTTTTCACTCCGTTGTCATTAACACACAGGTCCGAAAGACACACACACATGCACAAACAGGACCTATACATGCACTAAGTGGAGAGATGTCAGAGTGAAGGGGCTGCCTTGGTCAAGCGCCCTGAGCGGTTGGGGGGGTTTGGTGCCTTGCTCAAGGGCACCTCGGCAGTGCCCAGGAGGTGAACTGGCACCTCTCCAGCCACCAGTCCATGCTCCATATTTGGTCCGGACGGGGACTCGAACGGGCAACCCTCCGGTTCCCAACCCAAGTCCCTATGGACTGAGCTACTTCCGCCCCCTAGGGGCCGCGTAGGGAGGTTGTCGGGTGGGGTATGGGTCAAACGAGCACAGGACTTTGACCCAGAAGACTGGGGTTCTTGTCCTGGGTGACACCATGAGTCCACGTTGAGTTACTTTAAGTTATGTATGTGTAAAACGTCACGTCATCACAGAACGTTGATGACGTAATGCAAGGTTGCCCAGCTATGATTTCTCCTTAGCTTAACCTAACTGGTAGGGGTGTTTATTCATAAGATATCATGGTGCTAATCCATAATTTTATGTATGAAACGAGCGCCTAACTTTTCACAAGATATCATACAAACCACTGAATAAACATAAATATTAAGAAGAATAAGCTGCAAGCTACATTTCTGCACTTGCAAGTTCAATTCATTCAGTTAAATAGCTTTAAATCCTGAGTGGCCTTCTTTCCTGCTGTGGTGACATTTAGTGCTTAGAGAGAATTAAAGAGAGTGAGAGTCATGGGCTGTGTGAGAGGGATGCATCTCTCAATCGTCAGAAAACAGATTTTTTGAATTCGTATATACGCATATACACATATACACACTAATGGGCTTTTTGGCAATGCAGTGTGAGGATAGAAACAAATCCTATGGAGGGTAGAAAAAAGAAGACTGTTGTGGAAGGCAGAGTGTGCTTGTAGAGGTAGGCAGAAGTCAATGAAAGTCTTCGCTCCACCCTGGAACAAGCAAGTATTGGAAAAGCCACTCTGAAGTATTTACTGGGCCCAATAAATACACAGGTCATCCAAGGTGCTTACAGAGTGAGGGTAGAATCACTCAGCACTACCAGTCTCTCTCAATATCTGCTGGTGTTACAAAGTTATCACTTGTTACTGCTTGAAAGTCATTTCACTACAGATATAACCAAATACTAAAACATTTTTGTACGAAGCCTGAAGAATGATCACATTCTTCACTACGCTGAAGTAACAACCACAGGCGTCTGACATTCCTTGCATGATTTATCTACTTCCTCTCCATTTTTCTCTCAATCAGAAGTCTTCCTGCTATACAGATTTTCCAAATTGTGAACCGTGTGGAGCACCGGGGAGGTTTGAGTGGCATTATACTCTCCAAGCCATTGTCTGTTAATGATTTCAAAGATCCCATGAGTCGCTGCAGCTCTGTCATGTCAAGACTTTTGAGTTTTACATGGCTTGACAAGTGCCGTACTCCCACGGGGTGCAAGAGGGGAGACAGCTAGGCAGCAGGAGAGGGAGGGGGAAGGAGACAGACGAAGGGAAGGAAAAAAGAGGCGAAGTGAAGGATTTAAATGAAACTTGTTTTGTTGGCCTATCAGTGAAAAATTGGGAGGCAGATGTGCAGTTAGTTCACCTCTCAAAGTTTTGTTATAATGTGCCACTCACTCCCAGTAACAGTGATTTTCAAAGACACATAGATTCCTTGGTTCCATTTCCCAAGTTTAGCTGCCTTGCATGTGAGTTGATCAGACTGACAGAGTTCCTGCGCCCCCAGAGATGCCAGGCTTGCCAAAGCTCCTTCGCTACTCCTCCCCTCCTACTCGGCATTCCACTTGACAAACTCGAAGTGGCACCTTGGCGGTGCAGCATTTTTATTGTTGCTTTCCCCCCAAAGTACCTCTCCTGCACTCATACAACCTGAAAGCTTGGTAATAAATATGTGCAATATTATTTTCAGGTTTATTGTTACCTTTTATACAGTCGTTTAGATTGCCCTTCTGTCAGCTCAGGGTTCTCAAAGCAGCCATGGAGCTGCTCATCAACATGCTTTCATTTGAACACTCTTGCCTGGCCTTTAGGAAGCAGCCTTGACTGGAGGTTGGCATTGACCTCACTCACTGCCCATGCCTCTGGACACTCAACATTAAGGCAAAGTGTTCTTAGGCAGTCCAGCAGAGCTTCATACAAGGGCAAACCCCAGGAAACTTCAAGGGGCTATGCGCTACCTTGCCAAGAGCCATATACAACCTCAGTTGCTAAGACCTGCAACTCCCTGGCTCTGCACTCCCAAGAGGAACAATCGTCTCTTCTGGGTTCATGGAAAGGTGGATATATGTTGAAACAGCACTCATGTAAGCCATTAAGTTTTGTTCTTTCTCTCTCCCAAATGACGAAAAGACAAGCTCCAGCAATCTCTTGTGATAATGAATAAGTTTTTAATACACTGTATGTAGGAGGGACCTAACATAATGCAGTGGAAAGAAGGTGTAAAGGAAAGAAAAGATGGGTGTTTGTTTTTTCAATGCAAGAATCAAACAATAGGGTTTCTTTCTACATAGAGTTGCCAGTTTGGGTCCCACCTTCATGAGCATTATATAAGTTACATCTTAGGCAACTGTGGTGTCTGGTATTAATCAGGCAGATTAGTGTTTAAAGCATTAGCTGAGTATTGGAACTGGCAAAATAAGCAACTGAAATGACTTTGAATGTGACATCAATGTTTTGGAATTCTATTCATGATTTACTTTTTACTTTGCTACTTTATTTGTAATGATCCATAATTAAGATTTACAGATTAATTTACTTGCATACAGTGTGGTTCTTTTCCCTTCTATTAAGCCGACAGGTGCCAGTCAGATTGTATCCACCTGTGGTTGCTCGGCCGTCCTTACCAAAACTCAAGAAGAAGCCTTAATTTGAACGTAAACATGATGCACATGTTTACGTCCATTACGTTTCACCATCCAATTGAATCAGCCATAAGAAACGTACAGACTAGCCTAAACTGTTACAGGTGATTATATCATTGCGAATTGGGTTTTCATTATTTAATTACTGACTTTTCTGAGAGAATATCGCAATCCCTACAGGTCACAAAAGTAAACCATTGGTCATTTTCTGTCTTTTCAACATATAACATGCTGTCATTGTATTTTTGTGAGGCATGGTGGTGCAGCGGTTAGCATTGTCGCCTCACAGCAAGAGGTCGGGGGAGCCTTTCTGTGTGGAGTTTGCATGTTCTCCCCATTTTAGTGTTGCTTTCCTCCGGGTACTCCGGCTTCCTCCCACAGTCCACAGACATGCAAGCTAATTGGCAACTCTCAATTGCCCGTAGGTGTGAATGTGAGTGTGAATGGTTGTCTGTCTCTATGTGTCAGCCCTGTGATAGTCTGGTGACCTGTCAAGGGTGTACCCCGCCTCTCACCCAGCGTCAGCTTGGATGGGCTCCAGCCCCCCCGCAACCTCCAATCAATGAAAATAAAACTCCTTCAACAGAGTACTGCCAGAAAAGCACATGTATGCTCAGCCATCTCACCCTGTATTAGTGCTTTGTGATATAAAATAAAATATCATAATATTTTTGCCCAACTCTGTCATGTAAACAACATATCATCTGTCCATCCTAGTTCAGGCTTATTTGACAAAATAGCATTAATCGCCCCCCACCGCATCCGTACCCCTCTTTCTGTCACTGTCTCGCTCTGATAATAACATCCCTGCTGCTCTTTCCAGTCCCCTCCACATGACGATTTCCTCTTCATTTACATTAGCCCCTCTCTTTCTTTAATTTCGTTTGCACTCTGTCTCGCAGCCAGCCAGGCCTTGATGAAGCCCTCCCTGATAAGCCTGTGCAGTCATGCCGGAGACCTTGAGAACTGGTACCATTACAGCCAAGCTGTGTCACCCCATCAAAGCCAGGCCCAGTGTGGGCCGAAGGGCAGTCCAAGGTTGCTGGTCCATGACCTTTAAATGAATTTCAATGAGGTCTCGTCGCAGGGGTCGCTGAATCAGGCCCCCAACACAAATGGATGCCAGTACGGAGCAGAGTAATGTGGTGTCTTTAAAAAGCTATCACAAAAGAAAAAGGGGGCAAAGGAAAACCATCAAGATTGTCCATTTAAATGGAAAGAGGATGAAATGGTGGGACACAAAAGAACAAGTGCAGGAAATACAGTTGGACTGAACCACTTCACAGTGTGCAATGTGCTCTGGGAAATAAATTAACTCGATGCAGATATTGACATAATTTTGCCTTTACACTGAAGAAACCACTATATGTCAAATATGAATGGATAGTAGTGCAAAGAAATCATTATCTGTGTCTGTTAAACAAACAAAATTGTCTATATCTGTATTCAGACAGAAGACCGAACATGGGCGTGGTTTTTACCAGAGGTCACGTTCATTGGGACAATTTTTGTATTTTCTAACCTATTATTCATCAGCAATGCAATAGCCAATTAATTACATAGCAAAACATAATTTCTTTCAATATTTCGACTGACTTTTTTAAACAGAGGAAATTCACACATGGATAAAAACTACAGGTCCTAAACTTAATTTTGATGTATAATCTGCGGGGGGTTAGAAGAAATCAAGCTGCCACACCAGGCACAAGCACCTCCTCCTCTAAATGAAGTCTCAGCCTGCTGTGCGCTGACACAATAGGGACGACTACAGAATATAGCGATCACTTTTTCAGTAATGAGTAATAAATGAAACGACTACTGAATGAAATCAAAGTCATTTGTTGCAAATATAACGAGCATTTATCTTGTGGGCATTCGCAATGATATGAGCAGATTTGATGACACATAATGTGCAAAAATGTCAATTATTAATGATGAGCAACTTCGTGTAGAATAATTATCTGTTTCCTAAAGATTGTAATTGACAAGATTTTAGTGATACCAGTGACATATTCGATTCTGGTCCCATTCCTTATTGATTCCCTTATTGATTGGAGAGAAAGTAGGCCAACACAGGTTTTCAGCATTGTTATTAAATAGGATATTTGCCACCGTACGTGCATAGTGTCAAATACTCGGCATTCCTGCATAAGCCCAATAATACCGGTGTAATTTTTAACAAGATGAAAAATTCCTATCATGATACTCGCAATATTTCAACTTGTTAACATATTGACATTATATGGTTTCCCACGGCAACAACAAGCATGGGTGAATGCGAAATTACCTACAGAAACAGCAAGCTCCGCGTCCATAGTGACCACTCCACCCAAAACACCATCTCGTCAACGTGAAAAAAAAAAATTTTTTCCAGTAGATGTCTGAGTTACAACATGATTGAGCTAACTGGAGTAGTTTCATGTCGTATCCAACAACGGGAGGCTTTGAACAGATGACGTCCTGATGTTAGCTTTGCTAACTGTCCCTGTCAGCTGCAGCCACTGATGCTCTCTAGACATCGTGATTTCCCATAACTGAATAAATACCACACATAGCAACACAAAACTGCTTTGCTAGCTCATGATGTAACTAAGATATCTGCTGGAAAAACTATTTTATTCACGGACCGTTTATTGAGTTATTACCTTATTTTTATACAGTCTATGGTTATTACAGACACCGCTAACGGCTAACGTTAACAGCTAACGGTTAGCCCAGCTAATATACGATAACCATGTTATTACTTACAAAACGTGCACACAGAAATAGTAACGTTTGTTCAATCATTGTGTTTATAGACTTAACAAACATCAGATTAGTCTACATGGTGATATAGTGACGTGAAAAATGTGATATATAGCTAAACTGGTTTTCTACCCTAAGTATTTGTAAACAACACGGCAGTTCCCTGGGGGCACCGCCGGAAGTGAAGGGCGTGAGCGATCGCCGAGGCCCCTGCACTTCCGTTAGTTGAAAAACTCTGGGCTGTGCCTCCAGGAAGAAAAAAAAAAGTTGTTTTTTTGTTTTTTTTTGTTTTTACCGATGGATTTCCAGATTGGCACAGCGTCTCTCCCTCTCCTCTCTCGCAATGCGCACAAAGGAGTCAGTGTCGTCAAATGATTTGTCATAAACCTTTGGTAATGTAAACCTACGTGATGCTCGTGGCTCAACAAAAAACATTATGGTAGCATAACAGCCTGTCACAGGTTACAGCGTGATGATTAGAGGAGAAATGGCAGAGCATAAAGGTCCAGGTGGAAAACAAACAACTCAATCATATTAGGATTTTGCTAAAAGAAGGAAATCGCCTGTTAATATATATAGATCCCAGGGGACATTTTTTGTATTTGGGAGCTGTTTAAATGTGTAATTTGTGGTAGATTTTATTTTGTTGAACTATTAATATTGAATGCAGAATCTGAATCTCACTCTGAGTTACTGTTGTTGTTCACAAACTAAAGAAAAGAGAGAGAATTTTAATGTTTTTACTGAATATTTGAAGGCAAATTGTAAAACTATATCATTTATTTTGTTGCAAGTCAAATTTTTTTTTTTTTTAACTAAATTGTCATATCGTTAAGAATACAGTTATCGCAAAAATACCCTGAAATATCGTGATATTATTTTAGGGCCATATCGCCCACACCTGTTGAGTAGAAAGATGTTTCGGCACATTAAAGGTGTTTCCACCCTCACTTCAAATTATCATTTTACAGATTTTATGAGTAGCACTGTTGTCATCTATCTGCATGAAATGAAACCATCCCTTGGACACTTTTTTCCTCTCCACCATGACTTGAAGTCATTCGATGCCAATAGTTCACAAAATCTGGAACCGGAACCGGTTGTCGATACCCATCCCTTCTGTTTCCATTGAAGTATTTGTGCTTTCCCAAACAACATATTCCGATTTGGGTACACCCCTAATGGATGGCACTGCATATGGAAATAATTGTATATAGGTGGTATGAATACATATTGAACAGAAAGCAATAGAAAATCAACTTAATGAGAATACACATCAGAAGTAGAAATACACACCCCATTGCAGGTCGATATGGACACTAAAACTAAGAGACTGATATCTCTGTAACAGGTTGCCGTTGAAACCATTATTATCATATGTTTGTAGGTGGAAAGGTGGAAAATGCAGACCTGTGATTTGTATGAAACTGTGAGTCCAAACCCCTAGAGGATTTCAAGATGTTATGTCTATGATGCTTGTGAAAAAAGCACTCAAGACAGAATGATTTTGTAAGACTGATATGTGGTTTCTGACTACATCATCGATCTTTTAAGCCCATGTGAGATGGAATGAAGCCTGGGATCCTTGGGCAAAGTTTTCTTAGCCATTTGAAAGTCTCTGTTTGAAACTGAAGACTTTAGACTATAAAACAGCTTAGAGAACCTTTGCCTGAGGATCTCGGGCTGCATTTCAGCTCACATGAGCTTAAAAGATCAATAATCTAGTTGGAAGGTAAACCCAGGCCGGTCATAAAAGTCTTCAGCAAAATCATAAAATTTACAACTGACCAGCAGCCACTGCAGAGAGCCTTAAAGTGAGGCAATGTGATCATGTTTTATTTGTTCGATGTTAAACTTGTCACTGCTGCCTTTTGAACACGCTGGAGTTGATCGATCGACTCCTGCTGTAGAAATGTTTACAAGGATTTGAAATTATCAAGGTGACAGAAAATAAAAGATGTTTTTCCTGGTCAGACATGGAATTGTCTTTTGACTGTTTCTCTCAGTGTATAAAATCACATTAACCTCATGGCTATTCTAATATTCTTTTATATGATCTGTCTTGTACTGGTTCTGCCAAAAGCAACAAATAACACTTCTCAGACAGCCCTGTGGAGGTTCTACACCCCAGAATATTGATGTGACAATGTTGGATACGCGTGGAGATGTGAAAAAATGATTGGGAGCACAGTTTCACTCCCTCTACAATGCACATGAAAACACATCTCACATACCTGCTCTCGAGAGAGGCTCTTTTTTTATGACAACAGATGAATAATGTATTAATCCATTACATTTGGATTGCAGAAAATGTCTACTAATAACTGTGTTTTCACAGGAGTGTGATTTAATATGTAGTATTATTTCAAGAAGGTGTATTATTTTTCTTCTAATCAAACGTTTTCATTAGGAAGACCAGAGGCCATAAACATCCCGGGCTCCAGAGAGTCACAGATACAATATTTATAGCAAAACTCTCATTAGCTGGAAAACAGAGGAAACTGTTTCACTATTTTATTTCCCAACAATATCTAATAAAATTTGTAATCACTTTGTGCAGTTATTGCATCACCTTACAACATTTATAAAAGGATAAACAGTTTTGAAACGTTCATTCGCAGTGTTAAGGATAGACTTTTACAAAAATCTAAAGACAAAATTATATTTAAAAATATATAATATAAAAATACCCTTTTTTTACTGCTGCTCTCTCATGATGGTGATTAGTCCATTGCATGTAGCTCCTTTGGGGGGTTGGAGTTGTAAGTGAACTCTTGAAATAAAGATAAAGAAAAGCAGAGCCGCAGGCTTTGCTGGAAGGCTTCAGTATCTGACCGTAATCTGTGAGAAATGCATCTGTCTGTTGCCCACTCTCATCCAGCCTCAACACCCCACTGCTCTCCAGCCTCTTTACACTCTGACAAAATGGTGCAAATCTGAAATGGGAAATAGAGAGGGGGAGGGAAAAAAAGAGTTCTCCATCCCCTCATTTGAGCCAAGATACTCTCTTTATTTTCAGTGGAGCTGTCTCCCCTGCTCTTCCAAAGCATCCCAACTTCTCGCTGTGTGACAGCATTTTCACAAAGCCCACCCACTCTAAAAGCACCCCCCTCCACCTTCCACCCTACCCACATACCCAAATCCACTGTGCTGTTTTCTCCCCACTGCCTCTGAGTGAGAAAAATACTGAGTCTGTGCTCCTCCACCTTTCTGTAGCAGCTATCTGATCTGACATTAGGGCCTTTTATAAGGTTACCTCCCACTCATACCTCATTACTAGACCCTCAGCAGTGCCATTATCACTTTAGATAAGGCTACAATAAACTACACTCTCAGTCCAAGGGCTTCGCTGTTTATCAACTTCCACTCTCCCCCAGCATGCCCTGAGAGGCTGCCTCGCTTATCAACTCAGTTACTGTGACAGGGCTCGCGGACCTTAACCGAGTCTTGGCTTGAGTCGTGTCTTCTCCGTGTAAGGCCGCAATTTTTTATAACTTTCTTTTGTTGTTGTTGTTGCTAATGAAGAAGCGGGAGGCATATTTAATGCCCACTCTGTGCCTGCTGGATGCAGGCTAATGGATATGGGGGACAGTGGGGCTCATTTTGGGCTGTTTATGACTTGGGCCTGTGCCAAGCAGCAGCGAATGAGCCCGGTGAGATTTGGATATGTTGTTTGTCCTTTTGTTTTATTCAGACCGAGGCCATATTTGATTTACGTCATATCGGGCTGGGAAATCCTCCCATGCAAAGCAGATGGTGAAACAGGGATGTTACAAGTGACATATATAAAAAAAAAAATGACATTTTTATTTTCATTTTTTGATATAATGGGACATGAGCATGGTTAAAATTTAACGCAACAAACATGATTCTATTTTATTGACTTCCATTATGAAAGCACTCACATTCTTCTTATTTACTTTTTTTTTCCTCATAAGCATCTGTATACAGAACCTGACAGCTAATTTTATACTTCACTTCATTAGTGTTCACTAAAGGACACAGCTAATGTTGCCATAAGTAATAAGTAAGTACTACCAAGGATATAAATGTATCACATATTATATAATGGACCTACTTGCTGCCAATTTACTTAAATGAAAGTGATAAACGTAATCTTCATAAGCAGGTAGCTGCTTGCATTATATTTAGGATCAGTATTATGGATGTTAGCATGACTTCGCTAAGTCGGATCTGTGAGCTCCATCTGGCCTCAAGCCTATTTCAGAACATCTGTTTAGTATTAAAGAGGACATGAAACACTAAACATAGTTATCATAATTTAAAGAGGGTCTCTCACCCTAAAAAGATCATTTTAGTTTAAACACTGAAAATGAAAGGAATCTCAAAATCCTGTCATTTAAGTTCAGCTGTTAAAACAAAGGGCGGCGCCATGTCTGTTGTGTCGCCGGACGTGACGTCACCGGAGTGGTTGTCAAGCTAGCGATCGCAGTGAAGTGAAGACAGTGGAGCATTTCTGAACTGGGTTGAGCGCCACACTTTTTGACAATGGAGGAAGACGAACTGGAGAGGCCTGTTGAGTCTGTGACAAGCCCCATTGCCTACGCATATGAGCCTATAAGGCGTGGGAATCGAGCAGTGGTACGGGAGGAAGAAGTGGTTGAGCCGGTGATTTGGGGTCAAGGGCGTGTCGGCAACATTACGTGGTGTCAGTGTGGCGATGCCCACTGTGCCAGAGTCCATTTGGTGCCAGGAGGCTGGTCTGGACCATCTTCTCCATGACCACCCCTGCATCACCATGGTGCGCTCATTCAGCACCCTGTGCCGGGAGGTGGACGTGTTGGAGGTAGCGATGCTTTCGCTGAGGGATGTCAGAGCTGAGACGCTGCAGCGCCCGTCACCAGCAGGTAAGTCAAGCTAGCTGTAACCGCGGGCGAATGACTCAGTAACCGTATGCAGTAAAGAAAACAAATGCATGCACTACGGTGTTGGCCAGGAATATGAACAATGTTTCCATGTGCTGTTTGTTTACATACAGTTGTTGTCTGACCGAAACGTCTTTGTTTATGTCGTTTCTCCGGTACTAATTGCTAGCTAACCCATAGCGTTAGCTAGTTGACGCTAACAGCTATTAGCTATCAATGCTGGTACCTAACGTTAGTTCGCCGGTTCACATAGCTGACTATGTTACATATTGCTACTGGTGAACGAGCCAGTTAGATGCGGAACATGTCTGAGAGGCCTGACATAACAATATAATGCCACATGAATGCTTTCTATACGTAGTTTGTTTACATCGTGTTGTGCAGCACGTTATGAAACCAACGTTTGGGAAACCGCTGTCAAAACACCGTGACGCAGACAGTTTGATGTCAGACATTCAGACGGGTTCATCCTCAATAACTTTTGAGTGAGATGAGCAATACACAGTTGACGTATATTCTGGAATCTGAAAGGAATGATTCAATATTTTGTACTTTGTAGGTGATATAGAATAATACATAGAAGTGGATATGAAGCAAGGCTCAAGTTAACATAAATTACCAAATGGATTTCCACTCTCACACTCTAACAAGTGGACACATATAAAAGAAAAAAGACGCCCTGTTATATCTTTCCTGACAACAAACAACTTGTTTATGATCTTAAAAAATTGAGACAAATCTAACCAATACATTTCTTTTCCATCAGTCTCTTTAGGTTGACTGCCTACAGACAGTTTACCCTCTGGGCCAGGGGCCATTTGGGAAGGAAGAACCGGGTCCCGATTCCAGCCTGTGTGGCCTGGCCTTCCACAGATGTACAGTATGAGTGGTCATTGTTTATGACCTGGTTGGTAAGTATGTCATCTGTCAAAGTGCCTGTGCAAATGTACTGCTTATTGTCTCCCTCTTCTGTATCCTGTTGAAATGGATCGGTCTGGGTGCCGACACTGACTGTCAGGGTGTGCACACTGCCTGTCACCTGCTCTATCTCCTCACTGATGTCAGCCTCTGGGAATTTGCTGCTGGCCACCAGTTGCATGCATGCCTGCCTAACCTGTTAACACAAATGTACACTTTTTAGGTACCCAAATGATGTTATCAGCCTTAACATGAAAGACTTTGTACTTACATCCTGACTACTGATTTATTAAAGATTCATATACCCTAAACACTTTTTGTTGTGTTTTTATTCTTTTGATAACCATGCATAGAAAACTATCCAATGTATCCTCTGATTTGTTTCAGTGATGGTTGGGTGTAATTGGTTTTGGTTAAATGTCCATACCAGTTCTGGCTGTAGTGCTTGTTGAATCAATATAATTATTTGGTGTTTTATTATCATAAGATTAATGTGTGTAAACACTGGGGATGTTTGCTTTGCTTCTGAGGGACATTAAACAAAATTAACAAAATTATAATGTTAATATCACATTTCTTGTAGGAGCCTGGGTACAGAATGTAGCAGCCAGAATCATATGTCATAATGTCACCAGTTCTTTTCCTCACTGACTTATCTTCTTTTCTACAGTTCTACTAGTTATTATTCTTTTGTGACTATCAAAAGTATCAATCTACAGTTATTTCTAATGTCCATGGAGAATCATGCACCTCACTACATTAGCAATGTCCTCCTGATTTGCACTAATGTACAATGTGTTTTTACTAGGTGCTGTAGTAGGTAATAGTTACTAGTACTAGTTTTTAGAGACTGATAGTATCTGTCATGAAGTGTCTGTTGTGTGTCACTGCAGTTCAGGACCAATACAAAGTTCCAGTGCTATTTGCATAAATATCTACAATGTATGTTCAGTAAAAGGTAAAAGCTAGACTAGAATGAAATGCTGAATAACTGCCAAATGCATCAATATATTATTAGGCCTGGCACCGCTACTGTTCTTGTTGACTATTTAGTATTATGGTAATGTTGGTTATGACTAAACATTAGCAGTAGTGAGCGGATAGCGCTAACATCGGCCAATCAAAAATGCTAATTTTGTTGTGAGCCAATTCCAGCCTGGTGGTAAACACAACATCAAGTGAGGCCTTAAGCGGGTTGCTGGATGGACGGTCAACACTTTAGGTTGAAAAGTAAATTATTGTGCCTTACGTTGTGTCGTGATGGCTCCGACATATATATGTACATGTATATTTATTTTTTAATTTGCCACTAGACGCGTGTGACAGCTTTTCGGCAGCCGAGCCATGTGAAGGAAAAGCTAGCTAGAAAAAACTTTAGTGCATGCATGGCAAGATGAATAAACAGGATGACGGTGAGGAAGATACCGGGATTGGAGTTGATGTATGGGGATTTTATTACGTTTGGATTCCTGACTGACTGCTTTGGAAAACGTGGAGTCACGGTAAGTAGTGTTTCTTTAGCGGTTTGCATCAGCTGTGATGACCGCTGACTGTATGGTGTGGGATAACATGAGTTTTAGATGAAAACTCTCAGGCCCGGATGTTTATATGGGTTGTGGTTCATTTTTAGTTTAGGACAGTAATTTTGGCACATGCACCATGCAGTGTTGCCGACCCTCTCCTGGCTGCCATCCTCGTCTGGAGCAGTTGCCTCCTCCTCCGTAAAATTGTGACTTTCCACCCTCCTCCTCTTCACTGGCTCAAAAGCATAGGCCACTGGGTTTGATGATAGATCAATATATCTTTCGGCTTCGTCCTCTGACATCTTTTCACTCGGTAAATTTCCTAAACTACTGCTTCTTCGTCTTCCTCCGTCTACAGACACAGTGTCGTGAATCCAACCAACCACTCCGATGACGTAGGCAGTGACATAAAATAAAGATGGCGCTGAGCACGGCCCAAAACGTATCGTAAATGCATTTAAAAAGTGGATTTTCTCTAAAATAGGCTGACTTTTCCGACTTTTTATTTCGTCAGTATGTCTTAATAATGCACACATTTCCTATGCTGGTGTCTGTTCCGTTGTTTCATGTCCTCTTTAAGGCTGCACGATATGAGGAAAATATGTGATATGCTATAAAGTTGAAGCACCGGCTTCGTACAAATCTTCGGTGTGGGATCATTTCGGTTTCGCTGTTGAATACAACGACGAGGGAGTGAAAACAGTTAACAGAAATTTCACTGTCTGCAAACGTTGCTTGCCCTGTACCAGCCCCTAGTTAGGCTGACTTAGGCCTAGTCTGCCAGAGGACCCCCCTATAATACACCGGGCACCTTCTCTTCTTCTCTCTCTCTCTCTCTCTCTCTCGTACTCTATTACTGCATCTTGCTAACTCGGCCATTCTGGATGTCACTNGAGGGATGTCGTATGCTGTAAAGCCCTGTGAGGCAAATTGTGATTTGTGATATTGGGCTTTATAAATAAAATTGATTGATTGATTGATTGAAACATGTCCCATACGTAAGAGGAAACACGAGCAAATGAGCAAGCATCTCCAGCGTAAGCACCCTGATGTAACGCTTTCTGACAGTTGAGGACTCGAGAAGGTAACACCAGCGAAAAAACAACTGTCTAGTGTATAGTGTAAAGTAGTCAAGTGTTGTGTTCAGTAACTGTTTACATTTGAAAGAGTTTCTAAAAGATATGTTATACTACTGTATGTAGTATGGTGTATACTGTACGAGTTGTCAAGGTTAAGAGGCTGTTAACTTAAAATCTGTTTACTGTGAAATGCAGTTTTTGCTGACAAGCAAAATAAAGAGATAATTATGGGGGGAAAAAATTGTTCTCTTTACGCACAAAACACGTACCGAAACCGACCCGAAACCGTGGCCCCAAAAACCGAGGTACGGACCGTAGCGTGGGCTACCTGTACCGTTGCACCCCTAGTGCTCACCATTGTTGTTATTACTTCTCAATGGATCCGGCACATTCCTTGACAACACTTGAGTCTCATTGGTTTTTATTTTAACCAAAAAACTGAAATTCTGTTGAGTAAATCTGCTAAAATACAACTAATTGCTTGTTAAACACACGTGTAATAAAAATAGGTATTATTCTTTCACTGTAAAGGATTTCACAACCCAAGCATGACATGTCTTCTTCATGAGCAAAGAATAAGCAATGATTGGCACAATAATGGTGTCTGCCACAGCTCTGTGATTATCATTCAACCAATCAAATCAAGGTAGACAATATCAACTTTTTGAAAATTAAAATCACCCCCTGCATCTTTCCTGATCACTAGATCTGCTGGGATTTGCTGTGTGTAGACATTTAATCAGCCTGTTGTAGGACAGGCGTCCTAATTGTCCATAAACCTGCCAGAGACGGGCAGGTGTCGAGTACCGTTTTCAAAGGAGGGATGAATGTCACAACCATCAATCAATTTTATTTACCCAGCCAGGGAGGTTTGACTTTGAAGACGCCAAGCGTGTCTGACTGAAGCCATTCACAATATAAGACTAAAAAAAAAAACTTCAGAGGCAAACTTTATCAGGCCTTATCAGGAGGGACTTTATTAGAAAGGTCCTTGCTGAGCACAGCCTTCCAGATCTGCAGGGACGGGTTCAAAGAAAGCATGCGGAGAACATTTATTATAAGCTCCGTGGTGATTGCTTCTGCTCCCCATTAAAAAGATGGCATCAACCCCACCCCCCACCCTCCACCCCCCCTTACGCCTAGTTTACCGCGTAGAAAAATAATGAGGCGAGATTAAACAGAGCACGCTCAGATAGGTTTGTGCCTCATGGGCATCAGATCACAGACAAATGCCGAGCATTAATGACAAGAGCATCATGATGCCACTGAGGCACTCTGGGATGCAGACAATGGTCAGTTCGACTGAGTTACTGACTGAGCTACTTTGTAGACTATCTCCCAGTCCACTCAGCCGACAGGGAGAGAGCCTATTTTATGCAGCAACCAGACTGGAATAAACAACAAAAGCCCTAAACAAGTGTCCACTGGGGGAAGCGTGAGGTGCACTACTATATTCAAGCGGCACAACACCTTTGTGATGGGCTGCATGGTAATGGCAAGGAAACACATCATTATCTGGAGGTGAGGTACTTGGTTCCCGCTCTCCATGTCTCCCTCCCTCCCCCTCCAGGAGTTCTTGTGTACAAGTTAAAAGGCTGATTTACATTTATATTGCGAAAGAGAGGCATAGGGTTGTAATTGGTGTTGTGGAGCCTGATCCACACGCAAACACATGCTTCTCTGCATACACTCACGCACCGTGCATACTTATGTCCACTCATATACGCATGCAAATAAATCCCCCTTTGCAACATTGTTCATCTTAACTACGCGCACATGTGTAAGAGTGTCTCAGTGTGACTGGTGTGAGAGTGAGTGAGCGAGTCAAGCTCTGAATAAAGAGATAAAATAAAAACACATACATATCTACATCAACGACGTAGAGAGCCAGCTCTGTCCAGGTAGATAGCGCTGTGCTGGGAAAATGCGGGCAAACATTGCCTCCCCATATCAAATCAGCAGCTCAGTTCTTCAAAGTGCCTGTCGTCCTGCAACACAAAACACATCGGCCTGTGCACAACCTAACAGCTCTGTCAATAGCTGCAGCCATTTGTTTACCCCAGCCGCCTCCGAGCGATGCCAGGAAACACCATTGGAACCGCAAAGTGCAACATGGCCATAGATCTCGGCGACAGAGAACAAGATTCATGTCTGCAATACTATAGGAAAAAATATGTTGATGTACTATTTACCCTCACACTGCTTGGCTGGGCTGCTGAATGATGAAATGATTGCAGCAAACAAAATCTGAAATTCGAGTAAATAGAAAATAGAAGATACAGCGTGTTCAGCAATCAACCACAAGTGGACTCGCACACACACAACCACACACATAGACACCCACACAAGCACTGTTAAAAAATAATGCTCAACCAAACAAGCAACACCTCCCCATCTACGGACTGTCACTGGTTGGCAGGCCTTCCACCTAGCCAGCCTTAAAATGTGTCTCCCTTCCTCCGCCTTCAGCTTCTTTTCCAATTTTCAGTGCGGTTTAAGCTGCAACTGTGCAACATCAATCATTAACAGGAGGGTTTCTCATTAGCTTCAGCTCAGAAAGCCAAACATGCCACATAGTAACTGTAACCTTCACTTCCGCTCAGTCCTCTGCCTCCTTCTGTATCACCACCCCCAAAGGAAATCCATACACTGATCAATGAGGATTGATTTCCAGTTGATCAGGATGATTTGAGGTAACAACCTGACCGTGTGTTGTCATTATAGACTCCTGTGCGAGAGGTTAATGGTTGTGATGTGGCGCTGGGGGAGCCTGAGGCCTCCGAAGCCTTGTCTGTAACTTCCTGTGCATTAACTTGTTCTGAGGTTATTAATCCATCAATAATCTGGAGGAGATGAATGCTGCATAGCGCTGCATTAAAAGGATTGACAGGGATATGCTTACCCTTCGGATGTAGTTGCAGGGAAAAGCACACTGTAAAATATTTACTGTTGGCTGTAAAATATGCCGTTTGCCAGAATAGATTGCATTTGGGTTAGACAAGGACAAGAGGAGGAAGGTACTCAGGGTGTGTCCGTGGAGTTTAGTAATATCAAGTATTGTACGAACATAATGTCAGCCAGACATTCACAGGAAGAGAATGAATGGTATAGGACCGGGGAGTGGCTTTGAGGTTGAGAGATTCCTCTTCAATATTACATTTCTGCCATCTTGTTACGTTGTCATTTTTAAGGCGGCGGGAGAAGCCTAATGAATCTCACTGCCACAATACCTCTGAGCAATGACTTCCAATAATATCTTGGTGGAAGCATGGGCCGTGCTGCGGGGCTGGACCGATACATCACCTCGCCGATACTGGGTTTTATTAAAAAACAGATATCAGCCTGTCAGAATGTCGACAAAACTCATGATTTTTGTATCAGATGGCTGCGGAGGGATTTTCCTCCGCATCTTGTTCAGTGTAAAGCCTCTTCCTGAGCAGTGGCCACTGTATATACATCATATAATGACATTTTAATGCCACAATGTATTATATCTTAATTTCCTAAGATTTTCTTGTGTCAGCTGCTTTTAAGACATCATCATTAGACGGCCTGACTGAGAGCAAATGGGATCAGAAAGGGGAAACAACAAACATGCTTCATGGTGAGATAAGGTGTATTTACCTCTATTAATCTCTGACATGCTAAAACACAAGCCCCTTTTACACAAACACTGCCACCCTGAACTTATTTTGACATCACCAACAGGAGCTGTATGGGAGGTTGCAAATGTCTGAATCAGCTGACCCGGATGCTTCGGAGCTTCAGTGGTTCTGAAGGTAATCAACGTCCAAATCAGTATCACAATGCTTTGTTTTTTGTTTTTTCGCCTGTAAACTGGTGGAGGAAATTGAAAGGAGGTGGCAAGTGTCAGACGCAAATGAGGCCAGTGTCCTCAGTGAAGTCATTGACCTTCGCTTCAAGCTATTAAATTGGCCGTCTGATGAGGAAAGGAACAGGTGAGACGAAATTATCCGCGGCTGGCAACTGTAGTAAAGCTCCTGCTTTGCCTCTAGTGATGCAGCCCGACCCGCTGTGTTCAGATATATTAAGAAGTTACAGAAAAATTGAGTTCAAATAATGACTCTCACTCTCTTTCTCACACACACAAAAGCAGCATGAATAAGTCCTGCTTAAGTAGGGTCAGGTTCGGGTGGTCCCGTTGCATCAGAGCTTCAAATATTTGCTGGTAATTATCACTGAAGCTTCGAAGCCCCAAAAATCGTGTTCTGGACAGCCCTCGATGGACCAGACAAACAGATTTTAGCCTGCCAGCTCCCTAGTACAAAGTCTGTTTTGTCTCATTGAGCCCATTTGTGAATAGAGCAGGTCATTGTCTGTAGAATTCACAGAGAATGAGTGGGCGTGCTGATGACATCTATCACGCAACAGGCATGAAAGCAGAAGAATACAAACATCCGAGGAAGAAGAAGAAGGGTCACTTGCACGGAGATGCCCACAAAAATGTCTAACTGGAAAGATGACGAGATTTGTGAACTTGGGTCGGTAAGGGCTGCTGCCAAAATCATCAGATAAATTCGAGGAACAGCAAGAGAGTTGGTTGTATATGCCCAAATTAGGATCGGCTTTGTAAACAATACACTGCAATTTGCACACTATAATTTTAACATCATGTCCTACCTATTGCAAGCTCTTCTCAGGCGCCAACACTTTTGACGAAGGTTGTGCTGATACCAGTACTGCCTAAAATGCTGGGTCAGGTATCAGCAAGTACATGGATCCGATACATACAACATTGTTAGCAATGATTTCACATCCATACATGGTTAGCACAGTGGTATCAGATCGGCCGATACGCAAGTTCAGGATTTAGAATTGGTATCGGGAAGGTAAAAATGGTATCGGAACATCTCTGCTTCTGAAGCGGACAATCTCCTGTTATGTGCGACAAGTGTCCGCACCCGATTCTCTAGATATTGTCCGAAGTTCATATGTGAAAACGGCGTCAGAGTTACAGAATCAATATCTGTTAAAGTTTGTTGACTTTAGCTAACACTGGCCAACATAAGTTACTGGTCATATCAGACCAGGTAAGCTTGTAGCAGCAAAACTCTTGTAGGTATAGAAATTAAGCAGCAAGTGTGTTTTATTGCTTATGATTGGACTTTTTATTTGTAAGAGGAAGACACACTTAACAGAATAGTATTATGGGTTTTAAAAGAGAGTGTCTATGATGACAGGACTTGGTTTAGGGATTTTAATATCCTCACAACTGTAAAATAGAAATTATAGAGAAAACAAGGCCTCTAAATAATTTAGGACATGCAAAGATGCTGACTACCATCACAAAATATCAGTTCTCAGCCGCTTCATTCCCCAAGTTCTGATATCAGTGTCAGCCTTGAGCTATATGCTGCAGTGCCTCAAAATGTCTGTGGCTTGATTTCTGACCACAGAAATCAAGCCAAGGTGAACAGCAACCTACTAAAGATGTGTGTGCGTGAGGCAGGTGGTCCTTAAAGACGGATGAGGCATAAACAAGCACAATCACGCTCCACTGGGAAAGTCAATATGGCTTCCCTGTGTTCAAAAGTTGAGGTGACGTGCCGGTCGTGCCCCCGGAGCGAACCCCTGTCTTCTTCAACCACAGGCGAGAGAGAGGGTTCAAGTGTTGTGTCATGGTGCGTTCACCTGACTGACAGCAATGTTATCTGGAGGTCAAGTCCTGCAGATCCCTGAATGAATCTTGCTGTCGATTCACAACAACAACCACTTAGGACACACATAGGAGGTACATGTGCTGTAAAGTTGCTCTGAGCTGAAGGGAAAGTTCGGAGTCAGGTTGATCTCCTGGTAGCTAACTCAGCACTGATTGCTCTTCGTATAATCAACGGAGAAGCTGATGAGCATTTTATTGCTCATCAACCACTAAGCACTGGCAATGAATAGTGTTTACAATAACCTAATGCGAGACTGAAACACGTTCATCTTTAATAAAGGATCAGCGAAAAAAAAAAATGGATAACCTTATTTCCTCACACTAATAAAAGAAACAAGGATGTAGTCAACATGACAAACAATATTAAATCAAGTGGGTATGAATATGAAGCTTTTACACCATCATGATTAATACGCAAACATTTAATTAATCTCACAAAATTAATGGCCAACCGGTGCCAGGCAGGCCAGTGGGGTATATCCATTCATATTTATCTCAGATGAAGACACAGATTTTGCTTTCATTAAGAGTTGCATTGGTATTCTAGTTATAGTAGTCTAAATTGAAAAGTATAAAGTAAATAAATGGACTTGATGTTCATGAGCGTTATGAAAAGTGCCCCCAGTTGATGCACCATTATGGTTTGGATTGTGATTGATGATTACTCATAGTCTTAAAGGTTCAGTGTGTAGGATTTAATGGAATATATTGGCAGAGATGGAATATAATATAATAAGTATGTTTTTTAGTGTATAATCACCTGAAAATAAGAATGGTCATGTTTCTGTTAACTTAAAATGAGACATTTTTATCTATATAGGGAGCAGGTCCTTGTTTATGGAAATTGCCGTGTTGCTACGCCATGTTTCTAGAGTATTTCAAGAATGGACAAACCAACCAGTGGCTCTAGATAGGGTTGGTTTTAACATCGGCCACTATAGTTAGAGTCCCCTCCGTGACAAGAGCAATGTTTTAAAGTGAAGCTGCTTTATTCTAAGTTTTTAACTTATTAAATGACTGGGTCCATTTGTTTTGGAGAGGAAAAGACCTCTGCGGATAATACGGCTCCCTGTAAAAACCTCCCGAACGTCTGGATCTTAACTTGTGTGGGGAAAAAAGGGGAGCACACACTGGCAGGCGGTAGGCTAGTGGCCGCCAGCATCAGAGAAACACTGATTTGTAAAGTTAAACTGCTTTATTCTTTGTATTCTGTATTTCATTTTTTATGTTTTTACTTGTTTTAATCACCTGATCCATTTGTTTTTTGAGAGGAAGAGACCTCTGTGGATAATTTGGCTCCCGGTTAAAACCCACTGAACAATAAAGACTGAAGGAATTCTAACCAGGAGAAGTTTCAGTTGCAATCTGCAGTTCTCATCGCTATATGCCAATAAATCCCCCTAAATCTTACACACTGTCCCTTTAAGAAACCTTGGGCAAAAAAAAAAGTCTTTCTATGCATGTGTTCCTTATCAGATGGGGTGTTCATCATTCATCATAAAGGACTTCATTATTCTTCTTCCTCACTGTCTGGCCTCCACACAGTGGAGCAAAAGCATTTACCTCGCATACAATCCATAAAGTCTCATTTTTCTCCTCTGTCATTGAGCTAGAAGAACCAAAATCGTCCTTGGCAGTCACAAAAATAAAGACCTTCACAATTTCAATACTGAGCTCAAGAACCAATATATTATGTATCCCTGTCTGTGGTCATCCTCTTGTTTCTGATGCACCATTGAAAGCATTTACAAGCAGTTCGATGTGATTTGAATGCATCATTAATGCCACAACACTACACAATTCATAGAAAACGAAGTCCTTCGATGGAAATGCGCTCCCTTCCAATAGTACAAGAAGGTTCTTTTTGCATCTTTAAGAAGCACAAGCAAGCAAATGTAAAACCAGCCTCCTCCAGTGCTGTGATTTTCATCCTCAACTTTATCTAAAGTCCACACTGAGACATCCATTTCCAAGTGTCAGTCAGTAGGCTTTTGTCTCTCCCACACTCTTCCTCTCTCCCATGTTTTGTGCCGAACTATTGGTGCCAAAGCCAGCCTAGGACGACAAGAACACAGGAGGAAGGCTGCCATCTCCAGAAGGAGAGTCAGATGGCAGCGGGGATTCTTTGTCTCCTTCCTTTCTCTCATCTCCTCCTCTTTTGGTTCAGGCTGATGTCCTCGCACTCTGATTCCACCCACAGCAAATGCAAATCAACACACTTGGTAATTTCTGTGAAAAGGGGAAGTCACAGCCGTTTGTATGTATGTGCTGCATGTGATGGCCTGCGCTCAGCCGTGTGCATAAAGAGATTGCTCACCTGCAATCTCCTTAAACAGTGCATGACAACCAGTTTTGCTGAGCATGGGGATCTGGCACAGAGTGCACGGGTTATTAACAGGGCTCGAGGTTGTCCAAGATCTGACAGCTGCAGCTCTGAGGATGCTTTGCTACTGTGTGATTCGGACACAGCCCCCAGCCTCCTGTGGATTACAGCTCTAAAAGCCCAGAGGACTGAGCAATACAAAATGTGCAGCCTCTCTAATTAGAGAATCCCACTAACTCTGAGGCAAGTTGACCTCACCTGTGTGTTTCCCAAACACTGCATATTAGCTGAAGCAGAAGAGACCTCGCTCGATTTTTCAGCTAAAAACCCTTTTGTGTGGTGCACTGGGGAGCACAGTGCTATAAAGCATTGCTTCTGCAAATGAAGCAGTCATTTGGAAACTGTGGCAAATGCCCCCTCTCAGACAAAAAGGGGGTAGGAGGGGGGTCGGCTCAGTGTGCTCCAACACCAGCACACACTCATACTCTCATAAAACCAGGCAATAAAGCTGCTATCCTCTTGAGAGTTGATGTACGGTGCCTGAAAGAGAGCTACTGAGAGCCATATTAAAGGCTTTATTACCAGTGTCAGATTCAAATTAGTGGTGGTGTGCCACAGCCTACTGAGTGCATGTGCGGGCGTGTGTGTGCGTGCGTGTGCAGATTCAGCCTGACTAGGCAGGTTTTCTAGCCCAAGTCACACACGGCTGACTGAGAACGCTCAACCTCAACATTAAGTTGAGCAATAACATTTGGAAGATATCCATTTAGAGCCGGGCCTCCAGATGAGTGAGCAAGTTAAAACAAGAAGTCAGAGGCACAACAGGTGAATTAGATTGAATCCCACGGGGGAGACGGGAATGGGGAGAACAGCGTGATGCTTTATTAAAGGAGCATAATGGCATTACAAAGTTTTTGCCTCGTCTCACAGTGTTTCTGTACTGTTGCTGAGGTAGCTCTGGCTGTCAGTATACCATATCAGGTTATGTGTGGACTCAAAAAAAAGCTTTCTATGCAGTTGCACAGGCCGACGTGCAGTCCAGTTTAGATTTAGTTTCTGCTCCTTTACAGAGCAGACAAAAGCAATGGAAGTGATTAAGTCTAAAGGGATATCTTCAGCTTTTCCCCTTGTCTCTAAGTGCCCAATGCCGGGAGCGTATCTATGTTCCCCGGGTTCTATGTTGCCCGCTCAACCAAGCGGGAAACATAGAACCCTTTTTGTGTCAGCGGGGAACATAGAAGCTTTTTTGCAGGGTTAAGTGGGGAACATAGAACCCTGGGAAATATAGAACCCTGGGAACATAGGGATGACCCCCCCAATGCCCTGCATGTTCTGGATCTCTCCCTGCTCCTACACAGCTGATTCAAATGATCAACTCATTATGGAGTCCTGAAGCTGCTTGATAACAAGCTGGTCATTTAAATCAGCTGTGCAGGAGCAGGGAGAGATCTAAAACATGGAGGACATGGGGTACCCCAGGAGAGTTTTGGGTGTTGATCCAGAACAGGGATCTCAACTGTCATCAAACATTTCTGCCACATGTCTTGAAAACAGTGTGAACCCACACAAGCCACTCATTTCAGATTCAGCGGGTGGACTGACTTGAGCCGTGGCAAATGTGAAGTCATCACGCGCCACAGGATAGGAGGGCAACAAAAATCAATAAGACCAGTCAGAGCTTTTAAAGCTTTTTCAATCAGCACTTTTGCAACTCGCACTTAAATTTACTCATTTGTCTCACGATTTATTGCATCAGCAACGAGTGCGACAGAAGGAAAGTTTGGTTGGAACAAACATGCGCACAGTCTGGTCAAACAGAGACTCCTTGACTGTGTCGTGCAAATGCAAGCTGATTTAAATAGCAAGAGAAACCGGATTGTCTCTGCGTATAATCTAGGCATGTGTGGCAATTATAGAACAGGGAATATGCAACGCCGATTTCCTTCTACTGGAATTACATTTGTGCGTAAAACTTGGGAGCTGTGAAACCTGTGGTCATCCTGTTGGTTAATCGGGCAACCCCAAACATTTCCCCCTTATCCCTCCAGCATAAGCTTGACTCTGAGCAAAGCACTCCGAAAACTAAGACATCACTTTCAGAGGATGCAACAGAATCCACCGAGACATGTCAGCCTAGCGGGAGTTAGAGCAGGACACGAGAAGGGGGTTTCCACGCTGGTGTGAAAAAAATAAATAAATAAATAAAAACACCGATGACCAGTTCACCAGTAGCTGATATTACATCACATGCTGCTCGCAGCTCCAGCACAGAGAGCGGCTCCAAACTGCATCCAAACTTGCAGACAGTGACAGCGGGAGAAGGAGGAAGAAAAAAAAACCTTGTTCACTCACCCGTGCTGGCAAAGCAGTAGAGAAGAAGCAGCAGCAGCAGCCAGGAAATCATTGTTACAGACGTCTTCTTGTTGCGAGATGCTCAGACAGAATTAACAGTTGGGATGCAAAGAGTGTGTGGAGTTGCCACACTGTAGCGTCCCCCCCCCTCTCAGCTGCAGCCTGGGTCTTCTTGTTCCTCCTTTTCTTTCTCGTCAAGTCTTGAGTGCGTCTCTTTTTTTTTTGCTCTCCTCCTCTCCGTTCACGCTGCGTGCATCAGGGCTTGCTTTACTACTCTGGCTCCCATGCTTGGGCTACTCGCTCTGACTCTGCGCGCTTGTTCACTGGCTCCCTCTCTCCTCCCTGCATCTCTCCCTGCCTCTCTCTACGGTACAGTCAGTGAGGAAAGTGCTTAAGAGGCTGGCTCCTCCCTCTCTCCGCCTGCTCATCTGCCTCTCTGCCATTTAGACAGTCTAGACCGAGGCAAAAAAAAAAAAAAAAAAAATCTCCTGGATGATCTGCCATGCATTATCATTTAATGGGACAGTAACATAATGTTTAGCACTTTGTACAAATGGACAATAAAATATTTATTGTATTTGTTGACATTGAGAATGGAAATTCAAGCAAGGCGAAGGGCAATATCAGCACACAAAGAAATAAAATTATGAAGAGCTTTAAAAGCATGCAGCTTTGTCATTTGTGGCTCTTGGTGTGTTTTGGTGTTATTTGTTTCCCCTTGGACTGCAGGCGGCAAAACAAATTGTCTCACAAGGACATTAAAGATTTATTGTGTTCTACATGTTTTTTATGTCGATTTAGCAGCAGCCGATAGGAACCTGCCTCAGGTGCCCAAGGCTAAGATCATTCAGTACATACAGGGGGTAAAAGCTCTGTGAAATAGCTTGATGTCAGACCTTCCCATGCCTTGAAGGTGATCAGCAGAATCTTCAAATCAATTCTGACATATTCCACGAGGCAGGTGAGTGTCAGAGTTAATATGGAGCCGTGTCATACGGTGGTTTCATTTCCGCTCACCTTCTGAGCTTCGAGATAGACGTGCCGAGCTGCTAAACACTTTTGCCACTGTGCTTTCTGTAAGTGAACCAAACAACCCCGTCTCCTACAAACTTCCTAAGTAAAGTAAATATTTATTCATAATTTGTTTTGCCGAATATGTAATTACAGGTAACATAATTACTGCTTGGATATTGTTCACAGGCAGCTTTTTTTTTAAAGTACGAGAATCACTACATTTATCTGCTACACAAAAGTAATTGAGGTGAGGTCGGTCCTTGGCCTGTTGTTATCAAGTCTCAGAATTACTGTGAGCAATAGCGCTGAAGGAGCACAAAACACTCCTACCTCAGAGTGGGACTTAAAAGAGACATCTTGTGCTAACTTTCAGGTTTATGATTTTTGTGGAGGTTAATAAAACACATTATTATTCTCATACTGTCTGTTGCTGCATCACCATCTCCATCACCCCTCTGTCTGGAACTGTAGGGCCCATCTCAAGTCTGCTCTGACTGATTTGCCGTCACCTTTGCCATGCCTCCAGGAACAGCACTGGGATTTGAAGCCAATTTGGCATAGTAGCCAAACTGTGGAATTACAACTTTAGGGGGTGTCATGTGATGCCACTGGGCCCAAAAATTATTTTTCCATAGACTTACATTGTGAAAGAGACATCTGGAAATAAGTGGATCCTCGTCGGAAGACTGCGTCCGAGTGAAATGCCATGGGGGAATTGAATAGTTGACGTTTCCTGTTGCAACTTTCTCTTTGACTGTTTTCCTACGGGTTTTGACCATCCACAATCATGAAGTACACCATCGGCATCAGCAGCGTAACCAATGGAGGGAAAGCCATTATCACCAACTGGCTGATCAAGAACCTGCCAAACTGTTGTGTTGTACATCAGGATGACTTCTGCAAGCCCCAATGTCAGATTGAAGTTGGTGAAGATGGCTTTAGGCAGTATGATGTCATCAGTGCTCTGGACATTGACGCCATGATGAGTATGATCTATGCACGGTTGGGCAACTCCATGAAGTTTGAGAAGTCTCTTGGCGTCAGTAACACCCTGGATACTGAGATTGTCCCAAAGTCTGACCATAAGGAGAAGGAGGAGACTCACATCCTTATTGTGGAGGGCTTTCTGCTTTACACCTATGGACCTTGATTGATGTGCTGAACCAACGTTACTTTATTTCCATCCCATATCAGGAATGCAAAAAGAGGAGGTGCTCTAGGAAGTACACTGTACCAGACCCCCCTGGCCTCGTCAACGGCCACATCTGGGCCATGTATTTTAAACACAAGAACATCTCATTGTTGGGCTACAGGCCCAACAAGACGGGGTCCAACAATGCAACCTGGGCTCACTCCTAAGTCATTGAAATCCAGCACTTGGGCAGTCACTTGCAGTGTCAGACACTGACGAAAAAGCTGTCCTTAAACGTCGGCATGATACGTGGCCGGTCGCCGTTATAGTTTAAAGGCAAGGAAAGTCAGAGTAGGGTGGGCAGGAGAGGTGGTGGATGGGTCCAACAAACATTGCCCTTCACCTGGGAGAGCAGGGTTCATGTCCCATAAGATTTTAAAGTCAAACCCTGTTCACTTTTTCCAAACCTAACCACGTGTTTTTGTTGCCTAAACCCAACGGGAACTGCCCATTGGTCCGACAGCCCATTGGTCCGACCATATTAAACCCATTGTTCCGAAGTCCGTTCCGAAATCATCATGATGCCCTGTGGTTAAGGTCTGGTTAGGTTTAGGCACAAAAACCACTTGGTTGGGGTCAGGAAAAGATCATGGTGTGGGTTAAAATGAAAAAGAGAGTGACAAACATAAACCGTGAGCCTGCTCCGCCTCAAGCCTTTCCCAGCTGACCCAGAGCCGGTCGCGGTGCACCATCAAGGCAGGAATACGCCCGCCGGGAGCCGTTCAGCACCGCGGAGAGCTCCCCACACAACCCGGACCCCAGAGTTAATAACAGGAGGTTATGGTGTTTCACTCTCTTCTCTCTATGACACTGGTATCTCGACCAGTAGCCTACTTTTGTTGCGTTGCTGATCCTCTAAGGTACACAAATACAGTATAGCCTAGTATAATCACATATCGGAAAAGTGTCGGACCAATGGGCTGTTGGACCAATGACATGGACCCAACCCAACTGCGTGTATTAGTTCTTGAAGGCAAAAAAACATCAATGCATGGTATTTTGCAGACATAGTGCATTTATTTTGAAAGAGACTGTATGTAAATGGCACATTTGTGTATTTTGAAAGAAGACAATGCCTGTAACAGGCATAACTTGACATGGCGTCCCAGAACGTCAAAAACCAACACATCCAAGGTACCTTTCACATTGTATCTGGACGTGGAAAGTCCATGACCAAACGTCGATATGTGACGAGGTCGGTGTGAGAATGTGCAGAAGCACAGTGGAAGATATGGGTCATTTTACAAACAGAAGTAAAACTTTTATGACTCCATGTGCCACTAAGCAACTTTGCTGTATCCAGTTATTTTTATACATCATTAGTCATTGCAGTGAGGGATTCAGTTTAACAGATTTGAACTGCACTTATATCATGAACATCACCACAATAACCAATTTTAAATCAAAAACAAGCACACATGATCCAAAATCAGAGAGAAATGTGCAACATCTGCAACCAAGGTTACATTTTTCTTTATGTTTTCCTCCAGTAAATACTGCTATTTATATGTCTCTGTCACATAAAGTCAGCTTAGCATTTATTCCCCTAATAAAGGTACAAAAGAATTCAAAGTTATAGTACAGTGATTACCATAGCAACCATCACCATGTGTTATCCTGACTTATAAGTTATGTCAGATCAGTGACAGTTACCATAACAAGGCTGTTCTTTCATGGAACAGACTCTATCCTGCAGCATGTCAACACAATTGCAGGTGGAATTACTGATCTTATAAAGTAACCAGCTTATGTACCGTAGAAACTGCTCTGGGACTAAATATCAGCAGCTGCTGCAAGGACTGCACTGTGTCCATGTTTCACAGAGTAACTAAGATCTTTTTGCTTGACTAGTTTTTACTTGTCAGACAATTATTGCCATATGTATGCTGTGAAATGTTTGTCAAAGCCGCAGATGATCTGTTTGATATGCTATCAAAACACTGTAAAGTATAATTCATGTTGCCATCTGTCATCACAGTGATAAAGTTTGACTGTGACACAGAGATATGTCTCATGTTGCTTACAGTCACCATTTACAACCTGTAGCAAAGGCTTATGAGCAAAACTCTTTTACATTTTAATAGTCAGGATGTTAAATGAACCAAGGTTCTTTTTTTTTCCACATCACCTGTTCAAACAGCGAAGTTACATAAAACCTTTGTGAAAGAACATTTCTCTAACACCACAGGAGCCTTACTTCTAAATTAGAAAATGCCAGAAACCCTTCCAAAAAAAAATTGCAATCTATAATGACATGGAAATATGAATTAGGTATATGTATAGCACAAAGTAGCAACTTTAACTTTTATGTAAACTGTCCAGATTATGTCTAAATAGAAATTATGCTGATGTGTTGCAGAAAATAGCACTGCTTTTTATATCTAGGTTTTATGTGTACAGGCAAATAATGCTATTTACTGGTTTAAATATATGCAAAAAAAAATAAAAAATTAAATTATAAACACACCATTCAGACTGCCAGTAAACATTGGCAAGCCACGCTCGTGGTTTGAAAAATAAATGTAGCGTATATGTAAATTAAAGTAGTTGTAATTTGACTCAGCTGCATGAAATCATCCTGTCAGTCGTATCCAACTTCCTCATTCTAACAAGGTAAAAAGGAAAATATCACACAGAAGTGATTATTCAAAGCAAAGTGTTTTTATGTCATAAAACATGTCTGGAGGGGGTCTTTAATATTTCGCATGCAAAATTCTGTCTGATGGAAAGGGACTCATTAAAATCATTAGGATTCTTCCATTAATATTCCCAGCAAAGCAAAAAGGTCACGAGGTCACAAAATCATTAGGAATCATCATCTGGGGACCATTAATATCTATACCAGATGTCATGGATACCTTGCCCCAAGTGTTGGACAGACACACTGACTGACCTACTTATTGCTCTCCTGATGCCTCACTGCTCGCTAGTATAACGACAATGTATTATAGTGTCATTATAACTTCAGCCCAAGTAGGAAGTATGCAGGAACTCGCACCAAAATCTGTTCATTTAAATACATAACTCACTGTAACTCCTGTAACTCTAACTAGACTGTCCTGCTCCTGCTCGTGTTTGCAATGCTATAATTCATTTTTAACACAGATTTTTTTTTGTCCTTTTTGGTCTGAGAAAACGGTAACACAGTGAGCCCACATTATGACCAAAATAATGATGCAAAGTCATGAAAAGACGTGGATTCAAAAGAAATTCCTAAAACGTTAGAAATGTGCGACTGATTATTTTTTGTCTCATCACATGGATCAAGACTCGCAAATAGTGCACATGTTGAAACTGAACCCGTACCAGCATCCTGTCTGAGCACTGCATCTCAAAAATCAGGTCTTTCCTCTGCCGAGCTGATCTCAAGGTCATTCATGCTTTTATTTCATTTCGGTCAGAGATGCCCAAAACAAGTTTATCAGGGTTGTGTTAAAGTTATCTCATTATGATTCAGCACAACATTTAATTGGCTTCTAATTCTGAAAAAAAGAGTCTTAGAAATCAAGTAAGGACTTACCCATGAAATTGACCATAATGAGGTCCCCAAATATCTGTCCAACTACTTTCATCTCTTCAGAGACAGTGGAAACTATTAAACAAAACGGCAGCACAACAGATTATAATCTTCTAAGATTTCAGAGTTCAATGGGCAAAAATACTTTTTATATATGGCTGTTTCATTGAATGGACTGAACTTCCAGTGTCTCTGAAACACATCAAAGCAGAGAAAGCTTTGAAGCAAGCTATGAAGAAATGGGGCGGCACGGTGATGCAGTGGTTAGCATTGTCACCTCAAAGCAAGAGGGTTCCTGGTTTGAACCCAGGGTGGGTGGAGCCCTTCTGTGTGGAGTTTACCAACAGATTTTCACTCCAACCTTGTCACATATGGATGTTTGGTCATGGACTTTCCATGTACAGATACAATGTGAAAGGTACCCTGGGTGCGTTGGTTGTTGACTTTCTGGGACGCCATGTGCCATGCTTTGTATCTGTTTTCAAAATACGCTTCCATTTTCACAGGAAATTTACCGTTTACATACAGTCTCTTTCAAAATAAATGCGCTATGTTGGTACAACACTGCGAACTGACGGGTTTTTTTTCTTTCAACAACTAATGCATGTGGTTGGGAACAGGATTTGGCTTTATAATCTTACAGGACGGGAACACCGCTCTCCCTGGTAAAGGTCGGTGTTTGTTGGGTCCATCCGCCATCCTTCCCCTTGTCCTGCTGCGTTCCCCCCTGATGCGACCAAGCACCGTTAACTTAAATGCCATATGGCCGCATATCACCGGGTTGAGTTTGCATGTTCTCCCTGTGTCAGCGTGGGTTTCCTCCGGGTTCTCTTCTCTTCTTCCCCACAGCCCAAAAACATGCAAATTAAGCCCAGTTCACATTACATGATTTTCACCGCGATTTTGACATCGCAGAGGATCTTGAGAGCCACTTTGGGTCGGAGGTGAGTCGGCAGATAGTCTGCCACGATGAGTCCTCATGTGTGAACAAGCCTACGAGCAAGTCGCCCCCTCGTCTGTGACTGGGACTGGATATCTGACATGCTGGAAAACTGGAGAAGTGTGACATGACTGACAAAGACCATCAGCCAATGAGAAGCAGGATACGTCCCACGATGGAAGAAATGTGAGGAGGACAAGTCGCAGGGTTGCCACTTGCCAGGTCCGCTTATTAGCTGCAACTTTGGGCTTGTTTCTAAAGTGGAGTTGCTTAATTGAGCTTGCTTTCTAAACGTCACCTTCCTCTGTATATATTCGTCTCATAAGTTATTTAAACGCATGATAGTATGTCGGGAGTTGCTTCTTTTGGGCTTGTTTCCATAGCCCTGGTTGCTTGTTTCTCTCCCAAGATCTGGCAACACTGACAAGCCGGCCGGCAAGCAACAACAACAATAGCGGCGTCCACAGGATCACGAGAAGGGCGTCGTGTTTGGACCCAGGATAATAAAGAATATCCATGCCTTTACGATGTGTCGTCTCCAAGTTTGGTGACGTCACTGCGTTATCTGGGGCTCTGTTGGCGAGGGCTCGGTGGAGAAATCTTGTGGTGTGCACACACAGGTCATAGTTGGCGAGACTCCCTCTGACAGAAACACACGTCGCCAGGTAAGAACACTCAAAAGATTACGATAGTCTCCGTGATGCAAAATCGGGGTGAAAATCGTGTAATGTGAACTAGGCTTTAGGTTACTTGGTGACTCTAAATTGCCCAAAGGTGTGAATGGTTGTCTGTCTCTATGTGTCAGCCCTGTGATAGTCTGGTGACACTGCCTCTCGCCCAGTGTCAGCTGGGATAGGTTCCAGCACCCTGCAACCTCGAACAGGATAAGCTGTTTCAGAAAATGAATGAATGAATGAAGAAATGGCTGGCAAATAGTTTCTCAGAACTTTGCATAAACTAACAGTATTTTCCTTTATGTTTTTTTCCTTTTATGTCTAATGTGATTAAATGGGTATTGTTTGCTCCTGATGGTTTTGGCCTCTTGCATCATAATTTGCATCTTAGAATTGATGTTAAGATTTTACTGATTAATTTTAAAGCACGTTTAGTTCCCAGGTACTCCCAGTACTACTGAATTGCTGCTCCCCCGTGAGCCAGAGCGCAGCCTCAGATCCTCAAGCATCTGCCGGGTGTTCCTACATCTCGGCTCAAAACTCAGAGTGACCGGGGCTTTGCGGTCAGGGCCCCTCTCTCTGCCTGTAGATCAGAGGCTGCAAAAAAAGTCACGTCTTTCAAAAAAAAAGAATTTCTATTAATTTGTGCACATCATTTTATTCCCAACATGTCTTTTTTAATGTTATTGGTTTCTATTTCATATTACTTTTGGGTGTTTTTTTTCCATTTGAGTTTGTTTCTCATTTATTTAATTGCAGTCCTTAAATGTTTTTTGTTGCTGTTTCAAGCATGTAAAGCACTTTGTACTTTGTAACTTTGTTTTGAAAAGTTCTGTATCAATAAAGGTTATAGTTATTATTATTTTTTTATTATTAGAAACTCACTAACATCCAAAATTGTGCAGCAAAATGTAAGATTTCTTATCTAGTATCAAAGTAAACAAATAAACAAATGTAAGGAAAAAATGCTCCGTGTCACTCAAAGCATGGATGAGAAGAAATTCTTCTTAAAATTGATTTGTATGGAAACAACAACAAAATCCTTTTGAACTGATGATCTGAGGCCCGTAGTATATGTTTATAACACAGGTGGTTAACTGACAGTCCTCCTCTGTCCTTTCCATGCCCACATACTCGTGTCATGCGCTGACTTTGTGTGTCACAATGGCTGTTACGCCAAATTTAATCTGACTACAGATCCACAGAGACCCATTAAACCAAGCGTTTGGCAAAAATGAATGAAGAATCTTTTTGGACAAGTCTTGTTTGTGCCAAGTCACAAATCTCACATTGTGAAGAAAATTTAGGAGCACCTTTCTCCCCTCTCCTCTCTTGTCAAGAACCCTTCCACATTACTGCATTTTGGTCTCAAAAACTTTAATATATCATCTGTGATCAGCATCTATGAGCAGGGTTCCTCTTTACGTATTAACGTGCAAGGTTGGAAGCTTGCCTAAACTGCATGATAAATGTCAGCAAATAACCGATGAATCTCTTTTTAGAAATAGGGCCTAATTCTAAGTTGCAGTGAAAATGGTAATGGTAAATGGACCTGCACTTGTATAGTGCCTATCTAGTCTTCCGACCACTTAAAGCGCTTTTTACAGTACGAGTCACCCATTCAAATACACATTCACACACTGGTGACTGAGGCCACTGTACAGGGTGCCACCTGCTACTCAGCATTAACATACTCACACTCCAATGGAACAGCCATCGAGAGCAATTTGGGACTCAGTATCTTGCTCAAGGATACTTCAACATGCGGACTGAAGGAGCCATGGATCGAACCGCTGACATTCCGATTAGTGGACAACACACTCTACCTCCTGAGCCACAGCTGCCCTGTATTGTTGAATGGTTGACACTAGGGTGTTTGGATAATCCAGATCAACTGGAACACTTTTTTTTTCTGGAAAGACACCAAGCAGCAAACTCTGGGGCTGAAAATTTAAGCAAACACAGAAGTGCCAAAAACTGCAGTTCATTTAATGGCCACTTGAGGCTGGCTCCAGTAGCGAGTCAATTCCCATAGACACCCATGTTAAAATGCCCGACTTTATAGGAAAAATCACAGGTTTTCAGCCTCGTACTGAAACGGTTTTGGTTTCTAAAGTTAATTTCAACATACATGACAACTGTAGGGAGGCTTAAAGTTACACATAATTGACCATTCACTAAGCTCCGCCCCTTTGTGATGGTCCAACAAACTGTCAGATTAAACATGGAGCCCACACTGTAACTAACTGCACTCTCTGAAGAAATATTATCATATTTTTGGAAAAACGAAAGAGTGATTCCAGAGAGAAGCAGATAGAGGGGTCTACAGTCTGTGTTTGAAGGATATATCCAGGATATCAAACTGACTCAGCAGCAACAACAGGTTACAAAGACGAAGATAGTTAGAAGCTAAAGCCAAACTATAGGCTACACATCACAGTGTAGAAGTGAACCACCACATCACTGCTGATCGCCACACAAGATAATGAATATAAAGGGAAACTTTGCTGATATTGAACCAGCTGTGTGGCATCACAGTGTGTGCAGATGAACGGCTTTGCCCCCGTGCTGCTGCCAGCACCTGGACCTCCACTCCTGGGACACAGCAGGGATCTCTGAGGGAAGTCAAACAACATTCATCTGCACACAATGTGATGACACACAGCTGGTTGAATATCAGCAAAGTTTCCCTGCTTCCCTTCACTGGTTCCTGTACAGCAGGGTCGGTCTTTGTTTCACTGTTATAATCATTAAAAAGCAAAAGCAGCATGTGTATACATTCAGTAGGCTATATCTTCAGTAGCTAGCTAGCTAACCCTACTCTTTTCAGGGTTTGATTTTGGTTTTGGAACAGGGAAGATACGTATATCTTTCTCCAACCTCTCCAGGTAACGAGTATCATTAATACACGACGTGCCCCAGGCACAACATTTAGCTGCAAATCCACAAAACCAGCCTGAAAATGAAGGAAATCTGAAATGATTGCATTAGAGTCAATGGAGCGCAGCTGTGTTGTTGTCGGACCCTGGTCTGAGCCGGCCCGATGCTACGTTATGATTGGCCAGTCTGTGTCCGAGGAGGGACTTAGCGAAGGGTCAGTTAAGGGTAGGCCACTTTGATTGACAGGCTGTCTGTGAGGCATCAAGCCCTTGAGGCTTCAAAATGTGAGTCCAAAAACAAAAGGGTGATGTCACAGTGGATATGTCCATTTATCTTCAGGTCTGTCATCACTTGCCTTGCTGAACTCCTCAGATGAGTTCTCACCAGGTCAGCAAGTAAAGCTTATGGCTTCCCAAATATCCAATATGTGTTTCCACTTTCTGTATTGTTTTATTGTTTGTGTCTCGTGTTGTTTCTAATAAGGGATTCTGTGGTAAGCAGTATTGATACTGAGTAGATTATCCTGGTTAGCTGAGGGAAATTGAAATAAAAATGATGTTATAACATCACAGTTTCCTGCCGGCATATCCTCAAACCTGATATTTTCTTCTTTCTTTTTTTTCATAATACTACCATGTTATACCCTTGTGACTGTTTTGCAGTTTTATTGCTGTGTCTGAGTGGATGTAGCAATAAAACTTTTATTTATGCAGCTCAGTAGTTTCAACATTTTCCAGAGAAACACGTGCCATCAGTTAATGGACACCAGAACAGCATGAAGTTTGTTTGTACAGCCTGGAGTGCGCTCATACATGACGAAACAAGAAAGTAGACAGAGTGAAGTGTCTTACCAGGCGAACAGTTTTGACATGCGCTGTCAAAAAGCTAGTTTGTCATGAGCTTTAGAAAATTCTGTGAAAACTCAGATATTGCTGGATGAAGGTGGTTTCATGCCAAAATACGCTTTAATAAACTAGATTCTCCACATGCTGCCATAATGCTTATCCCAACTATGGGTGTAATATCATTTACAGAATCATAGTATGGTGTTTACATGGCTTCCACCACACTGTATTACTGTCATAATTGCATTGTGATTGGGTTATTTGGTGGGAATGGATCGGAGCATTGCCAGCACAGCCCCTGAGTTTTGTTTGGAGACGGAGGCATTTTGCTCTTTTCGGCATGCAACCCACAAACGAGAGGCTTTGGTCGATCCCAATCAGCAGGTAATTAAAATCTGCGACATGCTCTGCCTCCAGTCCTGTTCTCAATATTTTGCATTTCAGTGTATTTTTGTGAGGATTAATCTGTGAGCACACCCACCTCGTAACTCCTCTCAGGCAGCACATGGCTGAGCTACGTGGCGTGTTGAATGAGCCATGGTTTCACTGTAAGACCCCTGCAACACAGAATCAAAACCGGCAGAAAACACTGGTGTCACCTTTTTGCTTATTTTTATTTCCTATCCAAATAAACAGTAGGCTGACCAAACGTCCTCTTTTGCCCGGACATGTCCACTTTTCACGTCCCGTCCGGGGCGTCCGGGGCGTCCGGGGGTCTTTTATAAACTAATGATAATGTCCGGTTTTCCGTGTGTTTGTGTGTGTGTGTGTGTTAGAGTGCGGCACGGGCAGCATATTTCTGTCCGAACCCGAACCAAGCCCGACATTATTTAATGACCAAAGCACTGAGTTTGTGTCACACAGTGGTTACAGGCTATTTAACAGGCCGGGCGTGCGCCGTGGGTGCTCAGC
>NC_065508.1:25096517-25117400 GCF_006386435.1 Epinephelus moara
ATTATTTTGTAATATAACTGAATTTTCTATCCATACATATAAATTTTAAATATATTAAAATTATAAGGCATCTTTGAGTAAACTGCGAGTATCATTTAAGTAGGCTATGTCGTGGCCGGGCCGAGTGTCCTCTTTTTTGGAAATCAAAATATGGTCACCCTAATAAACAGCACACAAGTCATCAAGGACACAGGGTTTTGTGTCCCTCGGCAAGGCTCCACTTTAAAACTTAATCATGTAAGTTTTAACATGTTAGATTAAAGTGTTCACTGTGTTTTGTGTTTTGTAGCTGGTGTACTAAACCAATACTGAGCACACACACGGCTTGTCATTTATTTTACAGCATCTGTCACTGCAGGTTTTGTTTTTTCATTAGCTCTGTCAGTTTTCATTCCACGAGACATTTTTCAGACATTCCAGCGAATTTCACTTCAAATGGACGTGGTCAGCTTTTTTTTTTTTTCAGTTATAGCTAGGCATAAATTCTTCAGTCTGGCTGCTATCTGATGATTAACTAATTGTGAAGCATCTGGTCCTTACTGTAAAGAGCAGTCGCTATAATGTGCTGAATTAATACGGCTCTGCTTCTCAACCTGGCGGTTTGGTACCCCCAGAGGGTTGTGGGATGATTTATGGCACGGTGGTGATTTATGATGATATCTCTCTCCTTAACTTTCCTTTTTTTCTTCTTGTGTGCAACAGAATGGTTTTCAGCTTCTCAGCATCCTCTGATTATTAATCAACTCAAACAACTTGAAAGAAGAAATAAGTGTTTTGGGCTGAACAGTTCTCCGCATCTCTGCATGTGGAGCAACTGTCTGTGTTGGGTTTACTTTGTTTTAAGGGGTCGTGAGCCAAACAGGTCAAGTGCAATGTTTTGGAGGACACGATACCTTCAAAGTAAGCCGTGTTTGTTTCAAAAAGATTAAAGTGACAAATAGAGTAGGAACTTGTTTATCTCATTTTGATGTGAAGGAAATCACCTGCTTGGTTATAAAAACAAGCGTGTTGCCCTCTGAGGCTCTTTAAACGCCTTATTTTACTCACATTACCCACAATAATACACCTGCTATAAAACAAAAGAGTGTTAATATGGCTCTTTTCAATGATAAATACACAAAAAGTGCATTTACAGTCAATCATAACGGAGCAATTAGCTTGTTGATGTATTCCGACTGTAAATTCAACAGACAAAAAACAGAGAAAAGTGACATAACAATATGTGATGCAATAAACCAATAAAGCACGTTTTAATTACTGTCAAGTCTGCTTGATTTTCAGAAGAATGTATATATTTTTAATTTTGTGGTAAAGGACACACAAAGAGCCTCATTTAATGAAATTCTGAAGCCTTAAAATGTTGATTCTTTCAGACGTGTTTTATTGACCCACATTAAATTAATACAAAAAAGGGTGACCATGAAGACAACAATATTTATTTATTCACTTGAAAGATGTCATGTCTGTGTGTAACAATTTAAATTGCAGCCAGTGTACTGCACTTTACATTGTTAAAGATCTGATAAGAAACCTTATAGAACCTTTCAGGGTCGATATCACAATGGTGTCAGTTTATTAGCTGGAGGCAAAACACGACTCACTACCACAGGGCTGTAGGCTACAGGAGTCTTAAAATGTCATCTTGTTGTGTTATTGGGAGCCAGAGTAGAAGGAGTCATGGCTCAAAACCAGCCTCCACTGCCCGTCAATAGAAACAAAGACAACTATGGTTAAATACAATGAGACGAAAGGGCTGGAAACAGGCCATCATCAAAAATGCTCACATATGCAGCGCACACTTTATATCAGGTTAGGGAAAAAGTATTTCCTGTTGTAGGGATGAATAACGTTATGTGTATTAAAGGTTATCACGTCCAAATGATGCTTCAATGATGCTAACATTAGCTAATGTTAGCAATAGCAAAACAAATTGTCAGCAATTGTTCAAGTGCCATCCTCCCACCTTCAGTAATCCTGTCAAATCATCCATCCACTGAGTGAGAGCATACAGGTTGGCTAATCTAGTCCCGTTGGTCAGTGTTTACTTTTCACTTTCTTGCGGTCCTGGGAAGTGAGTGACATGGTGAAGATGCTGTTGATCGAAGGAACAGAGCGTTATATTTCTACGTGAATTTCTGCTGTTCCGTCTCCCCAGACAAAGTGTCTAGAGGGAGCTCTGCCACTCCGAGAGTGCGGTGCTCTGGATAACTGAAAGGTACATTCAGACAGCGCTCCCGAATTTATGAACGGTAAAGTTTGTGCCAGAGTGCACGCTAGCACTTGGAATGGGTATTTATGAATGCACCACTGCCATTATCTTCCTCCATTGTCTAAAACAAACCAACAGAGCTTGCTAGCTAGCACTAACTAATGTCTGCGGAGAATTGTTTTGCCTCCAGCTAAGCCCCGCCCACCAAAACACATCATAGTGTTTACTAACAGTCAAAGGAAAGCCTCATTTTTTTTTTAAGTATGTCTGACTGTACGTGCACACCAAGAGCTGCAAAAGCTGCAAAGCAGCAGAGGTCCAACATATTTTTGGCAGCTCAAGTCGCTCATGACGTCATACATTCGAATGTTCGATCGTACTTGTCAATTGAAAGGAGCCGCAAAGCAGGTTACTGGCTGGAGCATAGCGCCTTTGGCGGTTGCCCTGCCCCAAAAGCTAGGCTACATGAGTAAAGAAATTTAGTCAATAAAAAAAACAGTTGGCAGACCACAAAATTGTCACATTCACATGAAACAAGGGAGATTAGCATGCTAGGCGTTATATTAGCATGGATGTATTTGCCCCTAGTTTAAAAAATTCTTTCTCAACATCAACTCACCAGGCAAACCAGCTACTCGGGACACGGCTTCCCACACCTGCTCCTTTTGATTTCGGTTCCTATGAACAGGCTCGAATCATAAAGGACTCCAGCTACAGCTTTGAAGTAGTCATTTTGAAGTAGGAACAAATGTGTGGTAGGAACTAAAGTTTCCGAGGATGTTCTCTGGGTTCTACACAACCGATGGACATCTACTTTTCGATTGGTGGCTGGTTATTTGCAGCTGAAATGTGTCTTAGCTAATTTGCATAAAGTTCACGACTCCCCTACTTTCATCTGACACTCTGGACGCCAAAACGTAGACGCTTTGCAGGTTTTGCAGCTCTTGGTGTGCACATACAGTTAAAAAAGACATTATGCACATTTTCAGGTTCACACTTGTATTTTGGGATTCTATTATAACGTGTTTACATGCTTTCATGTTAAAAAAACAAACATGACTTTTCTCATACTGTCTGCCTGCACCTGTATTCATCCTGTTTAAAACGCTCAGTTTTAGCACCTGTCTCTTTATGGCCCCCTCCCGATAAGCCCAGTCTGCTCTGTCTGGTCAGTGTTTCAGTCCTCCGCATCTGTTCCGCTGGAGTCTTTGCAGTTGGGGAATCATTTTAATCGAGTTTAGTTACACTTCTAATAACCACCTCCAAACCAAAGACTTCACAACAACATATGTTCCAGTGGGAATCGGATCCAAAACCAGGGAGAAATTAACAACATCAGCAACCAAAGATTACAGGTTTCTCTGATGTTTGCCTCAGGTAAATGCTGCTTTTTATATGTCTCTGTCAAATTTTGTTAGCCTAGCATTTATGCATAAACCATACACATGCAGTTTGTTTTACGTTTGTCTTTACAGGTTCATTTGTGAGAAATGACCTACAGAGAAAGCATTTGTGGTGATGACATACAGAGGCAACGTTTAGCATGCAGCAAAGGGATGCAAATACTTACAGAGCTTACAGGATGTGGTGGTGGAAAATATGATGTGAAACAATCGTAACATCTCAAAAACATACAAAAGTAATCAAAGCAAAAGTATAGTGATAACTGTACCAACTGTCCCTGAAGTGCTGTGCTTTGCTTTCACTGTTTTACCAGGTCTGCAAAGGCAAGGAAGTAACAAAGGTGGATAGCAAGGTAGATTCACCCGCTATCCTGTGGGCGGGAGCGGTGACCTATCTGGAGGTGGTTCTTTGTTACAGTAAACCCCATAGGACGTCATCCAGTAGCAAATCTGACAAGCTCATCGTTATACATGTTTTCTAATAGATGGAGCAGGATAAAAAGAGAGAGGATGGTCTTTTCTCATACTTTGGGGATCTCTAGACACACCAGGGACACACATGTATGTCGAAAAGCCATTAGAAAGAGAACATTTTGCATTAGAAGACCAGAGTGTAAGATTTTGGGAGATATATGTTTTCTTTAGTGTATAGTAGCCTGAAAATAAGAATTGTTGTGTTCTCCTTCCCTTAGAATGAGCTGTTTATATGTATATAGGGAACAGATCTTTGTGGAGATCACCATGTTGCACCGCTATGTTTCTACAGTAGTCCAAAACGGACAAACCAAACACTGGCTCCAGATAAGGCCATTCACTTTTCCATGTTTTCGCATTGGCCACCATAGTAAGAAGCCCAATTGCAATGTGCAGCACCGGAGTGACGCTGATTTGTAACATGAAACTGCTCAATTTAGTGTTCTTAACGGTTTCAATCACCTGGTCCATTTGTTTGGAGAGGAAGACACCTTTGTGGATACTTCAGCTTCCAATGCGTCTGGATCTTACATAAACGGAGGAAAAAAGTGACCTCTGCAGATAATTCGGCGCATGCTAAAAGCCTCCTGAACGTCTGGATCAGAAAAAGGTGATCACACATTAATATGTATTGGACTAGCCGCCCTGATGACATGCCAAACTGCATTGGAAATACATGTACTTGTAACATAAACTGCGTTATTCAGTGTTTTACCAGCTTAAATCACCAGGTCTGTTTTGGAAAAGAAGAGACTCCTTCAGGTAATTCAGCACATGGTTAAAACCTCCTGAAGGTCTGGATTAGAAAAAGGTGAGCACACATTAACATATGCGAGACAAGGGGTAGGGCTCACAATTGCCAGGTTTTGGATCACAATTGCCAGGTCCATTTGTTTTGGAGAAGAAGAAACCTCTGTGGATAATTCGGCTCCCGATAAAAACTTCCTGAGTAATGAACACTGAAGAAATTCTGGACAGCAGATGTTTTCAGCTGGTTGTAATCTGCAATTCACCGCTAGAACCCACCGAATCCCCCTAAATCTTACACACTTCACATTTAAAACAATGTCCAGGTGCCCATATGTACAAGACAACAGGTCTTGGAGTTCGTAAAGATTCGTCCTGTTCGTACTGTCCACTCCTAAATGGCTTCCAATGTAAGATATGAAGGATCAGTCATGGGCACTGACTATGAATGCAACATATTCACATATGTCTCTCTATCACAGTATAAAAGTGCCAGCTTCACACTGAGACAAAGGTTGTGTTAAACATGTTTGAGAATAAGACTTTCTAATCTATGTTTACCCAGGTAGGTTTTCATGTAAGTACACAGAGATCCAGTTTTTCAGCACTGCTTTACATTTATACGTTTACACCCATTGGCATCTGGGAGCTGCCCTGTTCTGCCACAGTCATCATGCTGGCTGGTGAAAAGTCTCGGGGCAATGTGTGGTCGTGAGTTGCTCAAGGGCATCTAGACTTCTCAAAATACTTTCTGATCAGTCCCGAGAATATCTGGTCACAAACCGTCTGACCTTTCCACAATTGTTATCTCGAGCTTGCTGTAAGAAAGCAAAGAGAAATTTACTGGATACATTAAACAGGCTCATAAATTGGTTGGAGGAAAATGTAATTGAGTATTGGGGGAAAAAAGACGATTCCTGGCAAATAGCAGCTGAGAATTTGAGGTAAATTATTTTCTGGGTATTAGTTTGTATGGACTGTGATCATTTTTATTGGGTCACCTGATTGGTTGGAGCCATCTGCCTCAAACAAGGTTTAATAACTCAATTTTCATTTCATGGTTTCAACCTCATTCCTCACTTGATTAAAAGCAACTGTTAAAATAAGTGGACTGTTGAAATGGGAATATGTTAATACAGAAATACGGTTTACCGCATCTCAGTCTTATAGTTAGTCAGTCATAATACATTGTACAATGTCTTGTTTCTTTTCTGCACTGACCATGATAAATATTGACAAGAATATCAAGACAGGCCCTGAAATAGTGCGGTGTGTATGATGAGTGGAAGTGTGAATGGTTACGCTGATTACCCTGCGCAAACTGAACAAAGTGCAGCTTGAATGTGCTGTTTTGGAGCAAGCAAAGGTAAGTTATTTTGTTTTCACCCTAATTCAACATGTGGGCCTTCAACAAAGAGCAGTTTCCCATTCCAGCTGAGATGCTACAGGTCATAGAATGAAATTTGCTTAAATCTTTACAGCCGTATGAATCATTAGTGTAGCTTTAAATGTATGTGGTAAAATAATGACCTTGTTTCTTGTACGTGGAATAATATGCTGCTTACACTTTTAGTGCTTCCTGTCCACTCCATAAAATTATCCCAAGGGAATGCATTAATTACTAACAGGTGTGCAGAGTGAATAGGGGTTTGAGATCCTGCAGTCTTTGCTGATACTGTGTGCCAGGCCCCTGTGCTCTACTTCACAGGCCCAGGTACATCAGGTCAGAATCATTTATTGAATTTATTACCTCTCATTTTTGCTTAATCTTTAATGCTCTCAGGGGACACCTGAGCGTCTGTGTATGCTGCTGGGAACTAAAGGGCAGGGGTGTAGCCAGATGTTGTAAACATTTGGGGCTTAGCCCAAACCTAGGGGGGCGTCCAGTGGCATGGTCCCCCGTGGAGATTATTCTTCCTTATGGCAGCTATATGCACTATATTTCCACTTGAAATAACAGGATGCCAGAGAATCTGCACACCATTTGTTAAAACATAATAGTTGCCAAATGAAAAAAAAATCACCCTGAGCTTACATCCTATTTTGTATCTAATTGTTCTCCAACTGTCTTCATCATTCTGAAACCACGACACAACAAATGTTGAGCATGACTAATTTTCACAAAAAAAAGGCACAAATTCTCTGATGTTACTTTTTCTTTTTTTTTTTAAGTTACATAACATAAGTAGGACAGGAATTTGGTGTAAACAGTAATGTTGAAACCTATTTTTATTATGCTATGTCTGAGTAGAGTTCACAGGATGAGTCCATGCCATAATAATTTGGGCTGCTCTAATTGCAAAGCAAGGATCCCCAACAATGCCAAGTAAATGTGGTCTTCAGTACTTTGAACGGAATTCGGCCAAGGGAAGAAGATTTACTCAATTATATTAGATTTGAAAGCATAGTGGGATAAACAATAGGCGTATTATTATCACTGTTGGGCAGAAATGCGTTACTAGTAATGCGTAACAGTACTTTTTCCAGTAACAAATAGTGTAATTACTTGTAAAATCACAAACATAATTTCAGCAATAATTGATTAATTAATTTCAGTATTGCAGCAGGGTGGTGCAGTGGTTAGCATTGTCGCCTCGCAACAAGAGGGTTCCTGGTTCGAACCTGGGGTGGGGGGTTCAATCCCTGAACTTGGGGTGGGGGGTTCACTCCCTGGGTGGGGGAGCCCTTCTGTGCTGAGTTTGCATGCAGGCTAAGTTAATTGGTGACTCTAAATTGAATGGTTGTCTGTCTCTATGTGTCAGCCCTGTGATAGTCTGGCAACCTGTCCAGGGTGTAACCCACCTGTCACCCAGTGTCCACTGGGATAGGCTCCACCACCCTCTGCGACCCCTAACAGGATAAATTACAGAAAATGAATGAATGAATATTAATATTACAGTTGTCACTTGTGACTTGAAAACACATCAGCAGACTCATTTTCGTAATCGTCACACTGCACAGGTGCGTCACAAAGCAACAAGCTAATTAGCAAGATAGAAAAGCTTACCCTAGCAGCTGGAAATATTCCCATTACTTTGATTTTCTTGGGAGGAAACATGACAAGAACACTGTTTCTGCAGGTTGTCGTACTAAAACGGTGGCCACTGCGAAAATCAGATCCTCAAACCTCCGGTCCGATGCACCTACTACGACCAACAGGTGCAGCCCCTTCTCGGCCATGGATGTCAGCTGTCTGGCTAAACTACTAAAACTGGATTTTACTCATGGGCAGCTGCAGGCTACAAAGAAGTGATGAAGCTTGTGGAAGGATATGTGCTGGATAAAATTTTTCTCCATGAGTGACTCTCTGTCTTGCAGGCAGATTTTTGGGAAAATATGGATTACAGGCACCTGAAGACCTCCAAGAAAAAAACCCAACCCATTTGCAAGTGATCTAGCCTGAGCTACACTTACCAGTGATTATGCTGACATTCACACAGAGACACATCTGAATTTTAGGGAGATACGCAATTACCAGTTGTATGGGGTGTAATGGAAAAGTAATAAAACAAGTAGTAAAATGAATTACTGTTGGCAGGGAGCAATAAAGTAATATATTACATGTTTAGAGTAACGATCCCAACACTGATTATTATTTTAATGACACAAAGTTGAAGGGATTTTAAAAGCCTGAGCCAGTTTGAACACAGTAACAGCATTTGAAAAGTGGGGACTGCCTCTCTTACAAATTCAAGGCCACATTTGTCATGTTTGTTACATCCTTCTCCTGTTATACTGAGAAAAGGCAGGGCGAGGTTCGGTCTGGCACAGTTTCAAATAAGATATTGTTTTGAGAAATTATTGTAATATAATTTGGCAGAATTTCTTCTGACCTTGGGTTAAAATCCTCTTGAGAGGTCCGCACTTTATTCCAAATTTGGATTGCATCCTGGTGTGGATTCACATTAAGGTTATTGGAGTGAGGCATCACAACTAATTGAAATCTATGAGGGGTGTGTGGTGTGGGAGGACAAAGTAATTCTTCACTGGTCACAAACTGAAGAAGCAGTTTTTGTTGACACTTTCTGGCTGCTGCTTAACACTATCTGTTACAAAATTAATGACTCATTTAATTCTGTTGAAGTAGGACTGCATAATTTGTACTCACCGAGGTGCAGACTCCCTGTCATGCACTGTTTGAAAGGAAAGACTGAATTTTTAATTATAACTTGTTTAAAAATAACCCATTTAAAATGTCAGTGACATGTATTAAATGTGTCTGGACAAAAAAATCTATGAATGAAATATAGAAAATTCTAATGTCTCAACCCCACATTAGAGACAGAAAGTGTTATTTAGACCTCATTTACACCTTGCATTAACATGTGATTTGCATATCCTGTCTGGATAAAGGACAATGTTAATGCAGGTGTAAATGGTTGCAGAATACATTGTGATCAGAATGTGCTTGGATCAGCCAGACCATGCCTGCATCTGATCTGGCTCATGCCGTGATGGGATCTCATCCAGATGGAAACAACATCCCCAGAGTGTGACCGCATTCTAAAGAAAACAATCCATCCAGTTGAAAGGTCACCTGACTCTGCTAATTAATTCCCTACTAGCTCATAGAAGCCCAGCAAAAGCTACAAGCAGAAGCAGCAAGTGACTTGGGAGGTCATGTTTTTTGATGAGTCCGCCAGCCCAGCATAACATGCTTATTAATGGCAGGTGTAAATGCAAAAGCCCATTGATTAGATGTCTTTATCCAGATAATGTATCCAGATCACATGCTAATACCAGGTGTAAATGGGGCCTTAATGCAGAATAAGATCAAAACCAGGGGGCCCAATAGTTCGCCTGGTAGAGCAGGAACCCCATGTACAAAGGCTGTGTCCTTGCGATTCCAACCCATGTCCCTTTATGTCATTGCCTCTCTCTCTCTCTCCCCCTTCACACAATAGTTGTTCTATCAAATAAAGGCAGTAAAGCCCCCACAATATCTTTATAATAGGAGTAAGTGTCTGCAATATGCAAACCCTCTACAAAATCTGCCCACTCCAAACGCCAAACATACGCCTCATTATGGTTAGGTTGAGTCAGTAAACTGCAGTGAGATCATTCTCTGTTCCAAACACAAGAGTTGAGTCAGTGACCACACATTTGCCCAGTTTTCCTCTATCCTCTCCATCTGCTTTACAGCTACTTTGTTTAGTATCTTTTGATGTTACTGTTGCATATTTTTGTAATTATTCTGATTGCACAAGTTGCTGTTGGTGGAAAAATCTCAGTGTTGCTTAAGGGGAGGAGTGTCTTTGTAACACTAGAGGGTTTGAAAGTTCCAAAACGTATTGTTTCAACACATACCGTAGTTGCTTCAGTCACCAGAGGAGGAAAATTTTAGCATTGCACATTTCTGCAAACCATGGATACATTAAGCCAGTCTGCAATGCCAGGGATCAGCACGCCCCGCCCATGCCTGCTGCCTGGCACACAATGCACCTGACCTTGATTCCTGTCCCTGCGAGTGGTGGGCCCACAGGGCGGCGGCTCCATGTTACTTGTGTGGGCTGAGCCCGACTGGGACCCATGGCCCAAGGCCCGGCCACCAGATGCTCACTGGTGAGCTCCCCCCCAGGTCTGGCTCCAGGGGGGCCCCGGTGTCCTCATACCGGATGAGGTACTGAGTGTCTGACTTCGCCAAGTCATCAAAGTCTTCTTGAGGGATTATATATCTCGTCTGGCCTGGGAACACCTTGGGGTCCCCCAGGAGGATCTGGAAAGTGTCACTGGGGAAAAGGACATCTGGACCTGGGCCCAGCTAAGCAGATGAAAATGCATTTGTATGTTTTATATGTATCATATCAGCGTTTCTAAAATGACGTATTTTGTGAGCTGACTTTGGCACTGGGAAGTGGAGCAGGGTTGTGGATGGCGTGTCTACTACTGCCAAGCTACAGTCCACTGCATACCACTTTTCAGGACTACCAACAACAAAACTGGTTGTTTTTTAGCGAGTCCATGCCTCATTTCCACTGGGGAAAAGAGTGCCAGGAAAAGCCATTGTTTTTTTTACAGAGACATTGCTGTGTTTCCTGCCTGGATAGTGCCATGAAAAATGAATATTTCAAGCCAAAACATGATCATTTCCTAACTATAACCTTGTGGTTGTTGTGCCTTAACCTAATCACATCACTGTTGAAAACATAAAGTTTCCACCTATCCATTACAGAAACATACAATACCAACATTTATTTCCTGTTATTGGTTTGTGGTAGGCATGGGATGAGCTGCGCCTTAATAAACTGTCCAATGTTTGTCTTCTTTCCCGGTGCAGAAGTCAGAGAAATGTCACAAAGACTCGCACACAGAACAAAAAAAAGATTCAGTCTGAAGTCTGTTATTGGCTTGTCACATGATTTTCCTTACCATTTGAGGTTCTGCTTAGCAATTTATCAATTTCATTCATTCAATGACTGACTCTGGCTATCTCATAGCAAATCTAACAATCACAGGAACAGGAGATGGAGTAAAAAAGACTGTACACTGATATTTTTTTTTTCATTGTATCCTTGCCATGTACAATAGCTAACGCTAACTAGCCAGCTGTCAGCAGATATCAGGCTGATGTCCAGAAGCAGTAACAGTAGGAGCAGGTGCATTACTGAGCATACTCTTTGTGCCCTGTTAATACTGGAATGGATTAATTAGGAAGATGTCCTTGCTCTGCTTGAATGACGAATCAGATACAAACTTTCTACAGTAAAATATAATCCAAAAACATGCACAATGATGACAGCTAATGGTTCAGCAAAGCCCTAATGCAGAGTACTGAAATTTATGTGATTTGAAATCAGTAAAATGAAAACAAATCCATGACCAGTCACAATAACATGGACCTTTACCCATGCATTCATAGATGTAAGCTACAGTGGTATGTGCGTGTGCTTGCTGTAGATATGAAAACAATATGAGGTTATCTGTTCCCATTTTGCAATTCTGCAGTACAAACCCAGTACCAGCCTGCAAAGAGTGCTCTGACAGCGCTCAACAGAGATGTGAAGAGAGCCACCGGGCTTTGGCTGCAGCAGATTTCCCACAGGGAAACTTTCTTCAACACTGATATCGTCCAGAAAACAGTCCAAAATGCAGCCACTTGGATAAACCAGATCATTTAATGTGCTTGTACAACTGCAGAGGAAATTCCTCATTCCTCAATATAGTGGGATATGTGTGCGATAAACAGGCCACAAACAGATCAACAGTTAAGACCGTGGTGCAACACTACTCTCGGTTATCTTTGTGTGACAGCAGCAGTGTTGGTGCTATCGGGGCCAGTGTGCTGTACTATGAGTGAGTAAACACTGTCATGATTGCACACTGTGGTCATCTGATATGACGAATCCAAGAGGGGAGTGCTGCCATCTCTCTGGAGGGCAGCTTACTATCCACATTCTGCTGGGTTTAACAAACAGGAAATGTGCAATGGGAGGGAAAGTAATGGTTGAGTGAGGGGTACACAAAGTCTCAGTCAGATTAGAGAAATGAATCAAGAGGCAGCGAGTGAGGCGAAGAAAGATCTATGCTGCAGAATGTGTAACAGTCAGCTACTTAAAGATGCACAAGGCAAGATGTTGACGCGCAAGTACATCTGTCTGCTATGAGTCCAGATCTTCACGGATACACTGGAGAGCCCCTTCTCTCTGTCTAAGATTATTTCCTCTCCACCCACAGGAAGTGTCTCCAAATCTGCTGCAATCGTGACTAGATTTACATGCACAATAATATCCCGCTATTATTCTAAATATGTCAATATTTGGAATTTGATAATGTAAACGACATATTTCCTTCGGATATTCCAAATTAAGCCTTTCTCTAAATGTGGCAGGCGTTTTTAACAGCAGTTTGCAACACACAACCCTTTGGTCTGTTTGTGGTCAGCTTTGTGAGTTGCACACAAACCAAACAGCCAACAGTCGTAGAAATGCATGCCAAAAAGGAAAGCCCATATTTCTGGTCAGAAGGAGAAACATAACTATTTTTAAATATTATGAAAAACTTGGATATCAACAGGTTTTGGATACATGCAAATATCGCAACGCCAACTTTTCAAGGAGGTGGGTGAAGGACGAAAGAGAGGGATGTGTGTTCGCACAGTCGAACAAGTCCACCACTGGCAGAAAACTTAAAGAGAATCCTACTCTGATGCAAAGAAGCACAAGCAGAAGCCACACGCAGCTCCAGCTGTTCCACTTTTCCGTATTTTGACACAATAAACAACATGTGGGCGGAGTATGCGTCTCTTCATGTAAACAGGAATGTTAGTGGCATATTCATTTTCATTAGCCATGTAAACAGCTTGGGAATCTCTGGAGTAGACTGGCTGAGGAACGCAACTTCACAAATGCAGGTATCAAATAATGGGCTCTTTACATTCAAGAGCAAAGGCAACAAAATGAATAAGCATTATAAAAAGCACTCTGGATTAAAGCTTACAAAGAGAAACAATATGGATCTTCCAATAAAGGGCCACCTCGAACTCAAGTCTGAAATGAGCAGCTGGACTGTGTTCCATATTTGTACATATGTTTGTTGTGATAAAATACTCCCCTGATCTGATTTTATCGACTATTTCTGCTGAATGTACTGGTCTTGTAGACAGCAGTGCTTTGTTTTACCTGATTGTGTGCACACTCACTTCATTGACTGCACCTGTGCTACTCTGATTGCCTGGCAGCTGACACCAGCCCTGGTTTATCTGTGAGCTGCCACTTGTTTTCACATGCCCTGATAAAGACTGTTGGTCTAAACTTATAGGCAATATGCCCATTTATTGAGTACAAGTCAAACCCCTCCTTCCAGCATAGTAGGACAAGTTGTCTTTTATGGAAGAAGGGCAAAAAAATCTGAATAATATGTGCATGTAAACGCAGTGACTGTCTAGTGTCTCTCTGGAGCCCCTCTCCAGTGTCTCCCTGAAGCTTTGACTGTGTGTTAAAGGCCTAAAGAAATTCTCACATTCTCCAATTGTAAAAATGTGAAGCCCATACTCCAAATAAAAAAAACGTTTTTTAACATTTTAACAATTAAAACTGGCACATTTTCCTTGAAATTATGCCGAACCTCAATAGTGGTGGATAGTCTTGAGTTGTCCTAGCTGGTTAGCTATGGATGCCAAATCCAAAACAGTAAAAGTCTCAGAATAAAATAGAGTGTTTAGTAGTGTGTGGACGGATTTGTTTGCTTTCCGTGCCAGTTCTGCCAAGTTATGCCAGGGCCACACCGCCCGTGGAAGCGCTGCAAATAGCCTCGAAGCGAAGACAGTTTGCTTTCGGCGCCCATGTTAACTGATTGTGTCATCCACACCGGCCGCGGAGCTGTGCAGCAATCGTTTCGGTGTCTGGTCTATTTTCTGCAATTTTCTGCACAAGCCGCGAGCGAATGTGTCAAGCCGGGCAGGAAGTCAAACAAAGGAACAACAACAGCATCCGGTCAATTTTCAGAATAAAACAAATTTCAAAATAAAACACCCCGTTTGACAAATGCGATGTATATTTGTGTGTGTGTTTATATACATATACTCATTACTAAGAAGTGGACATACATGTACAGTTGTTAGGGAAAACATGGTGTATAATTTTATGAGGTTATTCACTTACCCATGATGGAAAAACAGCCCCAAATGTGACAGAGACAACAGCTGGGAGCAGAAGCGCTTGTCGACCGGCGTGGAGAAATGTGCATCTGATGTGAACGGAAATGCTCCGGCTCGCATGAGAATTTCGGTGCGCTGCGCTTTGCAGCACTTCGTTGGCAGTGTGGCCCTGGCGTTAAAGTTTCAAACACTCATGAATAGTGCCCTGCGGAGTAGCCATCTTATGGTAAAATATATTAATGAAGGGACCGTACCTATGTTCCCCGGGTCCTATGTTCCCCCACAATATAGGGACCGGGGAACATAGGACCCTTTTTCTGAAAAAGGGTCCTATGTTCCCTGGGTCCCATGTTCCCCCCGAAACGCAAAAGAAAAACGTGATTCAATGCCCAAAGGCGCAGACAGCGCTCCCCAAGAGTCACCTATATTTAGAAAGGGCTCATTTTTTCCACTATATTTGCCGAATTCCGTGACAAATAGCCTACGGGGGCTAAACCACATAGTTTAATGTAAGTGCATTTTTCTTTCGCATTTCAGGGGGGAACATCGGACCCGGGGAACATAGGACCTGGGGAACATAGGACCTGGGGAACACAGGCCTCGGGGAACATAGGACCTGGGGAACATAGGACCCGGGGAACATAGGACTCGGGGAACATAGGACCCAGGGAACATAGAACCCGGGGAACATAGGACCCGGGGAACGTAGGACCCGGGGAACATAGGACCCGGGGAACGTAGGACCCAGGGAACATAGAACCCGGGGTACATAGGACCCGGGGAACATAGGACCCGGGGAAGATAGGACCTGGGGAAGATAGGACCTGGGGAACATAGGACCTGGGGAACATAGGACCCAGGGAACATAGGACCCAGGGAACATAGGACCCAGGGAACATAGGACCAAGGGAACATAGGACCCAGGGAACATAGGACCCGGGGAACATAGGACCCAGGGAACATAGGACCAAGGGAACATAGGACCCGGGGAACATAGGACCAAGGGAACATAGGACCTGGGGAACATAGGACCCAGGGAACATAGGACCAGGTGAACATAGGACCTGGGGAACATAGGACCCGGGGAAGATAGGACCCGGGGAACATAGGACCCGGGGAACATAGGACCTGGGGAACGTAGGACCCGGGGAACGTAGGACCTGGGAAACATAGGACCCGGGGAACATAGGACCTGGGGAAGATAGGACCTGGGGAACATAGGACCCGGGGAAGATAGGACCCGGGGAACATAGGACCCGGGGAACATAGGACCCAGGGAAGATAGGACCTTGGGGAAGATAGGACCTGGGGAACATAGGACCTGGGGAACATAGGACCTGGGGAAGATAGGACCTGGGGAACATAGGACCCGGGGAACATAGGACCCGGGGAACATAGGGATGCCCCCTTAATGAATGCTTACATATACTAGTAGTTTCGCAAATACAGTCATATAAGGCTCAAATATGTTTTGATAGTAAAGGTTGCCGACCCCTGGTCTAGTGGAAGTCGGATTGACAGCGTTAGATCTGTGATAGAATAAAATCAAACCTGTGCTTTCTGTATATAATTTATTTACATTCTGTTAAATTGATTTTTAGGTTCAAACAGTCAGCACTGTCACCTGGAACTGTATTATTGCACTATTTCCCCCCATTTTCTTCCACATTTAGTCACTCCAATTTCCCCTTGGTTCAAAAATCCTCAGCAGAATATGCACATCCACAGAGGTGCTGAGCTGCACAAACTGTGTCTTGTATGAAGAAAGGAAAAATAGCCGATACATGTAGGAGGCAGAGGTTTTAATAAAAGGCCTTTTGGATGTGATAGAGCACCTTGCGATAAGTGTTTTCTAAGGATAAGTGTGCAGGTTCTTTTTACTCTCTTCCACCCTGTGTATCGGTCAGTAAGCTTCCTCTCATCCTGTTTTTAGAAGATTCTTTTCACCTGACAGCGGGACATCATCAGAATGGCACACACAACTATCATTTATATATATGAATTGTTTCAAGATAATGCTGCATTCCATCAAATATTTCAAGACACACAGATGGACAAAATGTTCCATATTTCCTGTCTTTTGCCAAAAAAGTAAAACAGAAAAAAGTAGTCCAGCATAAACCATACAGCGTGTTGACCATTTTACACCTGCTCACCTTAACAGTTAAAGCCAGTTGTTCAGTCTTCTAAGACAGACAAAAAGCCGAAACAAGTCCATTCCCTGACATTAATTTGGCCACTAAGTCATACAACAAGCTGCAGTGTGAGATATGAGTCATTACTAGTCAGAAATCAAAAGCAATCCATTTGAATGTCCATTCAGAGCAACGACTATTGAGAGATTAACCTTGCTGTCTGAATGAGCCACACTCAGTGCATACATTTTACTGAAGTTACTCATTATCACCTGAGACATGAAGAGAGAACATAGTCTGAATGCTGCCTCACACTCCAGGTCACACTCTAAAGCAACACACTGATTTAGCCGTATCTTAAATATAATATTGTCCTCATAGGAAATACCATACAATAAATCTATTAATGTCCAACAGAGTTCAAGTCGGGGGGTCAGTGTGTGTTGTGAGCGAGCAGAGAGCAGCACACTCTGCTCTGGTTTGTAATCCCACAGACGTTACATTCACTTTTGGCCAAGCAGGAACCTCAGGGGCTGAAAAATGAAGCCAAGGCAGAAGTGCCAAAAACAATGCGGTGCAGTTCCTTGAATAGCTTCATATTTAAGGCTGGGGCTGCTTAAGTAACAGGCTGTCTGTGGGGCATTACTACAGTCTATGGGCCTTTCCCAAACCGCACCCTGCACTCTCTCCCTACCCACTTCCACCCTGTTACTGCGTTTATGCAGAGGGTTCTCCACAGTGAGTACAACAGGATCTGATGCCAAAACCAGCAGCAGAGAAGACGTTTACGAAAGTAAAAGACAAGCAACGTCACCAGTGAATCTCAGGGTTAAGTTTTATACCCTTTCATGTAATATTCATTTACTTATTTGTCGATTCATTTATTTCTTTTAATGGAAAAAGGATAGTATACGCCACCAAAATTCTGGTAAAGTCATACAAATACATATAAAGAACATAAAATGAGTAATTTTACTTTTCTCCATGGTTACCAAAGCTTGCAGCTGTGTTTACACCCTACACCTGATGTAGGTTGTGTCATTCAGCTGTGAAGGTGTCAAGGTGACAACAAACGGAGTGACACTCAGAGACAGATTGGGAGTGGGTAGGGTTCGGTCTTGGAAAGGCCCTAAGAGTGACATCCACCCCTTCCTTATCCACAACTCCAGCATCTTGTCCAAATATGGTCACTACTGGCTCCAAAAAACATGGATGGTGATTGCCAAATCGCCAAACTGGAGGCTGCCAAACAAAGCAATCTACAAACCAATGGATGACGTCACTGTAGCTGTGTCCATTATTTCATAGAGTCTCTGCTTTTGCCCAGCAGCTGGGAGGCAAGACATGAGAAGTTCTGTTCTGAACTTCTGAAGCTGCAGTGTTTATTTTTAGGCAAACTGTAACCTACACTGTGCATTTACTGCCACGAGACAACTTCACCGCTAACCTTTCCCTTTCCTTTCCACTCAACACCTCTCTGCCCTTACTGTCTGTCTCTCTCTTGCTTATCCACGCACTCACGCTACTCCAACACAAACCAATCAGTGGCATCAGTTGAAAGAAAAACAGTTAGGAATACTCACACATGTCAAAGGGGAACTGCACACTGTACAAAGACTGGCTGCTCTGTTGCTGTTGGAGACTTTGAAAATCGCATACATGACAGGAAGTCACTTCAGTGTTAGCATGAACGCTGTTGTCACCCAAGTGCGACACTGTCATGACATTTGCAGTCTGGGCATAGGGTTAGAGTTATTTCTGACACCAGGGATGTAAGCCTATCTGATGCCTACCTACAAACCACACCAACTAAAGTGCAGACTATGGCTCTACCTCTCTAAGGGTACTTTCACACCTGCGCTGTTTGGTTCGGTTCAATCGAACTCAAGTTCGTTTGCCCCCTAAGTGCAGTTAATTTGGGCAGGTGTGTACACAGCAGTCGCGATGGTCTCAGCCCGGTTACAAATGAACTCTGGTTACACATTGTTTGGGTTAAACATGAGCATGTCACAGTCCTGGAGGATTATTAATGTGCACCTCCTCCTGTACTGCCTTAATATGCACATTCAGCACATCCAATGCATCAAAACATTGTTTTCTAGTTGGAGCCTCATTTTCAAACTGTACGGTTTGACTAAAATGAACAATGACAGCAATATAGTCCATGATGACCAGCGCTAAAATCAACCTGCGTAGTTGTCCCTCCATTGTGACATTAGAAAGTGTCACATTTATCTTGCAAGTGTACTATTTTGCTCTTGCTTTGTTCTGGTTAGCTTAGCAGATAGCTAACATAAAATCCTCATAATAAAGACTCGGGAAACCGGAGTAAAGTTGAGGCCTTTAGTGAAGATTTTCCCATTTTGTAAAACTGTGGAAACATACATACATGGCATTACAAGCTGACCAGATACATATATATGAACATAAAACTCAAATTCTGCATACAGCTATCTCTAAAGAATAAAATAAGTAGCTTTGATGCTAACTAGGCCTGTAAGCCATTTAACACAGATGTTAATGGACAATGCTGTTAGCACTCAGCATCTATTACTACAGCCTAACTGTAAAACTACAAACACTTAACAACAGACATACGTAAGGATTACATCCCAGTAGGCATTAATATGTCACAAAAACTCCAGAAATAATCTTTACTTACAGACTTAGACCCTCAAAAGCTACCAAAAGCAACAAGGGGAAAGTAACTGCAGCATGTCTTCTCAATAGGCAGAAACAACAGGAGCCTACAGCAAGAGAGGAGGGTCAAAAATAGGAACTCAAATACCATAAACGTTTGTACCACTAGGGGGCTCCAAAGCACCACATGTGGGGCAGAACATGTACTCTTCTTCAACGTTTTGTTTACTTCCTGGATTTTTCCCGCATGGAAATTCTGACCAATCAAGAGCAGCTTTCTCACGCAAGGTATTTTATCTGGTCTGCTTGTAAATGCTGCCGTGAGAACACAAACCAACTCTAGGCAATTATGCAACTTAGTAACAAAATTAGTCCCTGATTTCGACCAGAGCAAGACAACTCTAGGTCTGAAAGCACCCTAAGATACTTAGATAACTCAAAGCCTTGTCGCAAAAAGGAGGTTAACCATTCCTGCTTCAGCTTCCAGACCATGGTTGGGATGTTGATGCTCACCTCTGGGCTAACCTCCTTCATTTTACCCATCAGTTTGGAGGACATTGAAACTTTACTTGGGTCTTAAGAAGCTGCATTGTTTGTTTATGGACAAACTGAAAGCTACACTGTACACTTGACAACTTTACAGCAAATTTATTCTCTGCTCCAAACCAACACCTGTCTGTGAGCTGTACTGTGGGCATTATATCTTGCATGTCCATTTATCCATCCATCCATCCATTTTAATCCGCTTATCCAGGGCCAGGTCACGGGGGCAGCAGGCCAAAGCACCCCAGACATCCTTCTCCCCAGCAACACTTTCAAGCTCCTCCTGTGGGACCCCAAGACATTCCCAGGCCAGATGAGATATGTAATCCCTCCAGCATGTCCTGTGTCTAGCCCCGGGGCCTCCTGCCAGTAGGATGAGCCTGGAAAACCTGACGGGAGGTGCCCAGGAGGCATCCAGATCAGATGCCCGCTGCCCGATGACCACCTCACAAAGGAAACTCATTTCGGCCACTTGTATCTGCGATCTCATTCTTACGGTCACTACCCAGAGCTCATGACCATAGGTGAGGGCTGGGACGTAGATGAACCATTAAGTCGAAAGCTTCAGTGCATGTGGTATTTTATAAGCTATTTGTATTTGTATTGACAATGTACTTGCACGTGAAGCCAATGGGGTTAGGTGTCTCTGACCCTTGATTAGATTGTGCAGCATTAAAAAAAATGCAGCTTTTGCAAGTTGAAAATTGCGCTCTACTACATTGCAATATCAATTTGAATTTGTTTAGTTATTCAGCCCTAGTTCTATGCTAGCTAACATCTATTTGGCATTCATCTGTTGCAAAGAGGTAGATGGTCTTCAAAGCACACATAGAAAAAAAATCAGTAACACTACATAATACGGCCCACGACTTAGAGCGTACCTACCGCTCACTTAGAGCGTACCTACCGCTCACTTTGCACCTAATTTAACAGAAGTACTGAGTAACTCTCGCTCTTAGAGCGTAACTCCCGTACAATTATGTCCTACTTTGCCCGGACTTACAGTGCAACTCCTCCTGGTCTTTTTTTCCCCACCAATCATTTTAAGTACCAGGTATATTAAATTATATAGTCTGCTGTACAATATGAGCACAGCCTTTCGCTCTTTGCAATTGTTACAATCTTGTTTTTTCTAAG
>NC_065508.1:25118066-25119840 GCF_006386435.1 Epinephelus moara
AACATAAAATAACACATTTCTACTGGTTTTTGTTATTTACGTTCAGTTTTGTTCCTTCTGTTATAAACGGTTCAATTTAGTCTTGATCCTTTATTGTGATCCATTTGGTTTTTCTAAGTCAAAAATAGTCAGTCAAGTCAGTTTCAGTTGACAAATGTACTTTCTAAGTCAAAAGTCAAGTGGAAAAGATCATTGTGGTACTACTATCATACTGGAGTGTGACACCCAGTGATGGAGATGGAAGAATGTATGAGCTCCTCCGGATAAAAGGTGATCTTGATCCAACTCCTTGGGTCAAGGCAGAGATCGGGGTCCTGGGTGGCTAGCCATCTCCCTCGTCAGGTTGAATGTCAAATCCACATGTAATTTTCCACAGAATCTCTAAAAAAACATCACCTGTGCAGAAAGAGAGGTATTACTATGTTGCATCATCAACTTCAATTTCTTTTTGTGGTCATTATCATTATTACGTAAATACATCCCAGTAACACAAAGTGAGCAAACTTTTAACTGTAAAGTTTTTCTCGGCATGGAATACTTTATCCTGTTTTTACATTACACATCATGAATCATTAGCCTTTTAAACCATAACAAGTGGATTACATTTCCTTTTGAACTACAAAATTTGTGTTTTTAAACATTCTTAACTGTTTTCCACTTAACTATGGATAACAAAACGTATTTCGAAAATGTAGGCTACATCAGTGCACACACCGTATTACACTTGACTATTCATTGGTCAAATAACATTCATGACCCAACTGTAATGGTGCAAATGTATACAGTACACTAACACAAATACAAACGGCAAGGGGCCACGAGGCAAAACAAGTGCAGCATTTTAGAGTTACAAGTAGGTCGTGAACAGTAATTGCAATGCCAAGTAAGTGTAGGGTAGAGGGGAAGCACACACACTATAGCTATGTCCCGATTCGGGGTCTGCGTGCTTGAAGAACGCAGCCTTCGCGGCCGTGTCCTTCAAGGATGCAGGAGCGTCCTCCGAACGCCGCCTCAACCGTTGTGAAATGGGACGGTCTAGCCTTCGGAGGATTTCCTGGTTCCGCGAGCACGTCATGATTTGTGTCACGTCACGACGCAAGGGGCAAAGGCAGTTAATATTTTGTAGTGGTTTTTTATTATTGTATTTTATTTATTATATTTTCATGGAGGAGGAGTTGCGTCGGCAGTGGCAGAACCGGCTTATCCACCTTATTTTCAAACACAGAAGTAAATAGTGATCAACTTCTGTTTTTTTGCGCGTGACTTCCGGTCAGCCGCTTTCCCTCATGCTTTCCCTTAACGGTGCAAGCTAATTTTTTTTCAATTTTCAGTTGTTTATGTTAGTCAATCAGTTAGTTAGTTAGTTAGTCTGTGTATTTTGTATAACATTAGATAACTGTGCCCACGTTTCCGTTATAACGGAAATTTATTCCCTCTAAACGCGAATAAATCACACGTCAATCATAAACTATGAACCAAAAAAGCACAATCTATCCCGAGTGAGACAAACTGCTTGATCCCCGTCTCCAGTGTACCAGCAGAGAACCTGTAGAAGCGAATCAGCGAAAAAACACACCGGGCTACACAGCCTCTCTACCTGAGCAGCTGAAGCTGCGGCTCGCACCCTCGGAGGGGATATCAGTGCAAACTTCATAATACAGCCCGGTTCTCCGTAGTTTGGCAGTACTCACAGGAGAGGTAGGCTATACCTAGACACTAGTTACAGGGAAATTAAGATCTACTTAGACACTGATTACAGTTTGATGTGTACTGT
>NC_065508.1:25120502-25204435 GCF_006386435.1 Epinephelus moara
GGGGGAAATAGTGGGGGAAGTGAGCAAGAGTTACTCTGTACTTCTGTGGAAGTTGGTGTAAAGTAGGACATAAGTCAACGGGAGTTACGCGCTAAGAAGCAGCCTAGTTATACTGTAAAACATGGGGGAAATGGGGTGGGGGTGGGATGAGCAAGAGTTACTCAGTACTTCTATTAAATTAGGTGCAAAATGAGCGGTAGGTACGCTCTAAGTGAGCGGTAGGTACGCTCTAAGTGAGCGGTAGGTACACTCTAAGTCGTGGGCCGTATTATGTAGTGTTACCAAAAAATCTTGACAGCTATGTGTTTGTACACATCTAGTTTCAAATATTATTGCAGAGAAAGTGATAATTGGGGCCAGATGTTATAAATCATTGAGCTTGGGATGACACGTCAGCTTGATGTGTGTATATATACACATATATCTAAATAGCTACTGTTCAATAAGTGTTGCTGTTAAACAGATGGTTGTCATTCTCCACCTGTACACAAAAAGTATTAGTTGCCTCAGTATCCATGGCAACAGTAGCTATACATTTAATAACCATAGCCCACTTTGACATCATTATTGATGTGTAATAAAAAGAATGTATTGTATCATAAATTCAAGGCTTCATCAATTTACAGGCGATGTTTACCACACACTCAGCTTATTGTTATCTTGGTCTTTCTGTGTTTGCTATCTTCCCACTTTGCACTAAAACTGCTGCACAGCAATTTCGCTCATTGTGGATAAAGTTTTATCTTATCATAGCATGTGCATCTTTATTGTGCAATTAATCTGATACATAACAGCTTTCATAACAGTAATTATGTTTAAATAAAGAAATATGAATAGCATTTACATAAAGTTGTGACATATGAACATCTTGACATCAATTTCTTTAGATTACCTTTGAAATGACAGGCATACCACCTGAGATGACAGCACAGACATGCGCTTGTGCTGCTGGAAGATGTTTGTGCAACCATTTGGTTGGCATTACTTTACCAGACAGCTCATTTTAGTGGACCAGAAACCAAAAAAGGTTCCAGCTGCTCTTGCTTACACAAGCAAACAGTGAGCCTGGCACAGGCCCTGCACCCAGGAAAAAGGGAAAGAATAAAGGAAAAAAACCACTTCTTCTTTTTTTTTTACATATATACTTTATTAATCCCTGAGGGGAAATTCAATTTTTCACTCTGTTTGTCAATTACACACAGGTCCGAACACACACATACACAAACTGGACCTATACATGCACTAAGTGGAGAGATGTCAGAGTGGGCTGCCCATGACAGGCGCTCCGAGCGGTTGGAGGGTTCGGTGCTTTGCTCAGGGGCACCTCGGCAGATCATAATCTAGTGGAAAATGTATAGCATGTTTTGTCAGGGCATCACTCCAGAGCCAGTGGATGAGCTTGTAGTGCAGTATGCTTGCTCCCGGTAGCTGGGCTGGGTAGCCGAACTCTTACATGTGCAGAGTCTGGAGATGTCACCTGAAATGTCAGGGATTATTGATAAGGGAATGCAGGATCAGTCCGAAAGCTCACTCTGGTTTAGCATGCATCGCCCTCGGATTACTGCGAGCCAGTTTTATGTGGCAGTTAAAGTGAGGTCAGAATCAACTGCAAAAACCCTTTCTGCAAGGATCATCAGTGGAATTCCATTTCTTTGACAGTATGCAGAGACCTTCAATGTAAATACTCTTCTATCAAACAGTCTCAGAAACTACATAGCAGTGTCTTGTAGATGTTTGTCCTTGCATTCATCATAATAGACACTACAATGAATAAAAATATAATAAAATGGCAGTTGTTAGTCATATTGGTTCACGTTACCTCAGTGTCTTGTGCTGGGATGTTGCTTCTTCTTTGGAGCAGGCCAGCCATTAGGAAATATGGGCAGGGGGACATTATTTTCCAAAGTGGTCTCCTCTTGCACACCTATCAGGGCAGCTTCTATGCAGAATTTTATACTTCCTGCAGTTATAATCTACATATAATCTACACAAATAGTGTAAAGAGTATATGACGCTGGTTATGTGAACTGTACACGCACTGATGCTCTGCACAAATGAAGTTCCTAACGGATAAATAAAGTTCTTTGAATTGAATTGAATTGAATTGAATTGAATTGAATATGACTGTCAACTGTCAGTTTTCCAGTCATAACCAATTGATGTAATTATATGTGTGAAAGTACTTTACAGCAGGTATTCATACAGAATGGTGCCTTATTCTTTTGTCACTGGATATTATCCCTGTGTAAATGTACAGCAAATCACTACATTGGTCAGTACTGTCATGTTGGTCTAATTGCAAGTTTTATTAGCTCCTAGCTCCTCCTTTTCATGCTGTGTCTGACTTATCAATGTCATTTCTGTTTGTCAGTGATGCTGATGTCATTTGCTGCTGCTCTCCCTGCCTGAGGCTTTCCATGTAGGCGCATGGAAGGGCAGGGAGGTGTGCTCTCTTTGCCTTATGGCTTTCCACGCAGGCATGCAGAAGGGCAGAGAGGTACGCTCTCTCCGCCTTATGCTTTCCACATAGGCACGTGGAAGAGGCTTTCTGCGTAGGCCCAAGGAAAGGCAGAGGGGCCCCAGAACAGAGCCATACCGCCAAATATAATACTGCAAATGGAAATAAAGCTTTCTTTGATAAAAGTGTTCCTGACTGAAATATATTCACATAATTGCAAAGTTATTTATGGTTGTAATTTCAATGTTGATTCATTTTTGAAGATCAGAATATAATTCAATGTTAATTCAGCGTTGATGCAACAGACCTAAATTTACCGATGTTGAAAAATGCGACATTGAAACAACATTGTGAAATCAATTTTAATTCATCTTTCAGAATCAAAACATAATTCAACAGCGATTCAACTACGGTGTATGATGTTGATTCAACAGTGAATAAACTGTTGCCAGCTGGGAAGACAGTTTCGCAGAAGTAATTTTGAAAAGACAATGTTCCTTTTTCCCTGGCCAACATTTAGCGTAACTTTGGAGCATTATTTGGTCTTTCCCTTTCCGACAAGCTAGCATAGCATGGTTAGTAATACTGGTCTGCCTAAGATCCTCAAATTTAATATGCCACCTGTGTCTTCACTGAAGCTTTAAAACTGAGCCCGACACAGCAGGTTTTATTTGCTAACATTAGTCTGCCTCACTTCTCACCTTCAGCTTCACCTGTCATACCTGCTGCTTCTTCACTTTTTTTTTCCAGATTTGGCCACTGCCTCTTTTATTGTATTGTTCTCTTTGTACCCTGGCTTTTTTCATAGGAGTCCCTGTTTCTTTATGGTTGTTGTTTTTTTTGTTTTCAGGTGAGTCATTTTGACTGAACTAGTTAAGGAATTCTCTGCATAGCTCATCTGACCCCCGCTGTCAGATGGACTGCACCATTTCACAGTTCTCACAGGAGTTGGGAGTATCGAATGGCACGTTGAAATGTGTTTTAATGATAAGAAATACATTTATTTATCATGTATATACATATAGCTTGTATTGTCAGTGATTCAGGTCAGTACGCACGTCATTTGATCCAATTTAAATGTCAACCATAGGCCTTTTCATGGGTCCCCTGCTTGGCCTTGGGCTGGAGTCATCTGTAACCTTTAATCCCTCCTGACGGCGAGCCTGCTTTGGAGTGTTGTCAAAAACTGTTCTGTTCCTTAGGTGATCTCTGATGAGATCTCTCACTGGAAGTGCTGATAACTAAAAGAAGGTTGTCCCTATGTCCGGTTCCTGTTTGGGATATTGTGAATCAGGCCTATTTTCAAACGGAAGAGTTATGGATGTGTTAAAACCTTTAAGATAAATTTTAGAAGTGTTGAATTACTATTTATCCTATGCTTTCATGACACTTCTACGAACTAAATAAGAAAAATGTGTCACATCAGTCGACATCTCGGTGCCTTCAGAGAGCTCAGCTAAGTGCAGTGTCAAGCCCAGGGAATCAACCTACACATCAAACACTGTGGATGCCCCTGGCAGAAGGTGCTGCCCTGCCAGGTGCATCACTTACTGCCCTGCAGCCATGACTGCAGCGACTTCTCCAGCAGCTCTGCTGAGGCCACACTCCCCCCCTTTGATGCCCTGTACCTCCCTCTCCACCTCAAGAGAACCACGGGACGGCTCATCGTAACCCTACAGTCTCTTCTCTGGTCGTACACCACAAAAGGGTCACTCATATAATGTTGGCTGATGAACCTGCAGAAGCAGAGCCACAGCTGGTGCTACAGTGAGAGTGAGCTTAAAAACAAGTCTTTCACTTGTATCTGTGCGGTATTTTAACAAGCAGCCATGGCAACATCAAAGGCCAAGAGCCAAGGGCTATTCCCTGATCACTTGTGATGTTTGTTTTTTTCCTCAAACAGTAGAGAAACAGCATAACAGTATTATTGTTAGTCAATGCTGACACTTATTAGTGGTTTCATTGTCTGAAAAAAAGAAAAAAAAGAAATAGGATTAAGCCTTTGTGGGTTTGCTTTATTATTAAAGAGCACTTGGAGAAAGATCATGCACATCCAATAACAAGAATGTTGTTGTTTCTTATGTTACATTTTTCTTAGTTTTCACAGAATGAGTCTGTCCTGTAGAGCAGCAGACACACAGATAACACAGGAGGATTTATTTGTTTTCCAGAGGTCCTGGATTCCGATGCCCTGGATGTATTTGAGACTTGTAAGTTTAGGCTTTATAATCCATGGGATATAATAGTTACTTCTCCAGGGTGTTTCCATACCTGCAGCACATTGCATGCTGGGATAGGAACCTCACTGTGAACCTGAACAGAAATAAGAGGATAGGGGCTGGAGGAGAGGAGGAAGAAAGGAGAATGTTTTATCCTGGCATTGCATTCGCCTTCACTGATGGACAGACAATTAAAAGGCTGCTACTGAAATGATAATAAAGCTAATAGGTATGATAAGACAATAAAAAGAGTGAAAAACAGTGTCTTGTGGATGGAATTTAATCCAACTTACATTTGTATTCCTTCTCCTCTGAGTTGCAAAAACACCGAAAAAGATTTTTGGAACATTAGTGACATTTAAGATGAACTTTCAGCTAAACAAGTCTGTTTCTTGCAATACTCTTGATGGCTGCAGACATTTATTAGATGGGCAGGCAGTGTATCGGGAATGATGCATGCATCAGACAATCCACCCACAACCCACACAGGAGCAAAATCCAAGAAAAGCAAAACATATGGGGATTTAATACATTCAGCCATGACACACAAAAAAACACACTTCTGAGTCAAATGTGGATGTACAGCAGAGATGTCTCATAGCGTCATGTATTTTTCTTTTTCCTAACTGTCCTTCATTAATTGCTCACATTTTTGCATCTTTCAGAAGCCTGCACGGGCCGAGCTGGTGGAGGATTTTCTCCTGGCACGGTTCCTTGGCGGCGGACCCTTCGGTCAGTCAGACTCGTAATGTCAACATCCTCAGCAATTATTCATCATGCTTCCAGAAAGCACTGAGACAGACTGTGTCTGCATCAAAAAACAAACAGCACCATCCGCTTGTCTGACTTGGCTGTTTTATCGCTGGAGTTTTCGTTATAATTTTAATGATTTCTATGTTGGCTTATGTTCCCTTTTTTTGCATGGCAGCACTTTTGCAGAGCCCCTGCCTGAAGGCTGAACCACATGCATGAACTGAGTATACATACATTTACATTTCAGACACAGAAGGTAAATGAAACTGTGTTTTGGCTGTCATCCTATTGTGTCCTAAAAATACTGCAAAGAAAGGTCACACATTTTTGTCCCTGACAACTCCGAATTTTCTTCTTTGTAAAAGTTGATGTCTTTTTTCACATCACTGACTGAATCATCCTTCATGCTCCAGGGTAAAACGAAATGAAATTCAAGAATGACAATTTGGCGTTACCATCACTACACCAAGCACCTTTTTCTACCAACAATCTCATATTTGTTGTTCTCACACAATTACCTAGGTCGCTTTTGAGGGAATTACATAGACTTACATACATTTCCTGGACACTTAAATGTTTAGACACCATATAGGTAGCAAGCTATCTCCTGACACATACATAACATGGCCAAAAACACGTGCACACCTGAACCTTCAAGCTATATCTGATATATATACCAGATGCATGCATGTGATTCCACCACCTGGGACATTAAGCTACTGTAACAGCAGCCTACACTCCTCTGGGTTTTGCACAAGATCTTCGAACCTGTTAAGATGTTAGATAGGGTTGAGGTGAGGGATCTGCAGGCCCGTCATGTCCCCGCACAGCAAATTGGGAGAAGAAAACCTTCTTTATGGAGATGGACCCAAGCTGTCGACACAAACTTGGAATCAAACTGAAAAAATATCACTGTACGCCGGAGCATTAACATTTCCCTGATATTTAGACCAGAAGTACATCAGAGTATTTTTATCTATTTATTTATTCATCTTTTGAGCAATAGGATTTTGATCATGCAAATGACTGGCAATCAACTAATGAACATTAGCTTAACTATGAAGAAAAATAATGCACATTCATTTGTTTATGCACTTAAAAATAACCACCTCGGTTCCTGTTCCTGACAGCTGCCTTGCTTCGGCACAAGACTCCAGCATACAACAGTGTATCCATTAACACTACAGCTGTTTAATATACGTCTTTAGACACATGTATGATGAATAATGCATGCTCTGAAATGTACATATGCACATATGTTTTCTGCTGTCACAGCTCAACTGAGCTAAATACATGCATATTTTAGATGTGTTGCTTTGTTTCACAGGTAAGTATAAGCCCTTTTTAGATAGGAATTGTGCAAATTTGTAGGAAAGCCCAATCAGTCTTCTTTCAGCATTGGCAGTATAAAAAACAAAATCGGGGAGTGCAGCAAAATACTGCCTGCCTACGTTTGTTCATTCAGAATGCGCCTTTTTCGGGGCAATGGGGGTGTGAGCAAGTAAAAAAACATGCAGCTCAGCGTGTGACGTAAACAGTGACGTGGGAGGGAAGCCACGGCTGGTCAGTCCTTCGGCGATTCTCTCGTAAGTCGGCCCGTCCTTCACCGTTACCGTCACTTGACGGTTAATGGCCTCTTCGTTTGCGAGGACAAGGAGGGCGCGCAATTCCTTTTCTCCTCAGTTGCTCATCTTTACAGTGTCTGTCAGGTTTGCGTTCCCTCTTGCTACTAGCTGCTCATTCCTGCTATCAGCTGTTTCCTGTTTATCCACTGCCAGTGGGTTGCACGTGTGGCATCATCAACAGCCCCTCCCACAAGTCATCAACAGCCCCTCCCGTGGCGGAAGGGCGCCTCGTTCTTTGTTCCGCCAATATGTTTACCCCTACGCGGCGGAAAATTGGGCACCTCGGATCAACTCGCCAATCCGGCTCTGCGTGTCTAAACGCTCGCAGCTTGCCTGCAAAACAGCCCAACATTCGCCAAAAATCTGGCGTGTGAAATAGGGGCTTATGTCTTGATCAAATGATGGTGTGTGTCTTGCAATCCATTCAAAATCTTGTGCTTGAGAAGTGAATTGCAGCGTTAGACACCTACAAAAAAAGCTGGTTACAGTTATAGTTTGGCGGTACCTCATCAGGGGGAAATGCGGCTGTACAAGAGCGAAAGGGTGGCGAAAGTCCAGGTGGGGTGGCTGATGAGTCCAACCAACACTGACCTTCACCTTAGAGAGCGGTGTTTGCGTCCTGTAAGATTATAAAGCCAAACCTGGTCCTATCATATCATTTTGCGTTGTTGTACTATCGTAGTGCATTTATTTTGAAACCGACAGTATATAAATGGTAAATTTTCTTTAAAAACATAAGTGTATTTTGAAAGAAGACAATGCATGTAACAGGTAGAACTTGACATGGCTTCCCAGAACGTCAACAACCAACGCACCCAGGATACCTAAAGTCCAGGACCGAACGTCAATATGTGACGAGGTCAGAGTGAGAATGTGTTGCTTCACAGGTAATATCTTGATCAAATGATTGTGTGCCTCTTGCAATTCATCACGTCTGCCTTTCTCCATCCTGGAGAACCTGAGCCAAGTCTAGTGGGGTGTGTTTGACGGAGCCATCACCCATTTGTCGAGAACTGACTGCTCCTCTGTGCATTTCATTCAAACATACTGCACAAGCATTGCTTTTCATTCACTGGGGTTGTCCCAGTGCCCACACCTGTAGTCTTGGAGCACTTAAGATAATATACCAGTGGGTTCCTGTCATCAGGCAGTATACTTAACCCACAGTTGATGCACACTTATTCTAATACCACTTCAGAGTAATATTTATATTTAGAGCCCAAATTTGCCACAATTCACCACAGCCTGCTATAAGCCATTCCCCTTTTCAATAATTGTAATTTTTTGCAGAAGACATAATTTATGTTTCAAATCCATTCCCTCAGTTTCATCAGTTTCGGAAAATTCAAGTCAGTGAGACCAGAAGCATTTAGTATTCCATTAATAACTTTGCACCGCAACTCCAGCAATCATTTTAAAATTAGTCCTGCTGGGTTTATAGATCTTGGGATCAAGATAACTTGAACCTTGGCTTGTAGCTTTTCCCCGTAATGGCACAGGAAAATAACACAGGTTAAATTTGATTTTCTGAGAAGGATCATCCAGCCATTATCACTGATATCACTGATATGAAGAATTACTGCAGTGAAAGGAAAGTTACCCTTCTTCTTCTTTTTTTTAAACAATATGAAAAGATGTCTGGTGCACGTAAAACATGATTAAAAAATGAGCAAAAATTGTGGAGTAGTGTTGTAAAACTCATTCGGGGTTTATTGGCTTGTCACATCGTAAACCAATAACAGGCTGAACCGCAGTTGAATTTGCTTACTTCATGTTGTTATGCTTTGTCTTACAAATATGAGGAAGAGCTGGCTGCAGGATGCCATCTGCCTCGTTTTTCCCATAATTCTCTGTATGTGGAGTTTGTGTCTTTCAGATGCCTCTACTCTTGGATGAGGTGTGAGTTTTTTCCATCACTGTATCCTAGGAATTACATCCATATTGGATGATTTTACACCCCAATTACATGCACTGTCAACATTCAGTGTCAGTACAGGAAGTAGTGTACCTTGTGTCCGTGTGCAACCTTCAGTCACACATCTGGAATTAAGACCGGCACTAAAGCTTTTATCAGCTGGAATGAATCTTTCCACTACCTTAACTGTGTGTTAGTACCAAAACCTAACCATAGCTTATTTGCCATAACCATCATCTTTCATTAGCATTAAAAAATACCATAGTTGCCATGCACAGATTTTGTGGTAAGCCAGAATTTTGAAAAGGTATGGGCTTTTGCTGAGCCATCCAATATCAACGACTGGTGATTTCTGACTTAAAAAAAGAGACCCATGGAAACCTCTCCAAACATAAAACGTGTGGCCTTTAAGTGCATGAAAGTAAAGACCAATGGAAATGGCAAGGGGTAAAGGATAAATGGATTTATTTGAATTCATAGGTGTCTCTTTTCTCCAGAGAGCCCATCTATAACATTTCCAAACAACTCCTCAAATTACAAAAGAGCTACTAGCCTAATGGCCAGCACCTTATTTACTAGGTCTCATGAAATACATGTGAGTAATTTAATCTTATTTAAAAAGATCACGAGTATGAGTAGCTTTGTTTTTTTTAGTAAAAAAGAAAAGAAAAAAAAAGTCTGGTATTGGTCATTATCTGTTAAAGACTTATTATGGGATACCATTTGTAAAGTGGCTCACACTGAAATTAACAGCAACATTTTGCCAAATGTAGCTTCAAACAATGTTTAAAAAAGTGGTGTGAATTGTTTAAAGTCACTTTTTACCACATTTACAGCAATATTTAAAATATGTTATATAACTCGCGTAGCACATGTTCCTTATGTTAGCATGTACGCTATATGAAACTAGTTAACGTTAGCTTACAAATTCAAAATTCATACAAGTTTTTTTTTTAATTAATTAATTTATTTTTTTATTATTATTATTTTTATGGCTATTACATCAGTAGCTCAGTCCATAGGGACTAAGGTTGGGAACCAGAGGGTCACTAGCTAGTCCCCGTCCGGACCAAATATGGAGTGTGGACTGGTAGCTGGAGAGGTGCCAGTTCACTGACTGGGCACATCCTGCCCTTGAGCAAGGCACCAAACCCCAAAATGCTCAGGGCACCTGTCCATGGCAGACCCCTCGCTCTGACATCTCTTCATTGAATGGATGTACAAGTCCTGTTTGTGCATGTGTGTATATGACAACATTCATTCATTCATTTTCCGTAACCACTTATCCTGTTTGGGGGTCACAGGAGAGCTGGAGTCTATCCCAGCTGACATTGGGCGAGAGGCGGGGTACACCCTGGACAGGTCACCAGACTATCACAGGGCTGACACATAGAGACAGACAACCATTCACACTCACATTCACACCTATGGACAATTTAGAGTCACCAGTTAACCTGCATGTCTTTGGACTGTGGGAGGAAGCTGGAGTACTTCTTCTTACTAATATGATACAAACGACATACAGTAACATTTACTGAATGTAACCTGATTGCTAATACACGATATTCCATGCACAGAAAAAATTGCCATTAGTCAACTTTACTGAAATCTAACAATTTAGGTGCTGACATTCTGAGCTGTCAGCAACAGTGAAAAGAAATACAGTGGTAATGAGTATTCAGAATACAGGGAATATAGAAAACTAGGTTAAGGAAGTTAAAGCTGGGAATCCCCGTGGTGACAACCGACCTGCGGATGCCCACAAGCATTCACAAAGGCCCACATGGGGTCTGGTACAGCAGGCTGCAGGTCCAACAGCATTTCTCTGAATTTTACTGATAAAATGCAAACAATAGGCACACAGCGTGTATACATCTGCCAGCACATAGGACACAACAGCAGGACATAAATAACATGAAAGGCCTTTAAAATGCAAAGAGAAAATGTAGCACAAGTTTTTCATCAACAGCCACTATTTTATGTAGTAAGTGAAGGCACTTATTGCACAGTTGAAGCCTCCATTGTGAGACTGTCAGGGCGACGGATTTTCTATGACTTGAATGGAAATTGAAATTTCAAGATCATTTCAGGATTGAATTATTCTTAGCTGCTGCGAGCGTCCGTGTAATGCACTTTGACATGTTTCTCTCACATTTAGGGAGCTTCTTTGCAAAGATATATTGAAGAAATAAAGAGGAAGCAGAGTAGAAGAAAGTTTCTTCTTTGGTTGGAGCAGATAATCATTTCTCTTGGATTCCATGCGAGGGTTACAGATTTCATTTGATTGACTGCTGGGGTCACCAGGGCTAAAGATGTTTGCCTGCGGCTCAAAGCATACATTAAATGACACGTTATGATATGTTTGCAGATCGACTAATTTATGACAGTCTGAGTATCTTGACAACATAATTTATATGAATCGTGTTTCTTTTTCAGCTTTGTTTCAAGGTATTAAAAGAGTACGTGTACGCATACCAAATGAGACAGGCTATAAATATGGAACAACATCAATGGTAATTACTAAAAGGTCATAAATCTTGATGTAGTCCTCACTCCAACAGCCGATGTTGAGCAACGTTGCTTCCTGCAGTCTGATATTTCCATCATATCCCCGTATTTGAGGATTATGGTGATATCAACCCATTTGGTTCCAAATGTCAATTATGATTGCACACTATTTTCCATTCCACATGCAGAAATGCTTCTATCTGATTATGATACAAAGAATTGCAGAGCTGTCTGACTCATTGGCATGCAAATGATTTGGATGCAAAGAAATACTGTTGATTAGATCAATACTTGAGGAAAAGTTGTGTGTATATGTTACCAGCAGGTTTTTTTTTCCCTTTCACTTTTTAACTCGTGATATCATTCCACAAAATGGTGGAAATAACAACACTGATAGTAACAGTGGGCTGTTCATTGTTTGAAATTTATTTTAAATAAAAATGTGGTGGAGAGAAAATTATATGTCAGTTGTTTGATAAATATGATTCACATTTATTCACATTTTATAGGATACATAAATCGTAAAACTTCAATTTGAGCTAAGGCTATTTGCTTAAATCACTGAACTCAACAGGCTTATATTTGAGATGGGTATTTATATGGGACAGGCTTTTAATTTCTTTCACACAAACTGTTGCTCAGCAAATATGGGAAAATGTTTATATGAACCAGTATGAAAAGTATTTGTATAAAAATTAGGCTTAGAACAACATATCAAGTATGAATCATTCATTTGATCCAGCGCCAAGAGACACCAGCTCTTAGCTAGCTTAGTATACTGCCCTCTATATAGTTACTTCCAGCCCAGTTGCCAGAAGAAAATGTTGGCATTGTACATTTCTGCAGCCCACAAATGTGCACGTTTCATACATTTATAAAATGATGTTATATATGAGCTGACTTTGTCATGGGGAAGTGGAGGGGATGGTGGATGGTGTGACACCAATGCGAGACCATGCTGCAGACCACTGTTGGAGACCAACAAACAACAAAACTGGTCATTTGTTAGCGAGTCATTGCTGCACTTTTCAAAGCTTTTGTGCCACCAAACATGGATGTTTTTTAACAACCCATCGCTGCATTTCCTGCTGGGATAGTCACACATAAAGCAATTGTTTTTTACCAAGACATTGCTACTTTTCCAGCTGGGATTGTTCCCCCAAAACTGGATATTTTAAGCCAAAACATGATCTTTTCCTAAGCATAACCAAATGTTTTTGCACCTTAACCTGTCACAGACTGCTGTCCTTCCCCTCCTGTGTTCCTGTGCTGCCCTTCCCCTTATTTGCTCATCTACACACCTGTCCTTCATAAGCCTCGTTAGTCCTTCCCTGTTCTTCTGCCTAATTACCTTTATTCCCCTCACCTGAGCTCTTCTGTCCTCTTCTCCACCTGCACTTCATCAGACTAGTTTGTAATTAAGTCTTGGTTGTTTGTTCAGTTTTGTTGGGTCCTTTGTTTTTTTTTTTCATGTGATCTTCAGTTTGCTTTTTTTCCTGCTCCAACCTTGAATAAAGAGTGTTTATCTGTTTGAGTTCCTGTTGCCTGCAGTCTCCTGCATTTGGGCCCACCTGCTCCACACCACATGACGCTAACCACACATTATCCCCAGTGTTGTTAAAGTTTCAAAATATGCATTACGTTATAGTATGCAAATGTAATGTGTTTCTGGTGAATGGGTTGTTTCTTCCATAGGACAGGAAGAAATGCTTCTGCCCCACATCTAACCACATCACCTCTGTGAAGATGCATCTTTTTTCTTAAAAGCTTTAAACCAAACTACTCAGTGCTGGTTGTTTTCTCCTGCTCTGGTGAACAGTTCATTTGTTTCTGATCTGCTATTCTTTATCATGCTTAATGTGTTTTCTTTGAGTTGTAATAAAAACCCATTTCATCCATGCATGCATTGATTTTATGACAGCTGTTCGTCAGCCAATCTCACTTAACACTCCTTTGATAGTAAAGGCCTACCACCTTTGTTGTGTTAGTATCAGATCATCAATAGCTTACTGCAGCAATTGATTTCAGATGAGCAGAAAACAGCTGAAAACCTGTTGACAACACACTAACCCTAACCGTCCTGATGAATGAGGTGATATTACGCACAGGGGATTGTTGTGGCATCTCACCTGAATGAATTGAGAGCTATGTGAATGTGTACAAGCATTGATAATGTACACATGAACTAAATCTAGTGATGTAGTAGTTGACTATGCTGCACACAGTGTAGCACAATGGCCCATTTTCAAAAATTCTATCCTATGGTCCGTCTGAGAGAGTCCAAAAATACGAGTAAACATGAACAACTCTCCCATATTCAAAAATTAGAGTGCAAAAACTTAAATTTGTGATATCATCAAGTGTAAAGTTGGGAGTTGCTCCATAGTCAATGAACTGGGAAAGATACTGTAGATGACATTAGGCATTTTTGGACTGGAGGAACTTTTTCGTAGTTCCAAGAACCCCGACCCAGCTGGCGCCAGACCTCAATGAGACATCAATTCAATTCAATTTTATTTATAAAGCACAATATCACAAATCACAATTTGCCTCAGAGGGCTTTACAGCATACGACATCCCTCTGTCCTTAGGACCCTCGCAGCAGATATGGAAAAACTCCCCAAAAAAACCCTTTAACGGGGGGAAAAAAATGGTAGAAACCTCAGGAAGAGCAACTGAGGAGGGATCCCTCTTCCAGGACGGACAGACGTGCAATAGATGCCGTACAGACATCAGAAAAACATTGGACTAAATTTAAATTTTGATTGGAATAAAAATCAGGTTAATGATATTTTAAATGTGTAATGACGTTAGACTTTCACATTGTCTGGACGTTGACATTAAAATGCTCTGTTCTCCATACCTTATGACTAAATGTTGTCATTGTTGGCTTGAGATGTTTGGAAAAAGCATTGGATTTTGGTTACTTAAAAACACAACTTAAAACCAACAAAATCTCAATGTCATCTGTTGTCAGTATACTACTATGTGTCAAACTGACACTGTTGTCTTGACACTGAATTTTGGTTATCCAACGTCACAACCTAAATTCAACCAAATATCATTGTCGATGTTGGTGGCCAGCTTGGCCCTTTTGTTGTGTCGGCACCCCAAGAACTAGGAACAATTTTTGTAAATTGCAGTTTTGAGGGCCTTTTTTAGCTCCTATTTCAGAGTAGGTACTTTCCCAGGAAAAGAGGAACCATGAGTGATGTAAAGCCTTGTTTCACCCGAGCAGTACGGTACGGTACAGTTCAGTTCAGTTCAGTTCGCTTTTTTTCCATCTCCACTGTGAAAAGTTGTGGATGGTACTAATGGAACTGTTCAGTACCGTCTCCATTTTCAGTCCCCCCTCTATTGGGGTACCTAGCACACAGATCTGGTACTAAAAGGTGGAGCTGTGAACACTGCAGTCCGTTGATTGGTCAATAGCAGAGTGTCACTCTGTTTAAGGCAGACGTTGTGCTAGACTTTTTCGTCGCCGGTCAAAATGACCGTCAGGGTCATAAAAATCCGGTCATAATCTATTTTTACCGGTCATTTTAATTTTCGTTTTTTAAATGATAATAAAGATATTCAAAGACATTTAGTTTTCATTCGTTCGTTTTTAATAAATCCAACAAGCAAGTTATAAAGTGTGCATTAATAAGGACATGAACGAAAAGATGAACAGACATCCACACACCCGTGCCATTAGGTAGTTATGCCTGTAGGCTCGGTGACACAAAATTAAAATTGTAATGAAGTGATTATTCGGTGACACAAAATTAAAATTGTAATGAAGTGATTATGGTATTGAAAAATATGTTTGGTTATGCACTGTTGTGTTTTTTTTAAATTATAAACACGGTATTTTATCCTCACGTTCCTCAGTGCATGCTGTTGTTATTTTATTTTGAAAATTGGCCGGATTCTCTCGTCTTTCCTGTGTCCGACTTCCTGTTTGGTACGATCCGCTCTATCCAGCTTAACAGAAGCGCTCGCTACTGGCATGAAAAATAGACCAGACGCCGAACTGAAGCACTGCCTCTGCGGGCGCTTCGCTCTGCTCAGCGGCCTGTGTGGACAGTCAGATAGGTTAAAATGGGCGCCGATTGAAAACTGCGGTTCCGCGTCCGGTGAGTCCAGGGCATTATGTCAACAACGCTACATGAAGCAGATGAATGACTTTTTCACTGCAGTGTGAAAATGGCAGCCACTTAAACCACTGACTGTGCACTCTGCCACCAAGTGGGCAGGGGTGGTAATTGCAACCAGTCAAAATGACCGATGGCCTTCAGATTGTCCGGTCCTTGTTGTAAAAAACCGGTCAATGACTGAGAATATCCGGTTAACGCGACCCCTGGTCTAAGGGCTAAGCTGTGGCTGGTTTTGTAACCACTGCTCATACCGTGGAGAGTTTTACCTGAGCAGGACTAAATGCTCAAACCCACTATTTTTAAATATCCCATTGAGTGAGACTCTCACTGCGCCCTGTTCTCTTTTGTTCTGAAAATGTCAGCACTCAGCCTCGTTCTGTGGAGAAAAAAACAAGGTACAGACTTCTATTTATGTCACCAGTGATAAGGAAATACAGCAGATGCAACAACCCCGCCCACATTAAAGGGTATTTTTTGCGGTGCAAACACTAAGCGGATCTAGGGTCTAGGTACCATGTCTCAAGGGTTCCAAATGTGCCATACTGAAAGTGTTTGGTGGATGTACAACAGATAGCTGGATGAACAACAGATAGCTCAAAACACAAACATCTCATAACGAAAAAAAGAGAAAGAAAACACAGATAAATGAAACAACAATGAAGTCCAGGCATGACTATATGCAGCAGTGGAAATACAATGTGATTGTGACTCATCAAAGTAAAAGTGACGTTGCTGTACCGACCTGCTGGCTCACAGTACCTCAGCTCAATGTGAAAAACAGTCCTTGAAGGTATGTAGTTCTCCGGGGAGCTCCCCAGTGGGCAGTTCCTCTCAGGGAGTCCCCAGAACTGTTTGGTTTGAAAACACCTACTGGGAGTGCCCCAGGGAATGTTCTGAGTATATGGGTACATTTTCTGTTTCAGAACTGGGAACACTACAATAGAATAGTTTGAGTATAAAAAAGAAATCAGTCTCACGTTCATTGTCTATGGAGCAGCTGCACTTTTTACCCTGTGACATCACAGGTTTTAGACTTTCCATCTCTTTCTAGTTTCTAGTTTTGAGAGAGAGTAACGCATGTTCACAAATGTTGACTGAACTTTTCTAGACAATTGAAATAACATTGGAATTCTTAATTTAGATGGCGGTCCCCTTTAATAAGCCTCAAGGGGCTCCAAAAATATGTATTGTAAACTCATTAAATTGGTACAAAAGTTAAAGGAGACTGATTGCACTCAACTTCTGCAATAATATGTTTTTATTATTATTATTATTTAATACCAGAGTTTAACTTTTGTTGAAGTTACCTCTGGGCACCACCCTTTGAAAATGGAAAATTGATAGCCAATTAATTAATTCTGTCTCAATTCTTAATGAGTTCTTGACTCGTGTACATTGACTGCAATGCTTCAAACACACAAACCACATAATTGAGTTCTTTTTAAATGAAAGGTTAATACAAAACTGTGCATGTTAGAATCATAACAGATTAATTTCTCCCTGCGTGATCTGCCTGAAGAACTTTCAGCTTATTTGTAAATGATTGCTAGCTCCTGTGTGCTCGGCCAGTTTTCTCCACTGTGATCTTAATTTTACCTCCCCACACATCGCTGCCCGCCTTCGTCTTTACCCAGAAATTGTCATACACCTGCTGCGAGTGCATGTGCCAGATTACTGCTGTGTTTAATGTGTGGTTAGGTCAGGGGTCAGCAACCTTTACTATCAAAAGAGCCATTTCTGGCCAGAAAAATTTTCAAAATCGACAACACAGCCTATTTAATCTACATTACATTAGCCTATAAACATTCCTAATAGGTTTTAATATGCATCCGTTAATATGTTTTATATCAAAGTAGCTACTCTGCAGTGGCCTATTTATGATTATTTGGTACTTAAACTTTGCAACATTAGTGTCGAAAGCAAACGAATCTGTCCACTCACGATGAAATCCTCTGTTTTTCTCGAAGACCTTTTCTTTTTTGTCGATTTGAAATCAATAGCTGGCCTCACTAAGGGGACTCAAGCTTAGTCATCGCTATTTAAGATTCGGCAAATTTCAGGGAAAAGGTGCCAGGCCGTAGTCGTATTACACACATAGCTATTCAGCGTGTAGGCTACACACAACATGCAACTGGAAAATGTAGGAGTCACTTAAGGGCTACAACAATGATAAATGAAAAATAAAATGTTAAGAAATAATTTGTTCATTTCCATATCATTTTTTGTCAAAGCCACAGTCAGTACGTTTACATGCAGCTTGAGATAATTGAATTATTGACTTAGTCCGACTGAAACCGGACTTTTCTTGAAATTGGACTATTCGTAGCTCGACATAACACACCTAGATAATTTGATTGAAAATCGAACTATTGCTGCATGTATGAAGAAGGAGATGACGTAGCAGCAGTGCAGTAACTCCTGGAAAAACAAACAAACAAACACCATGGCGAAGCAGAAGACGAACGACTGGACGGACGAGGAAACTACATCCATCTCCGCCATCTTCATTCGTCGTTAGCTTCCTCCTCGGGTCAACCGGAACTAGTTCAATACGCACTATATGAAAAAGGACACAGCGCCACCTATCGAGGCAGAGTCAGATGTACTTGGTCAGAAATTTGATTTTCTCTTCTGCATGTATACTCAGACAAAACGAGAAGTCTGACTTGACTGATTAGTCGAGCTATGAGTTTAGCTCGACTACTGCGTGCATGTTAACGTACTGAGGGCCGAATTCACAAAGAATGAACTGCGGCCACTGATAGCACATTGAATTGCACTTCACTTGAACCCGCAGTTTGCTCCGTCTTAACGTCCTATTCACAAAGGATATTGCGCTAATGATATACCAGCGCAAACACGCCCACAAAGTTTGGCAGCTGAGTGCAGTTTGCCACATGGCATGGCATGGTAAGTGTTTGGCAAAGTACTGAATACTGTATACCCTCATGTAGTGATGTCTGCTGGTGAGTCAGTCTAACAGTGTTGGATGGGTTGAGGCTGTGGATTTGACCAAGTTTGACCACTTTATCACTATTCCCTCTCACTTGTAGCTGTTTTTTCGTTATCTTTTGAATTTAATATGAATTATGGAACCATTTTTCTTCACGTTTGTTTCCCCCGTTTCATAAAATAAATTATTGAAAGTTACTTTTGAAGTGCGTGACAGAAATGCATTTTGAGAACGACCGCAGACTGTCACCTGTTCAACATTCATTAAAGTAATAATGATTATAATAATACTGTCAAAATATTATCTACAGACTGATTTAACAGACGATCACTGCTGCCACGATCACTGGAAAGTCTAGGCAAGAGGCTTCCACAGAGGAGCGCCCAGTTTGCACCAGCTTTCTAAAGACGTTATTTACTTCACTCAAACTGCGTGTGGCTATTACCGCTGGTGTTAGTGAATTAGACGTTGTTTATCAATGAGGCTCATTTGCATAGAAAGGGGCAACTTTTGCGCCAAATATATGCATATTACCTCATTTAAATACGTGCAAATAACACCGGAGCACCGAGACGCAATCTGCTTGGCAGCGCAGTTAGTGGAGCATTTCACCCTCTGCACATGCTTTGTGAATTAGACGGTATCTGTTTGCTCCATTTTTACCGGTTTAGTGGCCGCAAAAGCCACGCAATCCTTTTGTGAATTCGGCCCTGAGTGAGCCATTGGAGACGGGCTGAAGAGCCGCATGTGACTCCTGAGCTGGGTTAGGGTTAGGCACAAAAACCACTTGGTTATGGTTAGGAAAATATCATATTTTGGTTTCAACAATCCTAGCTTGAAACCCATCAATGTATTCATGAAAAACAACCATTTCTCATGGCACTATGCCTGTAGATAACACAGTGGTGTCTCTTTAAAAAAAACAGACACAACTGCTACTTTTGTAGCATCATCCCTGGTGGAAACACAATGACAAGTTGCCAGAAAACACCCATGTTTGGTGACTAAGAAGCAGCTGGAAATGCCGCAATGATTCATCCAAAAACATATGGTTTAATAAGATGGTCTCAAACAGTAGTCTGAAGCCATCCGCTCCACCACTTAATGACAAAGTCAGCTAATTTACTACATCACTTTAGAAATATGGATATGATACATGTGAGTCACACAAAAGTAACATCTCCGTGGTTTGCAGAAACATACTGACATTTTCCTCTGGCGACTGGGCTGAGTAAAGAACATATGTGATATATGAAAAGATGGAAGTGAAGCAGTGAATGAATTATAAGCTGTGAGCCTCCATCTTACCTGAAGACAGACGGCTTCTTCCTGCCTCTCTGGACCAAAACAAATGCTAATCTTCTGGGGATCACTGTAAGAAATTCTGCTTGTTGTGAGAAGCCTGCTGCTGCTTTATGCCGTTCTGTCGGTCGCCCCAGTTTTTCCAGAGCTGGAAAAGGCCATTTGAACCATCTGTGGACTATATGCCAGGCACACACACACACAGGAGCAGCTTGACAGTTGTCCTGTGCAATATATCTCAGTCAATCTGCGATCCACTCCCAAATGTCAACAGTTTGACTGGACCAAATGAATAAATGATCACAGAGAAATCATTAAAATATGAAGTGACACTGGATGGAAGAGGAAGGAAATTCTCCTTAAGGATAAACAAACAAAAGCCAAAGACTGCAAGATTGGAGCAGAAATCCATACACTCCACTGGGTCAGAGTGTGTGCCCTCGGGCTCAGGTTTTACCAATGCTGCATTTCAAAACAATTCTACATGATGTGATGTATACAGTGCAGAGTAGTATACCAAACCACTGTGCTTGGAAATGACCTATGTATAAGACCTCCTTGAAAGACTATATGTATCTGATGTTCCATTTTTGTGGATGAAATTCTAATTTATATGAAAGCAAAGATGTTTTTGAGTACACAAAGTATTATTGTTATTATATTCAGGGCATGAGCTCTGCTCTCTGTGCATGCACCTCATATGAAACAGAATCAAAAGAAAAACTGCAGAAACAGCAATAAGACTCGACACAACAATGCTTTGATGGTATCGTGGATATTTGACTCTTTGCTCATCAGAATATGAGATCGCAGATACAGGTGGAGTCAAAACTGCCAGATGACCTTATTAAAATGGATCTTTCCTCAACTCAAATTTCACCACGCCGTACGGAGGCTTCTGCTCCAATATCACCCTCCTTTGTGCTAAAACAGAAGCAGAGGTGATGATATCCTTCACTGAGGTCCATAATGTCAGATCACCCCCCTGGTATAGCCAACATCACTTTCACACTGCACTGCTCCGAGTCTATACCCGGCTCTTTAGAGACTGTTCTTTCGAGATACCACAGCAGTAATTGCACAGATAAAATGGGGGATCAAAAGCATGTGTGTTAGATCTGCTGGGCAGCTTTGTTGTCATCTTGTAAGATGAGTTTCCACCAGGGCTGGAGCCAAGATTTCCGAGAGAGATTCAAGTAACACATTGTATTTTTCATATTTTACTTATTCAGTCAACTGTTGAGTTGTTTTCACCCAATAACATCACGCTGGGGACTATAAAATCCTTTATTCGTTTTTGTTTGCCTAATAGCCCAATTTTAAATGTACAGGTGCAGCAATATCAGGAGGTACATCTGGCTACCAAGGGCAATCAATTAATCAAAACATTAAGATGCTTCTAAAAAGGAGATCCATCATATATACAAGCTACAGGACCTTAGTCACGACAACATGAGAAAAACAACATGCAGCCGGACTCATCGATCACAGAATCTCATTGAGAGAAAAGACCTTCTGGCTTAAGTGTTTGTAGCTTACAAATCATCTGTTATTATTGGAGCAGGTAGAACTCAACCTGTGCTGTTTTTCTGATGTAAGTCTGAGGACAGAAATCCAGTTGATAAAGTGGAGCTGTAGTTCTGGTTTCCACTGGTTTCCACTTTACTGATAAAGAATCTTAATTGAAAAAGAAATAATACAGGCAATCCAGCACTGCTGTCGGAAATAATCGTCTGCAAATGTAATCATACTTATAAATCACCTGAGGAAATTGCGATTATTATTGATAGCAGTTCTAATATTAAGGTGTTTTGCAGTTCTGTGTATAATTTGTCTGAATATTGTTGACATACCCCAGCAGAAGCCATTGCCTAACTGTTGTGGGTCCAAACGATGTCAAACAGTGTCCTGTCTTTATTAAATGTGTATTTAAAAGTGGAAAACTAGAAAGTAATATGAGTGTTAAAGTGTGATTTATGTTGCCCTGCCAACACACTCTCACTCTGACCGTTTGGTCATGGGCCTTCCATGTCTGGATACGACGTGCAAGGTACCCTGGGTGTGTTGGTTGATGACGTTCTGGGATGTCATGTCAAGTTCTGCCTGTGACATGCATTGTCTTCTTTCAAAATACACTTCAGTTTTCACATGAAATGTATCGTTTACATACTGTCTTTTTCAAAATTAACGCACTACATCGGTAACATACCGTGATTTTTGATGGGGTTTTTGTTCTCCAACAACTAACACATGTGGTTGGGTTTAGGAAAAAAGAGCAGGCTTTGGCTTTAGAATCTTGCAGGACGCGAACACCGTTCTCCCGGCTAGAAGTCGGTGTTTGTTGGACCCACCCACCCAACTGGGACTTTCGCCACCTTAACTTTCCTTCTTGTCCTGCTGCGTTTCCCCCTGACACCACCGAGCATCCTTAAACTATAACTTAGTTAAACGTTAAACATGCCAGCTGTGAGAAAGTGCTATAGGACAAAGCCCAACAGCACCCTCTACTGGCGTAGACAGAATTGCAGCTCAAGACGTTACTGCACGCGCACAGTGGAATAAATCAGTCAGCCCAGATGCGAGGCAGTTTTGTCGTCTTCACCGTGAACAACCCAAGTGAAGCCGAGTGGACTTTCTGTGTTTCCCCCATTTGTGTGTGTTCTTGAGGAAATGTGAGTGCTCTGCATTCATTAGTTATGGATGATTCGAAGACAACAGTTTAGTTGTTCTTGTTCTACATATAAATACGTCTGTGGAGCTAAGTAGCTAAGTACTGTTCTAGTTGTAAGGTAACGTTAGTAGTTGCTAGGTAGCTAGCTTATACAGTGGCTAGCACTGCAGTTAGATTTGATTTCTGTATGGAAATAGTGGATAGGCTTACTTTCGTTTGTCATGTATTTGGCAACTTAGGTTATTGTGTTGGTGTAATTGTGTTGGTGTAATTATGCTTAGAGTGTACAGAGAGATATGTAAACCTTATTTTATATGCATGTTAAGCATATTTAGAAATGTTATTGTTTATTTCTATTCCACTATGGTTAGGCCTAACTGAATAATATATATATATTTTTTCCTTTCCTTATTTCCAGACCACATACACGCATGTCAACACAGATAAAGATGCTCCACTTAAGTTGTAACGGCAAGAATCTTTATTATAGAAGAAACTAACGGAATTTTCTCTTCAAGTCCCTGATTCTCTGACCGGAATCTTAGTTCATACTCTGCCGCCTCAACCAGCAATCCATTTACCGAGGCTAGCCCTCAAACACCAGCGTTAAAGGATGGCTTTTTTCGTCAGTGTGTGGCGCCGCAAGCTACTGCCCAAGCGCTGGATTTCGATTACTTTGAAGTGAGAGCGGGTTGACCCTGCCTGTGGACAGTGGTAGTATTCATTTAATGCATAGTTGTATTATATACTGTCTAGCTATACATAGAATATGGGCCAGTGGAAAATCCATTCATCCATTTTCTAACCACCTATCCTTTTGAGCGTCACAGGGAGGCTGGAGCCTATCCCAGCTAACATCGAGCGAGAGGCAGGGTACACCCTGGACAGGTCGCCAGACTATCCCAGGGCTGACACATAGAGACAGACAACCATTCACACTCACATTCACACCTATGGACATTTTAGAGTCACCAGTTAACCTGCATGTCTTTGGACTGTGGGAGGAAGCTGGAGTACCTGGAGACACAGGGAGAACATGCAAAATCCACACAGAAGGGCTCCCACAGCCGGGATCGAACCAGGAACCCTCTTGCTTTGAGGCGACAGTGCTGACCTTGGGTTGGGGGGCAGACCTGGGAACCCCCCCAGTTTTGACTTGATGGCTACGGTCATGCATAAACTGTTTGAACACCACTAAGCAGATTTAGAAAGGTTTTGTTCATTCAAGGGAAATCAAAAAATTGTTGGTCAGTGTGGGCAGTAAGCATTTTTGGGCTGTCCCTTCTCTGTTCTTCCCCCCAGCTGTATGATTTAAAGAATATTAGAGATCCAAGACAAAGCTGACAGAAAGACAGGAAGCAAATCCGTCTGCAAGTTCAGCACCACGGACAGCACCACAGTCTGAGCCATAGATTCCAACTCACATAAACCTCAGTCAGATGAAGGATGAATAAATCCGCCAGACCAGACTAACATATTCAACTTAACAGCTCCTCTGCCCCTGCATTGTCTCTGCTCCTCAGGGATGGAGAGGTACATACTGGTTTTGAAATGCCTGTGGGAAGAATAAACACTAAGAGTCCATCCGTTCTTGATTGGCTGTCTACTCTTCTCTTTTTTAGAACACACAATGTGAAATTACTTTTCTCTGACTCGCTTATTTCTCTTGACTGTTGACTTTTGTCCCTCATCTCATCTCTCGACTGTGTGTTTATCTCAGTCACTAGCACAAGTTGCAATGCTTGCTGGAAGGCACTGATTTGACTGGTTGAGTAGCATCACTTGAGATGATTTACAGCAGTGCCGTAAAGGGTGGGAAACATACTGTTACATATAGTGTGTTTGTCTTGCACACATTCGGTTTAAGGTTAAACACAGGATCAGTTTCTCTAAATCAAGACTGTAATTTATCCTCAAGTGGAGGATAAATGTGATAAATGTTTGAACTTGCATGCATCTGCAGCTCTGTCCATTGATTGCCATCTGTGGGACCCCGGATGAGTCAGGTTGATTAAATTCTGTGCAAAAATAAATTGTTAATCTCACATTTTTACTAGCCAGACGTAGCCTGCTTCTAGAGTGGAAATCCCCTCACCCTCCCTGTGCTTCACAGTGGCTCAAACATCCTGTGTTTTTTATCATACTTGAGAAAATGAAATTCACAGTGAGAGGACACACTGACAAGTTTCTTCACAAGTGGCATCTTCTTCTGAGATATTTCAGATTTACAGGTCCTGCCAGACAAAGGCCTGCTTCTGTTAGATGTATTTGTACTTGTCTTTCTACGTGAGCCACAGTGGGTGTGTGAATGTCTGTTTCTTTAGATGCTTGGGGTTTTGAATCACTTTATTTCTAATTTATGTTTTACAATTTAAATGTGCCTTGTTAACATTTTCCTTTACTTTGTAAAACAAAAATCAAAATGTACATCCACACGCTCATTTTTATGTTTTTCTAAATATTTTCTGGGGAAAAAAGACTAAGAATGCTTAGTCAGAATGTAGTAATTATCTTCATTTTGTTTTGTTTTGTTTTGTTTTGTTTTATTTTATTTCATTTTTATTGTGTTCTATTTTATTTTATTTTGTTTTAGTCTATTTTATTTTATTTTATTTAGTTTTGTTTTATTTTGTTTTCTTTTATCTTATTTNTGTTTTGTTTTGCTTTGTTGTTGTTTTTTGTTTGTTTGTTTTATTATTTATTAAAATTTAAGTACAATTTTACATTTACACAAGACATGAGCTGCTAATTATTAAGTCAGTATTAGTTGCCAATACGAGCCAAAACAATACGGGCTGAGAGACATTCTCAAACTCGATCCCAATTAATTCCAGGACTGTAGTAGCGTTGCTGATAATATCAACTATTCATTCCATTCCAGAAATTGCTAGCTGTGAGAATGGCAACTTGAGAAATCCAAGTTGCCATGTTTCTATTGAGAAACATTTTGGTGCACAAATCCAATTTAGCAAAATCATTCTTTTATAGCAGCCAAGAAGGCTGTTGATTAAATGTAATAATTCTCAATAATTTATCAGTTACAGCTGCGAGTGTGGAAATGCCTGTCTATTAGTGACCTCAGGGAGAATGGAGGGGAGTTGGAGGTAAACAACAGGGGCCCGCTTTGGTCATTTTGCTAATAAGAGGGATGGCATCCTCCCCTCAATTCGCCTACTGATTGGGGCATATTTCAAGTACAATCTCACTCCCTCAATATCACAGCAGAATTTTGATTGCATGTAATAAGTGGATGGCTCAGCTGTCGGCGGTAAATAGCTCAGAGCTTTCTCATTTAAACAGATTCTTCCTGTGTTTACAGTGAAACTGGAAAAGAGTGGAAAGGTATGGTGAGGTATGGAAAAGAAGTGTCCAGAGCGATTAAATGAATCAACAGAGGGGAGAGGGCAAGCGAGGGAGCACAGGAATAAAAGAGAAAGAGAGAGAGAGGAAGACAAAATACAATTCTCCACTGAGTGACACTTCAATTAGCCTGCTGTCCTCCCTGGCTCTAATAGTCAGAGGGTGAACGATGCAGCGACAAGGCAGGTCATTAAAACATCTTTAAAACTCCTAAGGTTTACTCAAGGCCAGTGATTAAAGATCTGTTCCCTGACAGGTTGCCAGACCTTGTTCCCATCTCCCCCAAGAAATAAAAGCAATTTCATTCTAATAACAAAGGCCAAGTGATTGCCCACATAACGAAGAAGGAAAAAAGGTCTCTGTGAGTCGGATACCTGAGCACATGTTTGAAACCATGTACTGGGTAAAAAGGCGGATCAATACTGCTCTCCTGCTTCTTCTTCCCACACACCTCTTATAATACAGTCATCATAGAGCACAGACATCCTGATTAAAGTCTGCATTATCTCTGTAGGTCCATGCATTTGGGATTACATTGGTATTCAGACTTGTATATGCTTCTCAGCTGAGCAAGTAGAAATATGATGGAGTGGGAAAATGACTGGGAACTGACAGAGAGTAAACTCAGAAAACATCTTTTTATTTTGTCTTCATTAATTAAGACAACCGTTGAGAGTGACAACACGAACAGAAATGTGGTTAATTAAGGGACCGGAATCATGAATGGATGTCACAAGGAAGCAACACTCTTTGAAAATGGAAAAGCTGTGATTCACCCTGCGAAAGGCATAAGTGGTGTAGCAATCCACTGTGAAATGTTGTGCACATAATGGGGGGCAGGGGATCCACGTTACAAAAACACAGAATTCAGAATTCATCAACACAATGTACACTCAAAGATGAGCAAAAGAGAGTTTTTAAATATCTGTCAGTGTTTGCACATAAGAAGTAGGTTGTGTGAGAAGCCAGTATTAATTATGTAGAACTTTTGTTTTTCTGTACTCAACAACACAGCACAGAAAACAATAACTCCCTATTATGGGGGGGGGCAGGGTAATAAATTGCCATATGAAATTCAACAAAATGAAAAAATACCGCATCTTTATTTGTGCACTCTGAAAAATGAGTGTACAAATCTGACTGGTCGGCCTTTTGGAAACAACACAGCTGACAGCTGCGGCTTGGCCTTGGCCTCTTGTCAGAATGCGCTAGCAGTAACTTGCTGTTTACTGCCTTAAAACAAGAAATTGCTAGTAATCCATGACAGGAGCTAGTACCAAGAGAAAATTCCCTACCAGGCCATACAATTCTCTCACTCTTTTCACATACCCAACAAATGGAGAATGCAGTCTACACAATAGGAGCTTTAGTGCTTTAGTAATCGGAACTGTTTGCATTCCAGTTGCAGCAAAACTCCATAACAGGAGATACAGCACATACTTGTCAAAGTGAACCTTTCAAACTGGACATCAGCATAGTGAATGGTAAACTGACTGCACTGCACATGCACCTTTCTACCTTAGCAGACAAAACGCCTAACAATTTGTCTCTCAATCACCCATTCACAGACACTCAGTGTGGCATCAGGTTGTCATGCCCGGTGCATGGGAGAAATTTGTGTAGCACTTTTCTAGTTTTGGTGCTTTCAACAAAGGCAACATTTACCCACTCCCACCCATACGTTGGTGGCCGAGGCTATCGTGCAAGGTGCTATAAGATTGTGAGATACACATTCACATGCACAATCAAGCCCGATTTGTAGTAGGTCACTCGACAACTTTTGGTGAGTGTTGCTCGACAGAACTGACCTATTTTCGACAGAGAAAGTGCTGGAGAATTTTGTTATGTCATAGACGACATCAGACTTAATCCTGCAATGTAATTAGTTGTGTTAAGCGGTATTACTTGTGCGTCAGCTCTAAGCACAGCCTACGCCGTTGTGAGCATTTATACTTGTGGAGTGGTGTGTCTGTGACACACTGCAGTTACACCTCCAAACCACTAGTTGGCAGCAGGGTTTCTGTGAAGTGCTGTAAAGTTTAGTTGATTCAAGGATTGATTGGATACATTTTCCCCACAAATACAACATGCTAATGCTTTTAGCACAAGCCTATGGCATTTTACATTGTATAAAATAGCCTAGTGGCTAGAGGTGATTTCCTCTACTCATATGAAGCCAGGGACAACAGCAACATTTAACAAACGAAACATTGCAAAATTCGGCTCCATTACAGCTCACAAGGTTCACCGACAAAACAAATGTCTTATACTGAACATGTTTTCCAAACAAATATAACATGCTAACATTATTAGCACAAGCCTATGTCATTTTACATTGTATAAAGTAGCCTAGCAACGAGCGGACATTTCCTCTACTCTTATGAAGCCAGGTTAAATCCCAAAGTATAGATTCCCAAAGGATAAAACACAGACAAGACTTAAAATGCTATTGTGGAGGCTTATTGTCACAATTTATTGTTTCTTATCTGTGAAATTAAAGTAATTAAAAGCTTCCTTTCCACTGATGGAAATGGTTTCAGCTTACAAAAATAGATAACGATGTGTAGTTACATTGTTGGGGAGGTGCACGTCAGGCTACAGCGTAGGGTACGACGTAGGCTCTACGTCGACACAGAGCCTGAGCCATAGGTACGGGGTCAATTGAAAGCAGAAGAATAAATCCCGCATTACTGTTGTTGCCATGGAGATAGTAGCTTTCAATCCACACCGACTCCGACCTGCATTCCATGTCTCTATCAACAGGAGCAGCAGGACAGCGGCCGGCCAAACTGCCTTCACCAGGTGACTGACAGCAATCATTTACTGAACCAAGATACATTTCATGTCAGCTCTGCAGGAAGAAATCAGCAGTGTTTGTATTTATTGATTAATTGATCTTATTTGGCAGACCACTGTAATGGGTGAGGGGAATCTGCTGCTCACAGACAGACTGGGAGTTGATTAATCAATATAGATACGGTTAAGCAGCTAGGTTCAGCATCTTGCCCAAGGATTCTACAACATCTATGCAGGAGTAACTGGGGATCAAATCCCCACACCTTTGAATAATGGACACCAAAAACACCTTTTCTTTTTTGAATCTTTCCCCAGAATGCACAAACTACATTAATATCTAATAGATGTTGATTTTGTAAACATGGAAGATGCACAAAGATTGAGATGGCTGCTCATTCACATACCAAACATATAAATTAGCCATTTATTTAGAGAAAGCCTGGGCGAAGAGGAAATTACAGATAATCTGTAGATATTCAGTAGATTCTCATGTGAACAGATCATTGTGCATGTTGTATGTGTTTCTTTTCTATTCTATTTCCATGTGCTTTTTATATGAAAGACCAGAAGATGTTTGAAAAGTAATGGTGATGTGGGATGGGCCAAATGATTTGGCATGACACAAAAATAAAAAATATCAAATGAATGAATGGCTGGATGAATGAATAATAATGTGTTCCAGAGTATTTCAATCAGAGGAGACTCCATGGAGATGGTATATATTTAAGGAGGGTGACAAAGCCATAGTAGAATAGGGTGGTGGGAAGATAAAATGAGATGAAGATGGAGAAGTGCTGATGATGTGGCATTCTGATTGGCTGATAGAGATCGCGGCAAAGAAGAAGAAGAACACCCATAGTCAGCTGATTGGAGGAAGCAGTGGAAGTGGGAGGTGGAGAGTTGTGAATGGATGAGCACAAAGAAAGACTTCCTGACTAGTAGTGAGAATCTAAGCTCCTCGCTCATGAAACTGTCTGCTCCCCCGCGCAAAGTCTCCCAAAATCGCTCCTTGCTCAACTCAGATTTCACCCCGCTTGACCGCTTGTTCAGTTTTCTTTTGAAAGTACTACATTTTACATTGTTGAGCTCGCAGCAGCAGATCTGTCATAGATGCATTCTGGAACGGGCATTCTTTAAACTCATGACGTGAGCGGTATTTGAGTGAAACTGGAACTAGAAATGAGGCAATGCTCCAACTATTTGAAAAAATCTGTTCTCCATTCAAAATGCTTCCGCTTGTGCTCCCAGCTCACTGCGCTCACATGCTCCGACACGTTTCAGATACAAAGCTAATTCCATCCATTTGGGTATTTACTACAGTGACAATCAGTTGTGTTACTGCAGCGTGGAAAGCTTCCACAAAAATAGTTTGATGAAGTCTGAGGTGGCTGAACACTGCCAAAACGCCGATATGAGGTAAATTTGTATCATTTCCAATGGTGCATGCCAGCAGAAATCCCAATCATCCTCAGCTGATAGCAATGGCACTTAGCTGTAAATAAACCTGTTGCTGCATTGGGGCAAAATAAATAAGACATCTTTGTTCAGACTGCATGAAATAGAGATGCCCTATCATGTTGCACTTTGGGCAGTAGCTTCAACTCATTTGACTGTTGTACCGAGCCTTCACTGCCTTTTCAAAATAACACCAAAGCTTTCAGCGGCTGACAGTTCACATTTATACTGTTTGAGGTCCTCTGTGTGCTGCAACCATTCAGAGGCGGGCAGGAAAGCAACTAAATGATGGGAGTGATTTAGGCCGTTATCTTTGTTGTGCTGCCTTAACACTGCAACTCACCACTTTCTGACACATCCTCATATCTACTGTATTGTCGGTGGAGGACAGGGGGCAATGAAATGCCCCAAAACATTTACTGTATGACAGGTGCAACAACAACAACTCCATATTAACAACACCGACTTGTGGGTAGTCTGAATGTTTCTAATGCAAACCAAGGACACACAGCACCAAAGATGGAAGGCTGCCAATACATTCAGCTGCACTGCAGAGAGGAGGGGATGGATTGCTATTACTTTTAACAGCCACAGACAGGTTAGCTGGGATAAAATGAATGAATGACCCAGTGGCCTTGAACATGACAAGTGATTTTGAAAATGACTGTACGACCAACAAAATACATTGTTTTGTAACCGCCCTCCACCCTGCATGACTCATAGTGTTGGCTGATGTGACGCCCTATCAACAGAATGACATCATTTGTGCTGTCCAAAATCGCAGTTAGAAGAAAAAAGAGTTTTATAATGTTTAAAGTTGGTTCAGGTACAGGAAACACTTGGTTAGGTTTAGGGAAAGTTCATAGCGTGGGTTAGAATAAAAACTTAGTTTGGTTAGGGGAGCACTGTTGTCATGGATACAATAATAAACTGGTGGCTAAGGTTCGGGGACATTCATGGTTATTCTCAAAAGAAACCAATGTTAACTTGTAGTTTGAAAGAGGAAAACAAACAGGAGTCACCTGTGTTAAAGCCTAATGTTTTGTTGATCCATGCCCTCTGACCTCCTCCCTGGGCAGACTTTATGTCTCCATAACGTCACCTGAATTTCTTCTTTGTTCCCGTCATAATTCCGATGGCTGCTAGTGGGTTTTGTTACCTGAACATAAACAGATATCGAAATGTCTGATGCTATTGTTCTTCTTAGGCCAAGCCAATTTCCATAGTGCCAAACAGTGGATGATGTCCGCTACATGATGCCATGCGGCCCATTGACTTTCTCCCATTGGCTTACATGGTGGAAAAAACATCTGTAAATCAATGGATACATTTTTGTTACATGTCACAACCCCCATGAAATGAACTGCTTCACAGGATCATCAGAATTTGACCCTTTCAGTCCGATAACATGATTGAATCATTTTATCCCCATTCAAGTTGGTGGAGGGCTAAACTGGAAGGGGCCGACTTAGTTGGCATTTGTCTCTAGTGAGCTTGTTCTATGAGCCCCCTCTATGAGTGGAAGCACTGCAGATCATGTGGGTAATTGTTTATGCGCCAGCTAAGCTTTTTCTGGCGGGCCGCACGGTGGTGCAGTGGTTAGCATTGTTAGCATTGTTAGCTTACAGCAAGAGGGTTCCTGGCTCCATGCAAGCTCCACACACCCCAGGGTTCGAGCCAGTAGAGGAGCCCTTCTGTGTGGAGTTTGCATGTCCTCTTCATGTCAACATGGGGTTTCTTTCCGGGTACTCCGGCTTCCTCCCACAGTCCAAAGACATGCAGGTTAACTGGTGACTTTAAATTGTGAATGTGAGTGTGAATGGTTGTCTGTCTCTATGTGTCAGCCCTGTGATAGTCTGGTGACCTGTCCAGGGTGTATCCTGCCTCTCGCCCAATGTCAGCTGGGATAGGCTCCACCCTCCCTCGCAACCCCAACAGGATAAGCGGTTACAGAAAATGAATGAATGAATGAATTAACCCATATGCCACTGAGCAACTAATGTCTTGCTGCTCCCAGCCTGCACATAGAAACATAGAATTTGACTTTCAAAGCTCTGTGATGTCATCCTCTGATTCTGTTTGTGTACTCTTTGCCTTTTTGGAGCCAGGCCAACATTATTTTAATGTTAAGTTACTTAGACTAGCTGCTGACAGAGAAAAGCAAGCAGGCAAGAACAGGAACAGGTGAGCATCACATATTGCCCCCTGAGTAATGCAGTTTATTTATTATGAATCCCCAGGGGGAACATGTTAAGGAGAGGGCAGAAAAGGCCGGCAGCTTTTGAGAAATTCCGGTGCATCACAGGACCAAAGAGTAAATGCGCTGGTACTGTGAACTGGTGAGTACCAGCCAACTTCCAGCAGTGGGGGGCAAACCATATAACTAGTAAAAGAAAAAAATACCAAAAGCTTTCTAATGACGGCAAAATGCCAAAAAAGTAATCTTAAAAAAAGAAAATAGTTGCATGGTTGTATGGATGAATTATATCACAACCCCTAACAAGTTCAGAGGTTCATAAAATGGACAGACAGATGAATGAATGATTAACCCTGCAACTCTAAACACCTTAACTGGTTTGAAACGTGAATGAATTAAAGCATGTCAAGAAATAATTACTGAAATGATTCAGTTATAATCTGTTCTCTTCACACTGCAGTATTTTCAAATCTGTCTGATTTTTTTTTTCTCGCAGTTCCACATTGGAATATTACTTATGTACACGAGAGCGCTCCTTTACCTGGTTAAACAAGCCCTTAGAGGAGGTGGAAATGCAGCTGTCTAGGGGACAATAAGAGGCTCAGTTCAGCTAAACAGCTGCTGGATAAGAGCTTCGACTTCCGCCTCCAAAGTCTTAATGGTCTGTCATTACAATGTGGAGGCAGCACACAGGGTCAGGGGCTGTGGGCCGGCAAACTGGCCTTAGATTTGAAGCAGACCTTAAAATAATTAAAATCCTTAAAAGACTTCTACCAACAAGCACAGATGTTAAAGTCTTGCAGTCAGAGAGAAGCTCATAAATAACTGACTACATACAGGCTACACACTGAATGACCAGAAGAAAATGTTGGCATTGAATATTTCAGCACCAATGTGTTACATTTACGTGTTTCATACACATCATATCAGCATTTCTACAGCTGATTTTGTCATCAGCAGGTGGAGAGAATGGTAGATGGCACCTAGGCGAAACACCTGCCAAGCTGCAGACCACTGTTTGAGCCCAACAAAACTGGTTGTGTTTTAGTGAGTCATCAATTTGTTTATCGCAGCTTTTTAGGCACCAAACATAGGTGTTTTGTAACAGCCCATTGCTGTTTTTCCACCAAGGATAGTGTCATTTTTTTACCCTGACATGGCTGCATTCTTTGCCAGTAAAGTGCCAGAAAAAGTGATCGTTTTTTTTACAGACACATTGCTGCATTTTTTACTGGGATAGTGTCACAAAAAGCATTTTACTGAGACACTGCTGCTATTCAAACAGGGACCTTGCCCCCAGAACTGGGTATATGAAGCCAATATATGACCTTTCAGTCGTTGATGATCATCAGTGCTACTGACATGAATGTTTCACAGAGCAGATATAGACACAGACAGATCACAACCAGGTGTGATTAAGCAGTCAGCTAGTACCACTAATTAGATGAGATAAACTCTGAGGAGTTTTTTAGATACTCAAAAAAACCCAAGCAGATAACCTGTTGTGCCACCTATAGCCCTATCAGTGAACAAATACAGGAGGTCATTACCAGACACTGGCAAATTCTATCTGCTGATGATGTGGGTAAAACTTATTTGCCCCTTTTTGTCCATTCCAGAGGCTGCAATCTCCATGACATTGTATTGTATATTCCACTTCTTGCCTAAATTTGAGTACTTATGTCAATTCTGGTACACTGAGAACAAGTCTACCGGAGTCCAATTGCTTGTATGTACACACGTACTTCGCGAATAAAGCTGATTCTGATTCTGATTCAGACACCTCTCACACTGCACATGGAGGTAGTATGGACGGCACCATGGGTGTCTTTCCTTGCTGCTATTGTACCTTCTGCCAAAATAACAAGAATGCCAATACTTTCATCTCATATCACCAAAAAATAATACAAGATTAAGAAATGTCTTACCTGTCATTCTATTAACATTGTTTACCTTATTTCATGTCCCTGTGGTCTGTATATATATAGGCAAAACCAGCTGGCAACTCAAAACCAGTATCAATGAACTTAGAAGCTCTATTGATAGATTCTTTCATTTATTTTCCGTAAACGCTTTTCCTGTTGGCTATGGGGGCTGGAGCCTATCCCAGTGGACAATGGTGAGAGGCAGGGTACACCCTGGACAGGTCACCATACTATCGCAGGGCTGACGCATAGAGACAGATAACCATTCACACTCACATTCACACCTACAGGCAATTTAGAGTCAGCAATTAACCTGCATGTCTTTGGACTGTGGGAGGAAGCTGGAGTACCCAGAGAAAACCCACGCTGACATGGGGAGAACATGCAAACTCCACACAGAAGGGCTCCCCCACCCCAGGTTCAAACTAGGAACCCTCTTGCTGCAAGACGACAATGTTAACAATAGCCCCTTTTACACCGCAGGAACTTTTATCATTTACCTGCGATTCTGAAAAACCTCCGCATGTTTCCACCGAAATTACCCCAAACTTTCCTTGAAAAAAGTACGTAAGGGGGTAGGACTTTTCAGATTCCCCAGAATTCTTGAGGGGTGGGGCTGTGTGCTGAAGAGCGCTGATTGGTGGAACACACACATGTAGCGTTCCGCCCTTCCGTGCCAGTGTGGCTGCAAACTTTATTTCATTTCTACAAGCTTCACTTTGTTTGTGTTTTGATCATTTGGAAAATGGAGCAAAAGAAGAGAAGCTATGAGACGTGGACACTCTTTTCAGCGGATTTACGGAGGAAGAAATTCAACGGGACCTCGAAATGGCCGAGTCCATGGAAGATTAGCCGACAAGCTGGCAGAGCTAAATATAGGGCAGTAGTAGTAGTGCAGTTTCTTTTACCACTCCCCCATATGTCATCAGCCTGATTCGAATACATTTTCTGGAACTCTGAGGTGCGGTGGAAATGCAAACCACACAGATTACCAGGAATTATTTTACCCAGGTAAATAAATTCCTGGAAATGTTGGTGAAAAAAAAAAATTCAACTGCCGTGTATTGAATTACCTAGATGATCTGCGCTGCTTCCACACTGTGGGGCTCATAGAGCAAGCTCAATAGAGACTTACGCCGACCAAGTCAGTTTACTCCAGTTCAGCCCTCCACTAACTTGGATGGGGATAAAATGATTCATGTGGGAGGAAGCTGGAGTACCCAGAGAAAACCCACGCTGACAGCAGGCAGACCCCGCACAGAAGGGGATCAAACCAGAAACCCTCTTACTGTGAGGTGACAATGCTAACCACTGCACCACCGTGCCACCTCTATTCATAGAGCGGATTCAAAATCCCCTGCAGCTAGACACTTCCGGGAGGCCAAATATCTGGCTACTGCACTTAGTTTTTGTGGCACCGATACAGTTAACCCTCACGGCAGACATAAGGATCTGCAAAACTAAACTCCTCCAGTGTGAAAATAGATGGATCTTTCTTCTCAAAACTGAACAGCCTTTAGGCTTGAATGAAACACTTAATTTGTCCTGCTTTTTATAGACATCTGCGTGTACCAGCATGGCCCTCCTGGATATGCCTATTGTATTTTCTCTTTTTTTTCTTTTTCTCGTGATTAGGGTAGGATGACAGACAGAGATATGTGACTGCAACCTCTCCAAATCCAATCCATCTAAACCAAATATGTAGACCTGTTTCAAGACAACACCTGACGCTTTCACTGATGTTTCCTGTTTCTTATCACTCAAAAGGTAACGCTGTCCTCCTAAAACAAAGAGGGAACACCACAAAATATAAAGAAAAGATCCACTTGGACTGAGTAAGAGAACTTGACAGCCAGAAAACACAGTTATTTTTCTCGTTTATTTTGTTTGTTTATTCAGGAATGAAAAAAAATACTTGTGAATATGTGGTTATGATAACAGCCGGCTGCGTCAAAGCAGCATGCAGACAATGTTCATAATAGCTTTTCGACCTGTGAGTCATAACTACATTGGACTGGGCACCATAGCCTCTTAGTTAGCTAGTGGGACTTTTTTTTTTTTTCACATGAGAGGCAATTACCAGTATTGAAAATTATTCTCTGAGTTAATTCATCTGCATAGAGCAGTACGTTATTGTAGCGGCATTATGTGCTTGAATCCCTCTTTACAAATTTGTAACAAAATTGAGAAACGGTCTGGAGCTAAATTGCTTCCTTCCCCGCTTGTGATGTTCAGAGGCAGAATCTTTGTTTAAAATATGTAAATAAATAACTGCCTTTCTTCAAAGCCATTTAATGAAAGAGTGGTTCTCCTATTAAAAATGTTTCCTGAACTTTCAGAATACTCTCCTTCACGTCAATCAATTCGCATTTCTAAGCAGGGGAGGAAATGCACAAAATAACCACATGAATGCTTGAGATGTTCCAATGTCTGCATGCCTCTTTATGATTTGAAAAAAAAAACAGGAGACGCTGAATCATGATGGTTTCCCCCAGTTCATGTCAACGTCAGATGCACTGATAAGGCACAGGAGGTGTGTGTGTGTGTGTGTGTGTGTGTGTGTGTATCCACTCATGTGTGGGTGTGGATGAGTCAAAGAGAACCAGATAGAGAACATAAAAACAGAAAATGAAGCAGCTCAAAGGAGTGCCGTAAATGAAATAGTCATCCTCTGGCAGCCTCAGCACACACGCATACACTCACACACTCACACACTCACACGCACACACGCTCACGTACACACTCGCTGTCTACCTTTAAGTGGTTATAAATTTCATCCAGTGCCTGCTGCAATCAGCCTCACACAGTGTCAGTTATGGCTGTTTTCTTATATAACTCATGATGGAGCGCTTGGAAGATTTCTACAATTCCCAAACAATGACATGATTGTTATCAAGACGAGTCAAATGTAATGCTGCTGATCAATATGTCCTCAGCGAATAATGAAAAGCTATGTTTTCACTCCAAATGCAGCAGTTTGGTTAGTGAGCCTACACTTCAAACTGTGATGCTTTACCCAGCTGGCATCCTAATGTTTATTCACTGTTGAATCAATGTCAAACATCATGGATGAATAAGTTATATTTTGATTTTGAAAGGTGAATCAATGTCAATTTCGCAATGTTGTTTCAAAATCATTTCAACGTTGAAACAGATCCTTCTGATATTTTAATGTGGATTTATAAGAATTTTGTTAACCTTTTTTGCAACCATCAGAATTAAACGTTGTTTCAATGTTGTTATAATGTTGAAAAACTGACATAAATTCAATCACATTTCAACATTGAGGGTCGGTTGTGTGCCAGCTTGGTAGGTATGTTTCTAATGCCAGTTTCGGACACGTTAGACTCCGTGTCAATTTCTGATCCTTAGGTGCTACAGTGTCTTTTCAAAATAAACGTCTGTGTACGCAAGACACACAGGTTACCTCACCAAAACTACTTTACGTTTGGGGCAAACTACTTGGTTCAGAAGATAATAGTTAATGTTAAAATTACTAAGCTGACGATTATATCCTCCTCCAAAATATGACCACATTTTTATGAGCAGGAATTACAACCCATATTTATGTTTTTCGCTGTGAGCTCTAGTGGCCGTAGTAATTATTATATATATGAGAAGAGGAGGAAGTCAAGCGACATAGTGAAACAGTGAAAAAGTCTGCATAAGGTGGGAGGAAGAGGGGGTGGATGGGCCAAACAAACACATGACTTTTATCCAGGACACCAGTGTGTGTGTCCCGTGTAGACACAAGAGCTACCTTTGACTTATTTTAACAATATAATGTAGTATGACATCATATGTCATGTGACATATGTACTGTATGTCACACTGAATACGTCACATTCCGTTACCCTAGTAACAAGCATTTTTATTGTAAACTTTACCACGTAGGTTTTTGCGACTGTCTCATAATGTTAACCGTGTGTTTAAAACTGCAGCTATTAACGGGCATATACAAGTTATTCTGTCGTCCACCTGTCGGGTGCCAATTTAGGAAATGCTCCTTTGGGTGATATTGAGATAGTAGGGATGAATTTGTGTAGAGGCTCAATCTGGGGTTCAGGGGCCAAGGGATCAAACCACAGACCTTCCAAATGGTAGACACCTACCTCCCAACTCTACCTCCTGAGTCAGTTTCTAGGTGACAGAGCTGATTAGTATGTAGCTGAGGATGTGTATTGTGGGGCACACATTCCCAGACCAGCACTGGAGTTAGCAGTGCTTTTTCAAACACATGTCTTAGTGTCAAGTCAAAAACAGGTTTAAGTGATGTGTTATGTGTTAGTTATGTGCTCTGGGGTCTCATTTATAAACACTGCATATGCACTAAACATAGCCTGAAAGATGCGTACGCCACTTCCCATGCAAAAGTTGTGATCTATTAGAAAAAAAAAACAGACTTGATGGGAGAAACTTTGACCCATGCTTAAGAAAATTTTGACAAGAAATTGGCGATGTTGAGGTGGAAGCCTGATTGTAGAAACTGTTGAATATTGTGGGTGCACACCATTTTCAGCTTGTGTATGTGCGTATATTTTTAGTATGGATCCTACGCACTGTTTTATAAATGAGACCCCTGGTCTTTATGTCTCAGCTTATTACATATCCACATAAGGACCAATCCTTCAGCTGTACAAGAAGGTATCTAAAGATTAACATGAAATTCTTAAAAGAATACAAGAGCATATGAAATATAAGCATAACAGTGGTTCACACCCCTAAGCCAATCCCAATTCTCTTCCCTTAACCTTATCCCTTGGTTTCAAGTGCACTCGCCAGATAGATTCCCCTCAACAACTAAGGGGTAGTGTTGAGGGGTAGGGAATTTCACCTACGAATTGGGACAATACTTCATGCAAATTAGCATAACAGACATGTTCACCTATGTCACGTGTATCGTCGACGTAGGCGTCTTTCACTCATTTCCAAAATGCCAGCTCCAGTGGTTGTATTGCCTATTTCGTTGGCTGTCTTCATCCGTCTTCGTTTCACAAATCAACGGAGAAGAAACGCAGCAAATAGAAGACGCCTTCATCGCTTTCTTCTCCTGGTCGATTTGTTTCAGGTATGTCGATTTAAAAAAAAAAAAAAAAAAAATTTGTCTGACTGGATAGTTTTGCAATGCACACTGGGAAATTCAATCTTCCCCTCAGCTGAGATGGGTTCGCAAGTGTGCATCACATGGACCTTCAAATTGAGTGGGGATTTTAAGGGCTGAAAAGCACTTCCCTAAAGTTTGGGACACCCTAGCCCTTCGCAGGAACGCGCAAAAACAAGGGACAGTTACTAACTTTGAATTTGCCCTGACTTGGGTTGGTAGCCTGATGCTTGGGTGTGCTCCACAAAACATGATTATGAATTGAAATGAAATGAAATAGTTTGCCATGGTCCTCAGCCTTAGGTGGAGGAGTTTAAGTATCTCGGGATCTTGTTCACGAGTGAGGGTAGGATGGAGCGGGAGATTGACAGGCGGATTGGGGCGGCGTCAGCAGTGATGCAGGCAATTAACCGGTCCGTTGTGGTGAAGTACGTTCCAACCCTCACGTATGGTCACGAGCTCTGGGTAGTGACCAAAAGAACGAGATCGCGAGTACAAGCGGCCGAAATGAGTTTCCTCCGCAGGGTGGCTGGGCTCAGCCTTAGAGATAGGGTGAGGAGCTCGGACATCCGGGAGGGACTTGGAGTAGAGCTGCTGCTCCTCCACATCAAGAGGAGCCAGTTGAGGTGGTTCGGGCATCTAGTAAGGATGCCTTCCGGACGCCTCCTTTGGGAGGTGTTTTGGGCCTGTCCAACCGGGAGGAGACCTCGGGGCCGCCCCAGGACACGCTGGAGGGATTACATCGCCCGGCTGGCCTGAGAACGCCTCAGGGTTCCCTCGTAAGAGCTGACGGAAGTGGCTGGGGAGAGGACTGCCTGGGCTTCTTTTCTGAGGCTGCTGCCCCCGCGACCCGGACCCGGATAAGCGGAGGACGATGAGTACGAGTACAAGTACAAAATTGTTTTTTTACAAATAAATAGATATTAGATGAGATGTGATGTGATGCTGCTGATCTACAGAACTGTGTCACAGTCATTGGATAAAATCCCCTTGAGATTTTGGCAAAGACACTGGCACAGCCACACCCTTTCTAACTGACAAATGCATAGTTCACAAGTAGCAGTTGTAACGCAGATGTGACAGAGCAGTGCTTCACTGCCAGACCTGAGTGTCTGCACTTTAATGAGATTATAACACAAAAGGTCTGTCATTATTAACTTCTGCTAATACTGAATATACTCGTACACGTTGTTCCAGCTACAAAAGCTACTTTAGTAATTCACAAAATGAAGGTGCATTAGAAGGTTAATTATCACACCACATTAAATGTATCTTTGTGATGTTTTTTTTTCTTCCTTGGAGGTGTGTAGTTAGAACAGTTTGTGTTAGCAATGCTTTCCCTTCAAAATCACTTTAAAAGAACACCATATGGTAAACTGTGGACACTCGACTTGTTTGAAATCCTCTCTAACCTCACTCTCAGCCAGCACGGGCGCTGATCACAGCTCATTAGCAGAGAAGCAGAGAAAGATGGTTACCTGTATGTATCAAACTAACAAGTTGTGTATGTCTGTTTCTCCCCGAGTCTCTCAGACGCTACGGCATTCACAGGTGTTCCAACAAAAGCAGACGGCATTGTTATTTGACACCATTTAAAAGTCGCAGAAGCACTTGACAGAGCTCTGCGCTGAAAGGAAAACCTTGATGACGCATAATGTCAGACGAAGCAGGTGTCAGCAGTGATTGAGAGGCTTTTGATCAGCATGCATAATTTTCCTTTTCAAATATTGAATTTCAAGAAATCTCTGTCCGTGTGTGTCTGGACTGTTCAGAATCAGAAATACTTTATAGATCTGCAGAGGGATATTAGGTCACGTTACAGCTGCTCTCAAGTATATGCATAGAGAAATTATAAGATGTTATAATGTGTGCAACAATAAACTCTTGTTTACTGTCATTTTGGTTTGACTAAGATTAATAAACATTTCAAGTTATCATTAATTATCATTTCATTGTTTGTTAATGGCAGTGTGCATTATGCTACAATATTTAACACAACCCAACTGGCACGGGGCGTCATTATGATGTCAGAAAGACATCGGACTCCTACGTGGGACAGATGTGAAAGTTTGGTTGGAAGGAATATCAGGTTGATGATATTTTGAACATCCAACAACAATAAAATTTCAAGCTGTGTGGATGTTGCAGACAGTTATTCTATGTCAAGATGACATTGGCATGAGATGTTTAGAAGACATTTAATTTTGTTTAAAACCAACTAAATATCAATGTCAACTTGCATCAGCATTCTACATCAAGTCAGTGGTGGCATTGGCACTGTCTCAGAAAATATCCCGGTTTCACGGCATGACGTTATGACAAAATTCTTATTCTTATTATCAATTTCAATGACTCTGAAAGAAATGGAAACAGAAGGGTTTCATTAAAGGGCGAGCTTTAATGAACCTAGTTGAAAATATCCAGAACTGGGAGGCAACTCAAAGTCCAAAGAAAACAGAACAAAAAACCTAACTGAGAACCAACCAGGAAAAAACACAATGATCAGAAATGGATGCAGGATGAACCGAACACAGGATGAACAACAGAAGGTACGCAGAATGACCTGGACCCAGGATGAAAAACACGATCAACACAGATGAACTGACAAAGGACAAAGGCAAACCCACAGGTATATATACACAGAAAACAAATCACAAAGACGAGACACAGCTGGAGAAGGAGGGCAAAAGGTGGGAAACAGGGATTGGCTAACAACAAGGGTGGAGTAGACGAGAATAAATACAAAACAGGTGTGAAGGGAAGACTTGGGGAACAGGCAAGGATTAATGAGACAGGTGTGACAGAAAACAGGCAGGAAAACACACAAAACCAGAAAGTAAAACCAGACGTGACGCATGAGGAGATGACCTACAAAATAAAACAGGAAGCAGATAAAATAAATAACACGAAACAAGGAACACAAAAAGAAAACTCAAAAAAAGTGCATAGGATAAGAGAATAAACCCAGGATCACGACAATTAATGGAAGTAAGTAGAAGTCTTAAAAGTCTCCCATATACAAAGAGCTAAAGATTATCTGTCCTGTTGCAATTTTCTTTTTAAAATCCCCCGGATAAGCAAATGTTCTCAGTATGATAACTGTCAGTTGTTATGCCGCAGTATATACTGAAGCTGGGTCTCAGCGTGGGTTTTCTCTGGGTACTCCAGCTTCCTCCCACAGTCCAAAGACATGCAGGTTAATTGGTGACTCTAAATTGTCCGTAGGTGTGAATGTGAGTGTGAATGGTTGTCTGTCTCTATGTGTCAGCCCTGTGATAGTCTGGTGACCTGTCCAGGGTGTACCCTGCCTCTCACCCAATGTCAGCAGGGATAGGCTCCAGCCCCCCTGCGACCCTCAAGAGAATAAACGGTTACAAAAATGGATTGATGGATACCTTGAAGCTGGTACGCTGCTGCAACCCTAGTCACAACCTAAATTCAACCATACCATCATCCAACAATGTTGGCGGCCAGCTGGGATTAACAGTATGTAGGCTAGTATATGTACAATTTCGAGAATACTATATGTATAGTTGCTTTGTTGTTACGTTAATTCTCAACACCAGCAGCAGATGAAAGAAAATAACATCTGTTGTGCAGCCATCTAAGCTGAACTTGTGAGGTTTATACCAACTCTTGTGCTGATGCCTCAGTTTGTGCATTAATCCAATCCAATCCTGCCTGGAGTGTCTCATTAGAGTGTCAATTGACTCTTCTTATCCTGTGACGTGCTATGTGGGTCATGTTTGTGTTTACCTGGACGTCCACTGATTCCTCATAATTACACTGAGACACTGAGGTTTGTCCTTTAAATCACCCGCGGCAGTAAAAGTCCCAACTTTTACAACACGGCCATTTACACACGGTTCCAAATTTACCAATAGCAGAGTCTATAAAGGTTTTGAAGACGTGCCTCTAAGCTTTGCTCTGCTAAATCAGGAAGTGATGCAGTGTAAAATCTGAACCTCACAGAATTATATCTGAGGCACCAGTGAGGCATGCATAAATCCGCTGCTCTAAATTCAGAGGTTAGGAGGTAATTCATTAATTACATAAGGGACCATCATACCAGTGGTCTCATCCAAATGGGGCTTAATTTTCTCTGTCCATGTCTTGCTGTAGCATGCCTTTATTCCACTTCTGCAGACACACTGAACGCTTATTTACCCCAGGCTTGGCTAAATGCATTTACAGTGATGAACTATATCTGTTGAAAGTGCCGAATAAAAGATGCCACTAAATGTTGTAAGGCGTTTGCTCCCTCATTGTTACTTAAATCAAGGTGAATGTGCAAAAGAAGTAGAAAAGTAAAGTAAGTCTAATCAAATCACCGGTAATAGCTAAACTCACCTATTTGGTTTTTCACTTTATACACAGTGGAAATGTTCCTGTACGTCCTGAACACAATGTTAAACGACACATTATGCTCCATCATTAAACCAGGGAACCTTGAATTGTTCCTCTACTGTGGAGAAAATGTTTCCACAGTTTCAGCTGTGGAAAAAAAAAGTAAAAAGGAAAAAGCTCATTCCCCCAGTGACAGCTGCGAAATGTAACACCTGCAGCTGGTGTGTGATGGTAACTATCACACATACAGCACTTTACACATTTCACCTAGAAAATTATCAACGCAGAAGACAGCGGCCTCATAATTATCAGAGCAAAGACAGTCGTAAAATGGTACTCCGATATCTGATGTTTGGAACAATGTGAGGTCAAAACGTCTTCAAGAAACTCAAGTAAGTCCAGTTGCCTACGATATAGCACTTACTGTACGTGCACACCAAGAGCTGCAAAAGCTGCAAAACAGCCGAGGTCGCCCAAGCAGTGCGCTGTCCAAAAGTTGCTCATGACGTCATACATTCGAACGTTCTATCGTGCTTGTCAATTTAAATTCGCCACTAGTTTAAAAAATTCTTTCTCAATATCAACTCACCAGGCAAACCAACTACTCGGGACACGCTTGCTCCTTTTGATTTCGGTCCCTATATATAAACAGGCTGTAATCATAAAGGACTCGGTGTCCAGCTACAGCAGTGATTAGCTTCTCTCCCATTTTGAAGTAGGAACAGATGTGTGGTAGGAACTAAAGTTCCAGAGGATGTTCTCTGGGTTCCACGAAGGCGATGGACATCTACTTTTTGATTGGTGGCTGGTCATTTGCAGCCGAAATGCGTCATAGGTAATTTGCATAAAGTTCCTGACTCCCCAACTTTCATCTGACGCTCTGGTCGCCAAAACGCAGACGCTTTGGAGCCGTGGTCGCCGGTGCCCATTGAAAATGAATTGAATCAGCCGCTTTTGCAGCTTTTGCAGCTCTTGGTGTGCACGTACAGTTAGGATTAGCATGACCTGGATGACTGAGAATCTTCACCAACACGTCTCTTTGTGGTCATTTTGACTCCCTTCCTGCTCAGAACATGTTAGAAGGTGACATTTTGCAGGTGAAGGCCAGGGAGGCCGCTGTGACTTTAGGCCTCTGCACCTGGACCCAGTAGGCCCTTTCAGTAAATCCATCCATGCCAGTGACCCTCGAGATGGAGCCAATCAGAGTCTGGTCTGGGATGGATTTGTATAATGACTTAAGCAACTGTACCCAAAACTACAGTTGAATCATTTCACAACCAGAAAGCATGAATCACCAGAACCATCTGGAAACATGCACGATTATACAACAACTACGATGTACGAAGAGGCAAAAAAGACCAAACTGCAATGCACCAGTGTTATTTTTGGTTGACAAAAACTACGACAAAAATATTCCTCAATGACAAGCCAAAAATAGATCTTGATAACAAAAGCTGAAGAGACGAACCTTGACAATAATGTCAATGGTGGACTATCGGACATTCAGAATGAGAGAGGAGGAGAACTGAATGATGAATGATTTTACAAAACATATGTTTTAAACTGAAAGCCAAGAACAGCCATGTTTGCAAATATCTTCTAATACTGCATGAGCGGTATAAGATGGGAGTGCCAACTGGCTGTAAGCTCTCCCTGCAATACACTCACACCGGAGCAACATCAGCCATTGGTACAAGTTGCGAGTTATAATTTTGCAGTAAATAAACAGCTGTGTGTGTCTGTTTGTGGATGGTGGGGCTGATGAATGGATTTGTGCAGATGCTGAGTTGCAGTGGTAGCTGTTTGCACGTAGCTCTGCTAGTTAGTTCCTGAACCGCAGCAGACCAAGCATCTATTGATCCCCATTGGACTCCACTCAGTTCTAGAGAAGTTTTATGGTTTTATTGCTGTTTGACAGGCAGGTGGGAGGTTCAATTATCTGTGAGTGTAGCTGTGCTGTGTGTAAACAGTCTAAACTCAGCGAGAGAGCAACAAGTCCAACTTTAATCACCGACTATGTGAGAGGACATGAGTTTTATCCTCCATACTCACATGGTCAAGATTTAGAAAGAAGTTTCTGCTTGTTAGCAGTGTAATCAATAAGTTTACAGAGAACCTGGGTACAAATCCTAGTAGTCTCAAATTAGTTATAGAGATTTTGAGCCTTTTTAAACAATGATCGGTTTCTCTGCTGGAGAAATGCAGGTTTATAAATGTGTAGATTATTTGTAGCTGTAGAAAAAAAATAATGTCTAAATTAAATGTCGATACAACCTGTCACCTTAATACTATTTTCTGATACCTTTATCAGCCTAAATTTATCAGTTAAAAGACAATAAAACATTTTGACGAAAAGAAATACACACCTCCCCTGTTTGGTTTGGTTCAGTTGAACTCAAGTTCTTTTGCCCCCTACGTGCGGTTCGTTTGGGCAGGTGTGAACACAGCAATCACACTCAGGTAAGGCACCAAAACAACCGGACCAAGACCTTCTCGAAGCAGTAGTCTCGGTCTGATTACAAACCAACTCTGGTGCAGTTTGTTTGTGGTGAGAACGTGTTCCGACCTCAATCTGAACCATCTGCAGTCACATGACACATTGTTTGGGTTAAACATGAGCATGTTACAGTCCTGGAGGATTATTAATGTGCACCTCCTCCTGTACTGCCTTAATATGCACATTCAGCACATCCAATGCATCAAAACATTGTTTTCTAGTTGGAGCCGCGCCTCGTTTTCAAACTGTATGGTTTGACTAAAATGAACAATGACAGCAATATAGTCCACGATGAGCAGCGCTAAAATCAACCTGTGTAGTTGTCCCTCCATTGTGACATTAGAAAGTGTCACATTTATCTTGCAAGTGTACTCTTCTTCAACGTTTTGTTTACTTCCTGGATTTTTTCCGCATGGAATTTCTGACCAATCAAGAGCAGCTTTCTCGCGCAAGTGCACTTGTAAATGCTGCCGTGAGAAGACAAACCAACTCTTGGCAATTATGCAACTTAGTAACAAAATTAGTCCGTGATTCGGACCAAAGCAAGACAACTCTAGGTCTGAAAGCACCCTAAAAGTTGACTTGTTTGGAGTTGTGGTTGACTAAAACTATGAAGGACAAAATAACTAAAATGTGACCGAAACTAATAAAGACTAAATCTAAAATAGCTGCCAAATTCAACACTGCAATGCACAGGATGAAAGAGCTCATGGGATTGCATTTACAGGAGTTGTACCTTGAATGACTTCATGTGATAAAGAGGACTGATTGATTGATCTCATGTGCCATGTTTCAGGTTCTGGTCATTTGCTTTAACAGATGTTGCCAATATTGATTTTGTGGGGTTTATATTTGTTTAGTGAAACATTGTGCTTCCCATTTTATATGACTTATAAAGACATCCTTGTAGTCGTGCTTTGGATTGGTTCACATACAGTCTTTTTCTTCAGTGGCCTTCTGAGGATTTTTAAATTGTTTGGTAAATTATAAGACACTGTGACATATCCTTCTGTTCCTTTTCTGGCCATAGCGGAATGAGCAGTATCATACTGTGATAAGTCTTGGCACTTGCACTTGTACATTTTTCTCTTACACCGCTGCTGCATAGCTGGCACTCTCTTCAACTAAAGGTCACCTTATATGAAGAGAAATCTGAAAAGTAAAAATAAATTGATCTATAAAACACCGACCTGGGTTTCTGGATATTCCTTCAAATGAAATTGAGACTTTGTAAAGACAGCCAAACTAAGTCAGCGAGCAGCGTAGTGTCTCACTTACATATGTAAGATGATGCAGATGATTTGAGTTATTAGTACACGGGCCAATAAATAACACATTAATGCCTGTCAAAGTATGGTGTAAAATGCCAAAAAACAGATGGTGTAATTAGGGTATTGAAATATATTTCAACAACTCAGACAGCGCAGCAGACAACTTCAGCTGCACCCCCACCACCCCCACATCCTATTTTTTTTTTCTTTTTCCTGCTGCTGTGCTCCTGGCTTGCCAGATTATAACAAGCCAACTTTGGAGCTTCTGGGACGTGATGAGCTGGTCTTTATCTCTGGGAAACAGATGCATACAATGGCATCCCGAGGGGGTTTATGGATAGGTATGTGGGTGTTTGTAGAAGGTCCCTTTTATTTTCAGCTTTTTTATTTGCAAATTATCCTAATACCTGTCCTTTGTATCCTCTATAGGCCGCCACTTCTGTTGCAAATCCTAGTTTTGTCTTTTTGAACGCGTAAATAAAAGTTTGATCTCGTGGAAAAACAAGGTCGTTCGATAGTCCCGGAATTTGTTCTAGGGCTGTGAGGTTACGTGTTTGTTTGTATATGAACAAACAAGGTGTCATGACCCGAGCTATTGTTTGCGTCATAACCTCTTAGTTCTTAATCGTCTCAAAAACACGCTGCTGCAATCAATCATCTCTTCACACACAGCAACCCTGAATATGCAACAGCTAATAAGACTTATTCAATGTAAGCAGAACTGGAAATCCTTTCAGTACTGGTGCTTGATTTAAAATGTGGAAGGCCAAACGGGCATTGATTTAAAGGTCATACTTTATAAATTCAACATCAGAAAATCATTGAAACCTCCCTGTTTGGTTTCTGGATTCACAAGTGTCCTCAATTCTACCCTGAGACACGAGCTGCAGTGGAACATTTACATAGTTATGGTTTGAGAAAAGTGCAAGAACCAACAGGAATCTTTCCTGCCTGCTCATTTTGGAGACATCCCCACTTGCATTAGTAAAGCTCCAGTTTAAGCCTTGAGCATGGAACAGGCTTATTCTTCCCCACTTCTTCATGGATTAGTTATTGCATATAGATTTAATTGAATTTCATACTAGTCATAGAGAAGGCACACAATTCCAAATGGCACAATCCTCTCTGCTGTGCTCCGCCGCCATAACAGCTGTAAATAACCAGGCAGCGGCTGCACAGCATTATCTAAAGAAATTGTTTCCTATCTGCCCTGCCCCTGCTCTAAACACACCGAGGAGAGTGTTCACCTAAACTTGTGATGGGTCTTTTAGCAGAGGGTGCTGGTCAATACTGTATTCAACTTAATGTAAGTGCTGCCTTTGACATCTTCTTATTGGGGATTTGATGGGACTCCCAGACAGTGCTTTTATTTTGATCAAACTTACCACTTAGGAAGGCAGTTTTCTGTTGCCATGGGTACTTTCAGTTTTGAACTACTTCAAGGTGTCTGAGCGCTGTTTCATTCTCTCCATATATCCTCTCACTTTGGCAAATAATAGACACAATTTCTCTCCATCACTATGCTCAAGATACTGCACATACTGCTGTATTGCTGAATTTACACGAATCCTCCAAACACATCTTCAGAAAATGTTTTCTTTTGACTGCCAGAAATTTGAAAATCACTTTTGCATTTTGATGTGAAGCATAACAGAATAATCTCGAGAGTTAAATGCTGCTTTACACCAGGCATGGATTTTTATCCCAAAAATTTGCACGTATTCAGACGCTGCCTGATTTCAGCAGATTTACGCCTGCAGAAATATGTGACCAATTAAATCCCACTGATGTCATACCTCCTGCCCATCGCTAGCTTGCCACCGAAAGTTCGTATCAATTAGGGGTTTTTTTCTTGACAAAAATGGAGCACAGCAATGCGGATAACTCGCACCACACTTTTTTAAGTTTTCTGCATTTCACCATCACACTTTCACACTGGTGAGTTACATATTTTAATCAGACTGATTCATTTATGATAAACTGCCAATAGATACCCTCAAAATATGCGGCCTCTGTGAGCTGGAGAAATGTATTTATACTTTCATCACATCTCAAATAAATATGCTTGAATGAACCATACAGTTCCCACATGTGAGGAAATAAAATTAGCAAATTCTTTCTAGCTTGAGAAACATCTAATTATATACTGTAAAACTTCCATAGCCTCGTCCAGGGGTGATTCTAGGATCAGAGGTTTAGGGGTGCTGAGCACCCAGAGAGCAGGCAAGATAAATTTTACTGTTTTGTACATTTTAACTCAATTTCATTCCCACATTTGTGAAAGTAAAGCACAACACTTTTTGGGAAAGTCTGTGACTAAACCATCAAATCTGATAAAGGTTATTTAAATGCTGAGCCACAGCAAAAGAGGAATGGATTGGAATCATAAAAGAAACATATCGTAACCCTAATTTCTGGGGGAAGACAACTCATTTTGATACAGCAGCTCCTCAACATACACATAAACAGTATGTATGTTTCTGGAGTAAACCAGCCCCCTATAGTGAGTACCAAAAATACCAAAAATGGACCTTGGACTTATTTTTTGGACTTTTATTTGAAATGCAATGCACAACATGTAACATTAACATAAATTGACTTTTTCAATGTTTGTCTCTGCCTTTTTCCTTCTTGTCTGTATTATATAATACAAATACATAAATAAAAATACACTTCAAAAAAGAAAAGTGCTTGAAATCTACAAAATAATAACAATGAATACACACAATAGGAGTTATAATGTTAATGGGCATCCAGTCAGTTAGCTAGTCAGTAGCACCTTGGCTTTAATATTAACACATGCACATGACACAACAGCTAGCTTCTCTCATTCCAATTCAAACAGAGGACAGTGGTACAGTGGAGCTAACTCCTACCTAACAACATAAACAGTGACCTATGATTAAATGCAGCAAAAATGAGGACTGGTAATGATAATAATGTGTTGGTACTGAGTGGTAGAAGTTAAGAAAAGTGCCACATGTCCTGGTTTAAGCCAGGTACTTACACCACGACTGCAGATAGAGCGCTCAGAGACATTGCAACCAAGTACTGTATGGTTTTGACACTTTTCTAGCTTGTTAAAAAAGGGACATACAGTAAAAAAAAAAAAAAATAAAAAAATAAAAAAANATTGAGTGGTAGAAGTTAAGAAAAGTGCCACATATCCTGGTTTAAGCCAGGTACTTACACCACGACTGCATATCACCCACTCTGGAAGGCAGCGCATTGCTCTGTGCAGATAGAGCGCTCAGAGACATTTCAACCAAGTACTGTATGGTTTTGACACTTTTCTAGCTTGTTAAAAAAGGGACATACAGTAAAAAAAAATAAATAAATAAAAAAAATCTCTCAAATTTTAGGGGTGCTGGGATTCAATTTAGGGGTGCTTCAGCACCCCCAAAAATGGGCTAGAAACGCCTATGGCCTCGTCCCAATTAAACGCCCAGTCCCTTTTACTAGCCCAATGTAGTGACACATTTTGATACATGAAGGCCTGTCTCATTTAGAGGCTTTGTCTTGTTGTCAAGCAGCTCATTTTTATCAAGTTCTTTGGATGTATAAAACCGGATTGTTGACTACCCTCTTGAGCTTACATTATGAGCACCATAGAAGACCATAACTCATTCAGATTTACCGGCATGATAACAAAAGTGGTGACTCCCTTCTGAAGCTGTCATAAGGTCAGAATATGTGTCCATTTTTGAGTCCCAGGTAAGTTATTCATATGTTTTATGGCTGTAAGGGTCCACCAATTAAAAGAATCAAAACATTTTTTTCATTAAAAATCATCCAAGTTATGAATATTGTTTTAGCAGAATAAAGTGGTGTTGTGTCAGTATGCTGAGTGCCATTATCCTCGGGTGCTGTAGAACAAGTGTCATAACATAACACATAATGGATATGTTATTCAGAGCCTAATTTTTGCACAAGTAATATTAAAGGAGATAAAGGTATTTTGCACTTTGAGCCCCATTTCTGGGTTGTTTATGATGAAATAGAGTGGTTAAGATGATTGCTCCTTTTCAGAGAATTTGGCTTTCCCCTGCCTGGCTCAACACTGCTGCCTATGGCCATGTGTGAACCTGTCCTAAAACCACCCTAAACGTTCATTTGCGAAGCCATGAAACTCACCGAGTGGTCAGTGGTGTTCGTTGATGTTCTGACATAAAAATCTTCGCAAACTGTGGTTTTTCCGTGATGATTAATTGGCATTTTGTCTAATCCATTGGTTTTCTATAGGAAGCCTCATTGTCCGTTGGTAGTAATCCGCCAGAACGAGAACAAACTAAAACAACTGCACAATGGATTACTCGCTTGTAAACAACCTTCGCAGTACGATGCCTTTGAACACAACGCCAACCATCTTCATCTGCTTCTTCTCTGTGTCCCATTACAGTGCAATGGTTTCCTGCCGGTTGGCAACAACCACGTAAAGGAGCATTATCACCATCAAGTGGGCTGGAGTGTGTAACGCTTCAGGGTCAAATGAACGATCAAGTGGAAGTTTACACACAGGTGTGAGGCAGCTGAAAAAATAGTTCCACAATCAAGATGAATAGCAAAAACATGGATGGAAACCACAGTTTGCTACGATTTTTAATTCAGAACATCAACGAACACCACTGACCACTCTGTGAGTTTCATGGCTTTGAAAATGAACGTTTAGGGTGGTTTAAGGGCAGGTTCACACATGGCCACAGGCAGTAGTGTTGAGCCAGGCAGGGGAAAGCCAAATTCTCCGAAAATGAGCAATCGTTGTCACAGTCTTTTGTAAAAGGAATTAAATGCCTGTCCCAAATATAAGCCTGTTGGGTTCAGTGATTTAAGCAAATAGGCTGGGCTACTAATTGAAGTTTTACAGTAGTTATTATTTCAGATTTGCTCATCAGTTTCCCAATAGACTGAACAGATATCTTGCAAACCACCAGCCCAGTCATTTTCATTACAAAGTCCTTTGCTATGATCCTTTGCTGACATGGCCAGCCTCTCCCATTACGAACTAGTCACCAGAATAAATGTTGGCATTGTACATTTATGCAAACCATGGAAATACTACACTTGTATGTTATTATGTAGCGGATACATTGAAACCTTACGTTCAACAACTCTATGGCAAATGTGTGGTTAGGTTTAGACACAAAAACCACTTGGTTAAGGTTAGGAAAAGATCATGTTTTGGTTTTAAATACCTGCATTTCGGGGCACAGACTCAGCAGGAAACGCAGTAATGTCTCTGTAAAAAACAGTCACTTTTCATGGCACTATCCCAGCAGGAAACACAGCGCTGTCTCTGTGAAATAAACAGTTTTTCATGGCACTGTTTCCACTGGGTCGCCACAAAACAGCAACAGGTCACTAAAACACAAGTGGTTTGGCTGTTTGTTGGTCTCAGACAGCTGTCTGCAGAGGTCTGCAGCTCACTGAGGTGACACACCATCCATCATCCGTTTCACCTCCCGATCACAAAGTCAGCTCATATACTGAGTGACTTTAGAAATACTGTATGAAAGGTGCAAATGTCACATATTTGTGGTTTGCGGAAATGTACAATGCCAACATTTCTTTGTGCCGAATGGACTGCCCTTAACAGAGATCGGTGGTGTGTTGAAACATCTTTTCTGTTCATAGTAGTAAGAGCAGCAGAAGTACTACTACTATTACTGATGGCAGTGGGGGCAGACGAATAATAATGTTATGTAATAGGAGATGCAACAACACTTAACAATGACAAAACACATCTGAGGACAACATATTTTGGAGATAAATGGTGACTCTGTTAAAGCTTTCCCCACAAACTTTCCTTCTGGAACACGCCCCCGGGCTGCAGGCTGTGAAAAGTCTGGATTAAAACTGTTAAACACTAATGAAACAACATTTTATAAGTCTTAAAACTTAAAACAGTTATCAAGGTAATGTTAATGGTAGTAAATGAATGATTACAGTGTTGGTTTCTGTTTTCTCTTCAGCTCAGAGCCACTGGAAGTCAGTCCTTCATTTTCTCTGCCAGTCATGTTAGAAGTACTGCAATTTGACAGAAAATGTTATCTTTCTTCAAGCTTTGGTTTACAGTTAATTACAACTCATATAACTCTCAGTAGTTGAGTTTTGTGGTGCAGCTTCAATCATGCTAACTGATGCAGTGTATGCAGGTTTTTTAGTATTAGGTAGAGTTTAGGAATTTTCTTTAATTCATTTCTGTTGGAATAATATAACTTATTTTTAATCCGGAGAGACTTAATTGAAGAGATGCATAAAAAAATAACAATATATTGACATGGAGAATAATAGGCAGCGGGCGGATGCTCTCCCTGTGTCAGCGTGGGTTTTCTGGGGGTACTCCAGCTTCCTCCCACAGTCCAAAGACATGCAGGTTAATTGGTGACTCTAAATTGCCCATAGGTATGAATATGAGCATGAATGGTTTTCTGTCTCCATGTGTCAGCCCTGTAATAGTCTGGCGACCTGTCCAGGGTGTACTCTGCCTCTCGCCCAATGGCAGCTGGGAAAGGCTCCGACCCCGCCGTGACCCCAAACAATTTTAAGTGGTTACAGAAAATGAACGAATGCTACAAATACAGAAACGATGCAAAGACCCAGGCTCCAGCAACCCTGCAACCCCTAACAGGAAAATAAATGAGTGTGACATCATTATTTGGAGGGGACAGTGGTGCCATTTCAAAATTCGACATCAGTGAGATGATTGGCTCACAGAGGTCGTTACAAAATAAGACTGGTTTAACTGAAAGAGTGAACATCCTCAATCAGCTGATTGAATTGAAAGCAGCAGCACACAGAGGGAGAGAGTAAATAATAAATAGAATAAGCATGAAGATAGTAAATCTTCCACACTGAATTTGCCAAGCTCCATTCCTATATCATCTTTTCCTTAAAAGAATGTGGCTTGTGTGTGTTCCCTCCAGTGAACAGGGACTCCTGGCTGCATTAACCTGATCTGTCTGCAGTCTCCTCAGAGTGTAAGATTGGTCCAGCAGCCGCAAACACTAAACATCACCGTGGAAAATCTATAGAGCAAACAAAAGCTAACACGGCACTGCCTACCATTACTAATGTAATATATGCAAATAACATATGCTTTAATTCCAGCCTCCCGTTTGTATGTCTTGATTAAACTGCGCTTGTTTAGTGCTATTTCATGGATCAGGCTTGATTAAGTGATTAGTCTTAATTCAGCAAAACATTACAAAAAGTGTTCAGTCACCACTGAGAAACAAAAACAAAATAAAAACAATGCCAAGATATAATATCCCTCTATCGGCTCTCTGATCCTGAACCAGGAGACCATTCACAGGACGAGTACATGAGCAACTACTAATGTCTGGCCATTCTATTGATATCTTATTTCTGTAACGTCCGTTCAGGGAGATCACATAAAAGGCAAAGTCCATAAATCCAAGCAGAGTCAAAAACCGATGAGTCAAACACAAGGAAAAGGCTGGAGAGCATGAGCACCCTAGGGTGACAATGACAATCACTGGGCTTTAAATACACAAGGGTTGATTACTAACTACACACAGGTGAGTGAAACACATGAGGTAATTAACAAAGGCGAGAAAGCTCAGGAACTAAACGACACAGTAAACACAATGAGAACATATTTCAAAATAAAACAGGAAGTGGACACAAATGAACATAAACTTGACAGAATATCACAATTTCCTCTTTTTAAGACTTATTATTAATTTAAATAATTAATTAATAATAAATAATTAATTAATAATAATAATAATAATTAATTTTAACTTATTATTATTTTCTTTTCAGTTAATAATTCTCTGGTAGTTCTCATTTTAGTCGCATATATCAGTTGTAACCTTATGTGTCTGGCATAGGGCTGAGTATCAGAACTCGCTACCTGTAAGATATCGGCTAAAACAAACCAGTACCAAGTAGTATCAAAACTTCTGCAATCAAACAATACCTGCATTTGATCTTTTTAGTACCCAAATCTGGGAAAAAATGATTTGTGTGGTTTTGCTGCAGCCACGTCAACCATGTGTTCTCTGATTTTGTGTGACATGTGATTGGCCCACTGCTGCAGCAGCTACAACACACACAGTCTGTCGGTGGTGAAGTTGAGCATGGTGTATTTGATGGAGTGGGCAGATCTGTGTGCCAAGAGGCCACAAAAATGTTTAAAAGTATGGCTACATGCATAAAATGCAGAGGGATTCTTCATTCATTCATTCATTCATTCATTTTCAGTAATCGCTTATCCAGGTTTGCTGGAGCCTATCCCAGCTGACATTAGGCAAGAAGCGGTGTACACCACGGATAGGCCGCTAGACTATCACAGAACTGACACATGAAGACAGACAACCATTTCAACACATTCTCACTCCGACCTCGTCACATATTGACATTTGGTCATAGACTTTCCACATCCAGATATGATGTGCAAGGCACCCTGGGTGACATTCTGGGATGCCGTGTCAGTTCGTGCATTGTCCTCTTTCAAAATACACTTCCGTTTTTTTTTACAGTTTGCATACAGTCTCTTTCAAAATAAACGCAATACATTGGTACAACACCGCAAATTGATGTCTTTTTTCCTGCAACAACTTATGCACGTGGTTGGGTTTCGGGACAAAGAACAGGGTTTGGCTTTATAATCCATCCACCACCACTCCCATCCTGCAGTATTTCCCCCTAACGCCCCCGGCCGTCATTAAAGCATAACGGCGCCTGGCCACATATCATGCCGCCGTTAGTGTGTGATGCCGGAAGTCACTGCCCAAGTGCTGGATTCCGATGACTTCAGAGTGAGACCGGATTAACCATTCACGCTCACATTCACACCTATGTGCAATTTAGAATCACCAATTAACCTAACATGCATGTCTTTTGGATTGTGGGAGGAAGATGAAGCACCAAAGAAAAACCCACGCTGACATGTGGAGAACATGAAAACTCAAACCCGGAACCCTCTTGCTGTGAGGCAGCAGGGTTAACCACTGCACCACTGTGCTGCCTATGAGTAAAGATCACTCCAATAATATAAGTCCCAGAGTTCTGTTTATTGACCAGAAGAGGCAGCAAGCACTCCTTGAGCAGAACTGGTGTATCAACTGGTGATACAACTGGTTTATCTGTCACCTGTCTATCACCTTACATTGTTTCGATAAAGGCAACTAAAGACAGTCAACAATGTCACCTGATCATGGCTGGATGTTGTGTAAAAAATGATAATACAGTACCCTTAAACCAACATTTGATTCTACCATCAAAAACTACAGCTTTTGCCAAATGCACCAGGAGTCAGATCTTAATGACTGACACTTTAATTCTACATCACAGTGTCAAGGGTTTTGCCCCCTCACTATGTTTGCTTTGTCTCTGGTCAAATGCCATAGTTAAAGTGCCAATGTTTTTAGCTCAGCATCACTCACTGTTATGACCTCAAGAATAAAAATTAACCCCTACCCTAAGTCTGTACGTGGAGGAGGTTGGGGAGCTTTAGTCAAAAATGACCAGCAGTGAAGGTCCAAGTCCAGAAGGCACCACCTGCTTCTCCATCTTGCCAGAAGAAAAAAACCTTTTGCTTTACTCTTGGAGGTCTGTAAATAAATACAATTTAAAAAGCAAATCTCTCTCTTGAGACATTAACATGAAAGGATTAGTTTCAAGTTCTTTATTGTCATATGCACAACAATTACAGCGAAGCAGTCGTTGGCAATGAAAACCCACAGATCGCAGGCTCCCTCCAACAATGCTCATTTGAATATGTATAAAAAGAAAAACACAAGTAAAACTGAGACGCTCTACTTTCACTTTTTTCTAAAAGAAGCACTGATTTATTTTATTCAGAGTATTCTGTCTTGTTTTCTTTTACTTGAAAGGTACGCTTTAAGTTCTTTGTGCTGAGACTAATTTTATTTATAGTAAAGAAAGGTATTTGTTTTCCATGCAAGATTAATACGTCTGTATGTTAAGAGCATCTTATTTTGAAAACTAATTATATTGTTGAAATGATATGGAAAAGCGTACTATTTTTTATTTGATAAACACAGAGGCATATAGGATGCAAATTAGACAGTTGGCTGTGTGGACCTTTGCTGGGAGGAAATTTTAGAAACTGGACCTCTTTGTATTTTAATTGATAGCCCTGCTGTCGGGCATCTTGTTGCCAATGGTGATCAGGTGATGAAAGTGGTGTCGTCAGCAAATTTAATGATGGTGTCGAGGCTGTGGGTGGCCATGCAGTCATGTGTGCGCCGGGAACATAATGAGTCACATGTTGATAAATTAGTTAAATGCTGTTGACGCAGGTAAGCAGGCAGTGAAACTGTTGTTTTTAGTATATTACATCAAACACAGATCTGTCGTACAAAGTGATGACTTAACGCAGTGCTCGGCATGTAAAGAACCTCTTACTGACCGCACTGTAGTTGAAAAGTTTTTACGTCTCATATTTGAGATTGGGCATCTGTTGGGCTTTTTTCTTGGATACTATTTAAGCCTTTTTTTCTCACCCAAGTGTAATTCATTCTCCATTTTGTTTGAGTTTGAGTGACATTTGCTTTAACAACCACCCCTCTTATCACCAAACACATCAGATGGTGAGAGGGACGTGTTCAATGAGCCTTGCTTGGATTTCAGTTCCATCCCTGTTCGTTTGATTCCCTTACTCAGCCTCTCCAGACAATAAAGACGGGAAAGACGGCTGACATTTGTCCACAGAGCTGCTGCCATACTGCAGAGCAGGTGTACAGCACGGTGCGAAAACAGAAGGGTACCTTCAAAAACAACTCCCAAAACCTCCAGACCAGATAGTTTGGGGATAAATGTTTAAAACAAGGACTTGTTGGAAGAAAGCCAGGAATACCGGTCGCACATGATCTCCCTGTCAAGAAATCTTTCTGGAGATAGAGCTGGCAGACTGCTCACGGAAAATATTCTGAGTAAAATTACAAGCGCGAGAAAAACAGCACGGCAACCTTCACCACAGCAAGATGAGCAGCATTTTGATCATTCACAGAGGGATTCTCGGCAGACAAACAGCCTCTGTGGGTCATACAGAAGATCACTGTCGTGGCAGAAAAATATGTCATTAAGTCTTATCATGCCTGCACTAGTTTCCTACAAAAGTGAAAGCTATAGAATAACATTCTCATCAGATCGCTGTCATAAAGAAGCAAACGTCCAAGAACTTCCTGGTGTGAGGGAAAGCCAACCCCATAATGCACCGAGTGAGGGTTTCATTTTTCAAACCACAGCCACAGCAGCGCTCCCACATATTGGGGGTGGGTAGGAGGAGAATGTTATTGTATGTTATTTTTCCCTTTGAAGTACTGCGATTGCCTTTCAATTAAACTCCAATGTTATCAGTGCATTGCAGCACATTTATTCCTAATGAGCTGCGACTACTTTGGATTTACAGGGCAAATGTGGGAATTTCATTGGCGGAGGGAACCAATTAAGATGATATGTGATAGAAGGCTGGCTTTAGAAGGCCTGATGAAAAACACTGTGATTGTAAAACCCAAAACTCCAGTGTGGCTATGCAACCTCAGTGATTGGTTGTTAAGGTTGAGAAGAGAGACTGGAGTCCATTTGAAGTTTCCTCTGCACAGCATTGGCTTCTATCCTCCCAATATTATTATATCGGGCAAACACTGCACAGGGTTTTGCCTGAGCTGATCTTCTGTTATTAAAACATAAAAGCCCAAAGATCATCCTCCAAAGCTGTAAAGACCAGCAGAGCCTTGTCTGAGTACATCAGCCGTCAGACATCTGCAGAGGTGACAAGGGCCAATCCAGGTCAGCTCCACTGGAGTTAAATAAAATGGTAATATTCTGACAATTATCTGCATACACATCTGTATACTATGTATGTATAAAATACTAAATACTACAACTATCACAGACAATTATAGATGACAAGATTTTGGTTGCAAAAATGTAAAATCTTTTATGTACTTTAAAAAGAACATGTCAAACAAATCACTCAGTCGAAGGTACTTCTCATTATTATGGTGAATTCTTATTAATAAACCAATCATTTTTCTCCCATTACCAGTCAATCTGCTGCTTTATTCTAAAACTCTTCCTAGTACGTTGTCTCCAAAATTCAAGGTCAAAGTAAATTAAACTCCTGAAAGAGAACATTTTGTAAATAGCTCATCATCAATAAGATGAAAAAAATTCCGTGTTAAGTAGTGCATTATCGACAAAGACAGCAAGTCCTTGATGATAATGATAAGTCTGCAGGGGTGGGTAGTAACACCTTACAAATAATGCACATGAATAAAAATGTAGTTTTTAAGGGAACAAATACTTTTCAATTCCCCTTTTTTTTTTAAAATCTGTACTTCTACTTTTTTCTTGTGTAAAATTTTAAGCCAGTATTCTACTTTTAACGTCACTACATTTGCTGTTAATACCTTCATTACAGAGAGTTCACTGTCAATGCAAGGATTTAGTGTGAGTGGCGGGGAGCATGCAAGTATTGCAGATGCCAATGACATATGTTTTTGAGCTACAGTAGCCTATAGATTAAAGACGAACACCCTCCCGATGTTACAATGAACAGCGATGAAATTAAAACTCACACACAGCATAGCACAGCATGACAGCTGCAGCTAACGCTGAATTTAACCCAAGTTAGTGAGGTAAGCGTGCTAGTGTTCATGTTAAAGATACCAGTTAGATAACATTAGACTGTTAGATATCAACGGTAGTGTTACAGTTAACGAGTCAGCAGCTGACGTTTGTATTTACAGTGAGCGAGCTGACGATGGGAACTGCCCATTGGTTCGACATCCCATTGTTCCGACCATATTAAACTCATTGTTCCTAAGTCCGTTCCGAAATCATCATGATGCCCTGTGGTTAAGGTCTGGTTAGGTTTAGGCACAAAAACCACTTGGTTAGGGTCAGGAAAAGATCATGGTGTGGGTTAAAATGAAAAAGAAAGTGACAAACACATAAGCTGTGAGTCTGCTCCGCCTCAAGCGCACCATACGCCCGCCGCAAGCCGTTCAGCACCGCGGACAGTCGGACTAATGGGATGTCGAACCAATGGGCTGTCGAACCAATGACATGGACCCGCTGAAGATAACGCTACTGTTATGTTAACAACAACTCAAATCATATTGTTAACATTAACCACTTACTTACTTACTGAATCCTCTTCATCCCCTTATGGGATGCCATTTGTAAAGTGGCTCACACTGAAATTAACAGCAACATTTTGCCGCATTTAGCTTCAAACACTGTTTAAAAAAGTGGTGTGAATTTTTTAAAGTCACTTTTTACCAAATTTACAGCAATATTTGAAATAGCCTATGTTAAATATGATGTCACAGTTAAATCTAAATATTAAATGTTTAACCTTAATGTTAAATCTAAATGTTAAATCTAAATCTAAATGTTAAATATTAAATCTAAATGTTTAATCTAAATCTAAATGTTAAATATTAAATCTAAATGTTAAATCTTAATCTAAATGTTAAATATTAAATCTAAGTGTCAAATCTAAATCTAAATGTTAAATATTAAATCTGAATGTTAAATCTAAATCTAAATGTTAAATATTAAATCTAAATGTTAAATCTAAATCTAAATGTTAACTCTTAATCTAAATGTTAAATCTAAATCTAAATGTTAAATATTAAATCTAAATGTTAAATCTAAATCTAAATGTTAAATATTAAATCTAAATGTTAAATCTTAATCTAAATGTTAAATCTAAATCTAAATGTTAAATATTAAATATAAATGTTAATCTAAATATAAATGTTAAATATTAAATATAAATGTTAAATCTTAATCTAAATGTTAAATATTAAATCTAAATGTTAAATCTTAATCTAAATCTAAATGGTAAATCTAACTGTTAAATATTAAATCTAAATGTTAAATCTTAATCTAAATGTTAAATCTAAATCTAAATGTTAGACATTAGATCTAAATATTAAATCTTAATCTAAATCTAAATGGTAAATCTAAATGTTAGATTGAGATTTAACATTAAATTTAGATGTAACATTTAGATTTAGATTTAACATTTCGGTTTAACATTTAATATTTAGATTTTACTGTGACATTATATTTAACATATTTCAAATATTGCTGCAAATGTGGTAAAAAATGACTTAAAAAAATTCACACCACTTTTTTAAACGTTGTTTGAAGCTAACTGTGGCAAAATGTTGCTGTTAATTTCAGTGTGAGCCGCTTTACAAATTGGACCCTATATCCCCTATGGGGTATAAGGCTGGAATGATATCTCTTCACTGCATTTTTTTCCTCGGCAACATGCTGCTCTTCTCCCCAGTACAGATGCATCTTGTCCAGTAGACACACCAGCAAGTAGGGCCGTTTCTAGTTTCATCACTCATGAATGCACACCAGATTTGCATCACATTACATATGCATGTGAGACAAAATGCTTCGTTTAACTTATAAAAAATGTAATTAAATTTAACTTTGCTGTTTTTTTAACGTCAAAATCATTACACAGTTTGTCGCTGGCCCCTGTCAAAAAACACACACTTGTCTGTCTTTAACCAAGTACTTTACTTGACTAGGTTTCTCAAATGGTAATTTTCACTTTTACTTGAGTAATTCTTTTAAGGGAGCAATCATACCTTTACTTGAGTAAGATTTTCAGTACTCTACACACCACGGCAAGTCTGTGTCCAAACACTTAAACAGCTTATGATTACGTTTGGGGTTGATTTAACCCCTAAACAGACATCTTCATATGTCTGCAGAATCTGTAGGCAATGGTACAAGACTTTGGTACTGGAAGCATTCTGGTTTCAGGTTGTAGTTCATTTGATTGCAGGTAAACAATCCATATGGATGGCAAAAGAGGAAGAACACACTTACCAGAACGTAATCTTGGAACCCATCACCTATCGTCTGACAGAGAGTTAGCATTATATTAGCTTTGTTAATTACTCGTCAATATTAATATGCAGATATATGTTTATAGATTTCAGATGAAATTACTGACACATGGAAGAGGACGTTTTGGCTGAGTTATCCGCTGTACTGATATACATGCAGCAAGGGGTCAGAGGTTGGAATCGAGCCTGTGGCCGCTGCAGCATGGGCAAGGCCTTTGTGCATGGGGCACCTGCTCTACCAGGTGAGCTCATAGGCCCTCCCAGAGGCTTATGATTATCAGACCAATAGTCAGTGGGTTCCGAGATTGGGACTGACTGGAAAAAAAAACAGTCCTGGATGTTTGACTCAGACACACCAGCAAAAACCCACCTGCAGATAAAGCGCCACCCATGTGACCCATGCCACAATTTGTGACAAATGGATCCTTCCCTCTGAGTGTCGTCTGCATGTTTTGTATGTTTTAACACCTTTACAGAAATGGCCATTTCAGATGGTGTGACAAGAATTTTGTTCTCCCATGTGCCTCTCCTTGACACAGCCTGGGCCCAGATGTTACATCACGGACTGAAATTTTGTGAGCTCAGAGTTATCACTGGAACTGAGTCAGTATTGCCAACATTGTGAGCCACTAGAGAACCCTCGGTCCGGCAACACCTGAGGAAGAATAATGTTGTGTAGCTGTGAAAGAGAGCTCTGTGTGAGAAATGCCTAGCAACTGTTTGCCTCCTCCCTGACTGCCCCTATCTCTCCACGTGATTAATGCTAGCTATGTGCTGTGTGCAGTCACCGCTCACTGCCTCTCAGGCAGCCACAATTGGTTAGCAACAAAATAGAGATATAAAAAGGTGAACGCATAAAAAAAAAGCAGACATTCCTCCTTGTAGATGTAAAAAGTCACACTGAAGTCTCATATGTGGTACCTAAAGTTCAGCCTTTATCCCTGAGCTGGGAGTGTTTAAAATAATGGTATTATGAAAAATAGTGTCAAAACCAAAACAGTGAACAGTATGCAAGTAATGAAGGACACAAAACTGCATTAGTGGCTGATTTGGGATGACTGGAAATCTGGGTTCTCTAGCTTCATCACAGCACCATTCATGCCCAACATGGAGGGGCAAATGTTACATTAAGACCTCATTAGCGGACAGAATGGGGCAGTCAGAGAAGTTAGCAGCCTTCCTCATTACAGAGGTCAAGCCAAGCTTCAGGAGTGTGTGTGCATGTGTGTGAGTGTGCGTGCTTGTTGTCGCCTGCCTACACACATCAACATGATGCGTGCGCTGATCTGTGAAGGAGGTAAGTAATCCAAGTGTGGCAGGCATGCACATAAAGGCTGCAAATAGATCATACCCATTACCTCGATTGATTATTCACTGGAGTCTGACAGGCCGACGGACAATCTGTCACAAGACGCTTCATCTTCAGAGGTTCCAGAAGCAACAAAACTTTGTAAACCTAATGTGCCCAGAGCTGAAAACCTCACCTTGCGTCCGTATTCTATAATAATGAGCACACAGAGTGGATTCCCATGTGTTAGCCTCATGCATGTCTGGAGGCATGTCATGGTCGCCCACAGAGATTCTTCAGCCAGCCCCTGTCAATATGTAGCTGTCCAGGTAAATGAAACCAATTAGGAGCCCACCTACACCTCGAGTCCTGAGCTAATTAAGTCCACACAGCAGAAGTGAATGACTTGCTTTTCAGGGAGACAGCCAATGGGAAATAGTTACACTGGTGGATATCCTCCACTGTTTGAGATGCACTAAAATAAAATCAAACATTGAGTGGGTACCTGCAAGATTGGATTTAAGTTCAGATCTGAAATAATAATTAGATTCTATGGAAAACATCAGCTGAATTGTGTCCACTTTCAGTGCAAGAAGTAGTGTAATGTTTGCATAAGTGAGTGCAGTGATGAGTCGGGGTGTCAGGGTCAGGGTGCTGATCAGTGTTTAAGCCGTTATAACCAGTGATGCTCATCCCATCTTGAAATGTTGCATTATTTATTCATGAGACAGTGTTTCCCTGAACGTACCCAAGTGGTTTTAGATTGCTACTGATCACACTGTGGTAACATGTTAACTTCAAACATTCCACTTCGTTGAAGGGCTTTTCTCAAGGCTGCAGTGGGCTACATGTTCTTTCCTCATTAATAATTGCTAGAAAATAAAACAAGCTAATTATCCAAATCTGGGAGAGTTAGGGAAAGATTTTAGTGAGGGTCAGAGACAATTTTGTCTTTCCGCTGGATCTGCCTCTGAATCCAGGTGGCATCACCTTCCACACAAAGTCTAAATAGTTTCTGGTGTATCATCATTATTATGCACCTCTGGTTTCTTATATTACTGCCTGTTTGTCGTGTGTTTTGGACATGTACTGTATCATTGAGGGTGATTTATTATGTTTTTTTTTGCATTATACCTTCTTGTCAGTATTGTTGTCATGTTTTTGAACTAGTATTAGTGAGGTTGAACCCTTGAGTGTTTTTATACACTCTCTTTTAATCGTTCAATATCATTGATGGTGTGTTTTTTTTACATATATTACTGGGGGTGATGTTTTGTAAGAGTTTTTGTGAATTTGATAGTACGATTGCATTATTGAAAGTACAGTAGTACCATTGCCAATAGTGGGATAAATAATATAATAGTTAGTGGGCTAAAACTGTACATTAGTAGTTGAGGTAGCACGTTGATAGGCAGATAGTTAAAGTGTTTATATGTTGTATTGACTTAAAAGTGGGGCGCACTGGTAAAATGACTGACTGACTGACAGAATGACACACTGACAGTTTCCGTGATTATGCACAGCATACCATACCATGACTTAGTCATACCAAAAATTAGAAAAAAACAAAACAAACATTGGGCCACAGGGGGAGCCACAGCGATCGGTCGCATTTTAGCCATTTTTAAGCATTTTTCTGTTGTTATAGCGTCACCCAGTTGCCAATTACAGTTAAATTTATCCAGTCACCTTGAGGTGTCCTGTTCTACATATCTACCAAGTTTAGTACAAATCAATATGGCTGTTAGGCCTAGATAGGAAATTAGCTCTCTAGTGCCCCCATTTTGTTTGATGGGGTCAATAATGGAGGGGTCCCCTCAGATTATGTGTGGTCATATGCCTACAAAGTTGCGTGGTGATCGGTGAAACCCTTGAGATGTTATACACCTTTATGTGATGAGCCACGCCCACCACAATATTCATTGCCTTATAGAAGCTCAGTTTTAGTAAGTTTTCCAACTTTTGCCAAGAGGGAACTTTAGATATTGGTCCCTAGATTATGTTCACCGAGTTTCATGCAGATCGGTCAAACTTATAATAATAATATTGCTTCATTCGCATCCTTCCATGACCCTCTACCACTGTGCCAAATTTCACATGGATTGACCAAGTCAGTGAGGAGAAAAACGTGGAACAGACACATCCACAGACACACAGAGTTTTTGTCATTATATAGGAAGATTCTTATTTTATTTCACTATTGTTTCCTCTCTATTTATTTGGCATTGAACCTTTTTTCTTGTAACTAAATATGTTAATTATTTTTAGAATACATTTAAGTTTATTTTATTTGCAATTTCTCTTAATGGTGTTTTTTTGGTCTCGAAGGGCTGTATCAATTTATCATGTAACGTGTGTCACATGACCCTAACATGAGCTCTTCAATTGCAAACCTGTTTCCAGTGCATTTTACACACTGATGAAGACTCCCGTCAAAATCCGTTGGTTTTTCCATATATCAATAGGATTTTTACCTACAATCAGAGTGCCTCAGATGCATTTTTGGAACTGCTTGCCTGTGCTATGGACTTTTACAGTGATTGAGCTGGCCAGTCGTTCTTTATCTTTAAGCAATTTTGATGTTTGTTGGTCTCGAATAGTGGTCTGCAGCTTAACAGCCACCATCATCGCCTTCACCACAGAAATGTTGACAGGATAAGTAAGAAATATACAAATGTAACATGTCCCTGGTTTGCAGAAACATACATTGCTAACGTTTTCTTCTGGTGACTGGGCTGTTTACAGAATATAAAAATTGAAGACGCACCAATACAAGTTGAGTCAGTATTGAGTAATACCAGCTGACATTTAAAAATGCTGCAGTCTATTACTTTAGGAATTCTGCAGTAGACAAGAAAATTACACATTAGTCATTCTATATCAAGGGTGAAAACTGCAATAAAAACTTTCCATATCAGCAAAAGAATTTTGCAATAAATAGAGGTGTACGTGCAAAAATACCCGGACTTACAAAATTATTTATTTATGTGCAGAATCCTGGATTTAAACAATGCAAACGTGACATGTCAGAGGTCAGAGTGGCTCATACTTTTTTGAGTAGCACAAGTACAAGCATGTAGTTGTGTTCAAGAAGGGTATATGAAATTACGTTTGCATTTTACTAAAATATTTTTATAATAACTTTGGGGTGAGAACAGAATCACTGTCTGGTTTAGGCAACAAAAGCACTTTAGTTAAGGTTGAGGAAAGGTCATAATTTTGGTTTAGTGTTTTTATAAAGGTAATAAAAAAATAAAGCTATGAGTTTGTTGTGTATCACACCTGCATGTGACTTCCTTGGTCTGAGCAGAGATTTGAGCTTTAATGTATTTCTGTATTAAATTAATTTAGCTTGCTGAGCATGTTTGCTCTCAGATGTCAACATCTGTCTTCTTATACCACCCCTGTGTTTTGGGGTTGTTTGCTCTTTAAAGATGTGTCTGGTTCCTATCATACCACACGGCAGCTCTCATGGAGGGGGGGACTCGCATTTTCAGTTTCACTCTGAGCTGGAGATCAAAAAGCTGTCGTGTTACCTGAAAAGTGAACAAAGCAAAAAAAAAAAGAAAAAAAATGCTTCAACCTTTAAAAAATGTTTTAAACATATGACTGCAAAGCTGTGGGTACACAACAAAATAATTCGTTCAAGATTGCTTCAGCATTCATTCTGAGGTATCCCATACCTCTGGGCTTTAACATTTGCATATCTTGTTGATGAATGGAACATTTGTTTCATTGTTAAAACTGTTTTCCCAGCATTTAGACGTTTCTGCAGTCAACCAGAGAAACATGCAGACATGGTGTGATAAAGAAAAAAAAAATCCCATACAATCAAAGTAGAAATGGCTCATGATTTTCATCCCTACCCTCAAGCGTTTAATTCCAAACAGGGCTCCGGAAACCGGGTATGTCTATTTCCAACAGATACTACAGGGTGTCTACAGGGTCTTAAAAAGTATTAAGAGGTGATAAATCAATTTAGCCACTTTTAAGACCCTTTAAAGTATAAAAAGTGTCATATTCCAAGGTATTAAATTCTGTACCTTGTTTTCAATATGTATATTTGTCCAAAAAGGTTGTATGCTTCAGTTTGTGTGAATTTAATCATTGCGTAGGCAGTGACATTTGTTTCATTAATCAGTGGAATCAAACTGTTAGATTTGACACCATCTGAAAAAGACAACTGACTTCTGCTTGATAGAAAAGATCCCTCCTTGCCCGGGTGTTGACTACATAGACTGTACTAATAATCGACATCGCTACCGTCATGTCACCAATTTGTTCGTGGGCTTCCCTTTTGAAGCCTTGAGTTCGGTATTTTGGCTGTTGCCATCTCGGTTCTTTAGGGCCAGAAGTTACCACATTTGGACGAGAGGTTGGAGCTGTGGAGAAGCGAGGGTTGGATCTGACTCACAGACTGTGGCAACACCTTGCAGACAGCCTGTCACTCAAGCGGCCCCACCCTTCAATATGTGTAACTTTGGGCCTTGATAAAATGTAAACAAAAATTCAAAATGCATCCCCTGTACAGTTGTCATGAATGTGGAAATTAGCTGTAGAGACCAAAAACATGTTTTGTACCAGGCTGTACACATGTTTATTTCTGCTGTAAAGTTGGACATTTTAACACTGGAGTCTATGGGGATTTACCTCCAGTGGCCATTTGACGAACTGCAGTTTTCAGCACTTTGACACTGACTTCATTTTTAAGCGTTGGAGGTTGCTGCTTGGTTGACTATGTTGCTAATGGGTAAATGCAAGATTTGTGACAAATGGTTGGGGCTACATGTAACCTTAGATTTGCAAAACTCATGCACGGTTAGATCCAGGTACAAAAACCACTTGGTTATGGTTGGGGAAACAGTTTTCATGAATCTGGGGTTACCAACTACACACAATCCAAATGGTTGTCGGACAAGGATTATCCGTGAGGCATAAGGTTACTGCTCTGTGTCCTACTGTTATAGCCTCTCCTGTCCAATCATGCCATTTTGCCTGCAAAGGTCAAGGGTTTGTAAGAAATGTTTGTTAAATTGTTTTTGAATAAACAATACTACTAGATTGTTCTCTCAAAAAACGCTAAACCCTGCCATCTGCTCACTTCTGGAACAGAACTGGTTCCAGTTTCATTTTGGCTCTCTATACCAGTGGTATTATCTATCCAAATTAGGATAACACATCCCTTAAATCTTTTCCAATATTTATACCTGAAAGCAGAAATAACTATTCAATGATCAGCATTCATAAACAAATGTAAAAGATGTTTCAATTAATCATTCACTCCATTATTGGTTGTTGTAGAGGATCAAGATCCCACAACCTTTAGTTCAGCTTGTCCAAAAATGTCATCTACTTCTGTTTAATGTAATCAAGCAAGTTTAACGCAATTGTCCATATGCATTAATTGGAGGACTTGTGTGAAACATAGCCCCTGCTTGCCTACTTACTTATTTGCCAGTACAAATGGAGCATTCCATTGTGATGAAAGCTCAACACTCAATCTCATTTCAGTTCAGGTTTTTTTATATCATCATCAGACATGGGTTTACTTCAGCTCTCTGCCATGTAGCGCTGAATTGGAAGCATATACCCAAGTTGTCAAGGATTCTTTGTTCAAACAGCTGCTGGCAGTTTTACATGGGTTGGTAATGAGAGCCATGAGACTCAATCATACAGCCCATGTGCAGGCTGGAACTAAAAGAATCATAACGTGACGTACAGATGCAAACATGGGCTCAGCATAATAATATGTTATGCTGAGTGTCTTGTCATGCACAGGTCTTTAAGTTCCTCTCCTGGCATTGATTAAACCCCTAACAACTCATCTCTGTTCATCAAACTACATATCAAGCAATTTTTTCCATAAAAAATAATCTCTTTATGCCTTAAAATGGCTGGGATGTAACCCTAGACCTTTGCCTCATATACTATGCAGCGATCTGTTAATATGCAAATGAATCCCCACCTCTGTCTCCATCAGCTGCTCCCCTGCAGCTCGAGCGTACCTGCTCACCTTCAACTCTGCTCATCGATCTCTACAACAGTAGAAATGTAATGCAATGATAATTAGGAGCCTTTGGCTTGACTATGTTATCAAACAGCTAATAATGTGTTGCTATTGTTAGATAAACTTTGTTCTCGATCACCAGCTCTGACAAGTTGAAGTAAAAGTGGAACTCCTCAGTGGAAAGCCCTGTTTTCACCAAGCAGTGCGGTTCGGTTCGGTTCGGTTCGGTTCAGTTCAGTTCAGTTCAGTAAGATTTCTTTCCCGTTTCCACTGTGGAAAGCTGTGGATGGTACCAATGGAACCGTTCCTAACCGTCCCCATTTTTGGTCCCCCCTCTGTTGGGGTACCTAGCACACAGATCTGGTACTAAAAGGTGGAGCTATGAACACTACAGTCCATTGATTGGTCAATAGAGGACGGTCACTCTGCTCAGGGCTGAGTTGTGGCTGGTTTTGAGGCTCATGTAACCACTGTTCATACTGTGGAAAGATTTATTAGTAAACTGTAACTATAAAATGAAAGGATGTTTTGCTGCCTCTTGCAGCAGCTGGAGTCTGAGGAAAAATAGCTTAATTCACTGGGCCGACTGCTGGCAACTTTTAAGGTGGAATGTTAACTTGTAAGAGAAGGACTAAATGCACAAACCCACTATTTTTAAATATCCCATCGAGAGAGAAGCCCCTTTTATTTTCCACAAATGTTGGGCCGTTTTGCCAGCATGCTGCGAGCGTTTAGACACACGGAGCCGGACTGGCGAGTTGATCCGAGGTGCCCAATTTTCCGCCTCGTAGGGTAGTCATATTGGCGGAACCCTTTTAGTTTAAACAGACTGAGGCGGTCTTCTGCAATGAGAGGGGCTGTTGATGACTTGTGGGAAGAGCTGTTGATGACGTCGCACGTGCGACCCACTGGCGGTGGATAAACAGGAAACAGCTGATAGCAGGAATTAGCGAGCAGCTAGTAGCAAGAGAGAAACACAAACCTGACAGACACTGTAAAGATGAGCAACTGGGGAGACAAGGAATTGCGCGCCCTCCTTGACCTCGCAAACGAAGAGGCCATTAACCGTCAGATGACGGGGACGGTGAAGAACGGGCCGACTTACGAGAGAATCGCCGAAAGACTGACCAGCCGCGGCTTCACTCCCACGTTACTGTTTACGTCACACGCTGAGCTACACATTTTGTTACTTGCTCACACCCCCATTGCCCCGAAAAAGGCACATTCTGTATAACAAAAGTAGGCAGGCAGCATTTTGCCGCACTCCACGATTTTTTTTTTATACTGCCAATGCTGAAAAAAGACTGATTGGGCTTTCCTACAAATTTGCACAAATCCTGTTTAAAAAGGGCTAGACTCTCACTGCAGCCTGTTCTATTTTGTTCTGAAAATGTTGGCATGCAACCCCCTTTTGTGGGTGACAAACAGGGTGCAGACTAAAAAAGGAGGAAAAACAGTGAGTGCTGGACGGAGCAGTGAGTGACAACAACCCCGGCCACATGAAAAAGTACTGTTTGCGGTGGAAACGCTAAGCAGTCCTGGGGTCTAGGTACCATGTCTAAAGGGTTACTTTTGGTTCCAAGGTACCACACCAAAAGTGTTTGGTGGAAACGGGGCTTTAGATTGTAAAATACTGCTATGTAGCTGGCTTCTCCTCTGATACCCCATGTTTTGCAAGTTTCATACACTACAGTTCCAGGGCTGAAATGATATGATGCGTCTTGTAGCATACAAAAATCATCATATAAACTTGTTAATAGGGTTAAAAACTTGTTGTCATTGGAGACGCTTTCTAACTGCCATTAATTTAGATTTATGGCATATTGAAAAACCTTAAACCCATAGTGCAATTTTAGATTGAGAGCTAATGATGCAAACAAAGTTCTGTTCATTATTGTATTATGCTCCACCTATGTACCTGTCTAGCGCTATAAAGACACCTAATTCATTCATACAGTAGTTACATGGTTATTTTATGATTATGTCTGGTCATAAAAGCTCCAAGATTAACCTTGCTCCGGCCCATGTGCATCCAGAGCTCTGCACAGCCTATTAAGTTTGGCTGACACTGTTTGTGTTGTAATTGAGGTGTGGTGTAGCACAGCACTGGAGGGGGGACATGTTCCACCGTCCCCCAGATACTCTCCATACCTTTAATTAGCATCTCCCTGCTTATAATGACACATGATGTTAATACAACTCAGTCAAGGTGCTGCTTGTTTCCTGGGGGAAATCATCAGCTGCTAATTAACTTAATGCCCGAAATACACTTATATTCCTCATCATCAGCACATTAGGTGTGGATACACCCAGGGACAGTAGACTTATAATCCCCTTAAAGCAGGTGAGGGGAGGGCAGAAAGTAAAAAGGGCTTTTGATTTGATCAAACCCCAGAGAGAATAGACCAGGGAGAAGTGCCATCATCAGTTAAAAGCAAGTTTGGGAGAAAGTCATGGAGTGAGTTGTTAAGACTTTCTGGGCCAAAAGGCAAATTGAAAGTGGAGAACGGGGACAGATTAAATGCCAGTGTCTCTCAGGGTGGTTGTTAGTGAGTGAGGAAGTGAAACATTTCCTCTTTGCTGAAGGATGAATAAGCTAAATGGAAAATGCATACACAACAATCACAACAACACAGGTTTTGTCAATCACTGATGAGCCGTGTTGCTTTACCAGCCATGACAGTAGATTTGCACGAGTCCTGGTAGGCTGGAGCAGTCACTATATGCTCCTTTTACTTTATGCTGAAAGATGAATGCCACTGAATGTCTGCAGTCATGTTAATCCTATTTCCTGCGACAAAGAACATCCTCTTGGTTTAGCAGTGCATCTATCTGTAGTATTAGAGAGTTAGATATAAGAATGAATCTGGAGCCTTTCCATGGCTTTTAGATTAAGACAGCAAAACAAGGCGTAAGAGAATCAGCATCACTTCTGTCACAACAGCTGCCTCAGTCCTGTTATCCTGCCTCTCTGTCCCTCCCTACAGACACATTTCCACTTTGTCAGCCACCTGCATTTCTATAAAGCTTTCGATAGAGCAGTCACTGCTTGTCCTGTCCACCAGATGCCCTCAGACAAAAGCCTCAACCCATAAAGGGGACCTATGATGTGACAGTGTGGGATATTAACTATAAACGATGCCAAAATATCAGTCCGAATAAACTGTTTATACTGTGTTTTTTGTACTATGGCTACAAAATGATGAGATTGTGATGGGTTTGGTCATACTTCTGTAAGTGTTAACATTACGTAGCCCACATTGCTACATGCTAACATCAAGGAAACAAGTAATTTTGGTTGCTGATGTTAATTTCTCCCTGATTTGGGATCAGATTTCTACTGCAACATGTCTGGTTCATAAAGGGATAATGCACCCAAAAATGAAAATTCAGCCATTATCTACTCACCCATATGCCGAGGGAGGCTCAGGTGAAGTTTATGGGCCCTATTTAGATGGTCTAAAACGCAAAGCGCCAGGCGTGCGGCGCATGGGCATGTCCCAGTCACTTGCTAGTTAGACAGCGTGTTTTCAGACTGTGCGCCATGACGGAGAGTCTAAAAGGGTTGGACTTACTCTGTGAATTAGTCATGGGTGTGTTTTGGGTGTATCATTCAGTAAGCCAATCAGAGTGTCAGCTCTCATTCTCTTTGAAAGAGGCGCAATTTAGATGGCGGACCTACCAACTGGAAAGAGTGAGCGTTTTACAGCTGAGGAGACGATAAATGTATCTCTATATCGACTGTCCCGTCACATCTGATGTCAGATCAAAGGGAATTGGCACCGTTTGGCAGGGCGTGAAAATGACAACTGCGCCTGCATCTAAATAGCAATGACACTTGCAACATGGATTATGCGCCCTCCGCCGTCCGCTTTAGACCATCTAAATAGGGCCCTTAGAGTCCTCACATCACTTGCAGAGATCCTAGGAGAGAGGGGGTAGCAACACAACTCCACCTAATGGAGGCTTACGGCGCCCCAGATTCAAACGTCCAAAAACACATAATTGAAACCATAAAGTATCTCCATACTGCTCGTCCATAGTGATCCAAGTGTCCTGAAGCCCCGACATTGTTGTTTGGAGAAACATCATTTGAACTCAGTTTTTAGCCTCATTGTAGCCTGCAGCTCTAACTGCTTCTCTGTGCACCGCACTCACGTGTGTGTGCTTGCGCGCGAGACCAGCGAAAGCATGTGAACACACATGAACGTGATGCCCATGTCTCACAGTCTCGCGCAAGTGCACACATGTGAGCAAGGTGTACAGAGAGGCAGTTAGAGCTACAGGTTTAAACACCTGAACTGTGTACAAATGAGCTATATCGCTTATGGAAATAAGGAAATCTGGACGGCACTCTGTCAGAAGACTCCGCTCACAAATGTCCGCATGGGACTGAGCTCGAAATGCGACAATGCCGGTGTGTATTTCCAAAGCGTTGTCAATCACAAAGAGGTTCCGCCTTTTAGACAATGTAAATTCAATAATGCATATTTGACCATTTCTTCTATGAAAATTTAGGGGAAGTTCAGCCTCCCTTGTTTTCTCAGAGTGTTCCAGCACAGGCAGTATGAGGAAAATTAAGTGTTTTTTGAATACTAAAGCATCTAAACATGTTCTACTAGAAACCCAGAATGCAAGTATGAGCCTGAAAATGTGAATAATTGGCCCCCTTTAACCCTCAACCCTGAAATTAAATGTACCTCATCTGCCCCATTCCTGATAAGCTCATGATGCTCAGACACTTCTGTTTGGACTTACTGCCTTTGCCTGTATGCTTATTTATAATCTTTGTGCCATTGAAGTTACTAAACTGCTCCCTTTCTGCTTTGTTGTCTGCATTTGGTTCCTTTTTTCTTATCTCATACACACCTTTTGACAAATTCTATTTGCCAAGAACAATAAACAGAGGAATTTCTCTTAGTGACATTAATGCAGAGATATAACTGTTAATCTAAATCACACAAAGAAAACTTGTATACGTATATAATGCTGAGTTAGATCACCATTTTCTATGATGTACAGCCATCCAAAATATTCTGATACATCAAGAGGTAATAGAATATTTGTAGGTTGTTTAATGTTGAAGTTTGTATACATTTTATATATATACAAGACTGAAAAAATGTTTTTATTCTATAATTGTTTTCATTGGTATTTTTCAAATGTTGATAAGAACTGGAGCACTTTTATCATTTTATCTTTTATCCTCATGTTTTATCCTGTATGTTGTCTGTGGTGTCTGAAACTGTGTCAGTGGATGCCTTGTACTTTTCAACTGGCTTTGAGTTTGAACGATGCTGCGCTTTAGCCAATCACAATGGAGGGGGCGCGGCCAAGACGTGCAGGTGTCCCCAGGAAATGCGTACCTACAGAAACAGCAAGCTCCGCGTCCATAGCGACCGCTCCAGTAATGCCGTCTCGTCAACGTGAAAAAAAATATATTTTCCAGCGGATGTCTTAGTTACAACATGATTGAGCTAACTGGAGTAGTTTCATGTCGTATCCGGCAACAGAAGGCTTTTAACAGATGACATCCTGATGTTAGCTTTGCTAACTGTCCCTGTCAGCTGCAGCCACTGATGCTCTCTAGACATCGTGATTTCCCATAACTGAATAAATACCACACATAGCAACACAAAACTGCTTTGCTAGCTCAATCATGTTGTAACTAAGATATCCGCTGGAAAAAATATTTTATTCACGGACCGTTTATTGAGTTATTACCTTATTTTTATAGTCTATGGTTATAGACAACGCTAACGGCTAACGTTAACAGCTAACGGTTAGCCCAGCTAATCTACGATAACCATATTAATTACGTGCACACAGAAATAATAACGTTTGTTCAATCATTGTGTTTATAGACTTAACAAACATCAGATTAGTCTACACGGTGATATAGTGATGTGAAAAATGTGATATATAGCTAAACTCTGCTGGTTTTCTACCTGAAGTATTTGTAAATAACACGGCGATTCCCTGGGGGCACCGCCGGAAGTGAAGGGCGTGAGCGATCGCTGAGGCCCCTGCACTTCCGGTTAGTCGAAAAACTCTGGGCTGTGCCTCCAGAGGTAAAGGAAGAAAAAAAAAAAAAAAATATATATATATATATATTTTATTTATTTTTTTACCGATGGATTTCCAGATTGACCTACAGGTACAAGCATGTACCGTCATAGACGAGAGCCAGGAAACATTCTACCATAATAGTATTATACTGTGAATAATAATGACAAAGCTCATCTGACATCACTGCAACCTGCTTGGACACAGTCAGGCACACTGCAGCCCAACTGCAGAGATGGATCATCCCAGGTGCCCAAATTAGCGCAGCATGGTTTGACTCAACATGAACAAAAGTGCCAATGGAAAAGCCCAGTGGGACCCCAGAGCAGGTGCCCGTTTTGCCCAGTTGGAAATCTAGCCTCATTCATCTTTGCTGTCAACTTTGATCTTTAAGACCGTTTGACCAAGACCAGTCATTTGTTATTAATTAACAGTGATTAATTAATTAGAACGTTATCTTGAATGGGTCAAGAGAGCAAACTCTATGCAAGCTTGGACTTAAACTACCCATAACTGACTTTTTAACCCTGTTTGAGGAATGTTAGATTTCAAAATGTCTGAACAGAATTAAAAGCCAGCAGCAAAAAGGAATCCTTTCCTCTCCCCGCCAATGTAGAGGTCTCTCTCTACTGATCTCCAGCCACATTTTCATCTTCTTTTTTCCACCTTCTTTACCCAGCCTTCTCACACACACACCACCCCCACCCCCACCCCACATCTCCTCTTCTCTCTGCGGACTAGCCCCCCCATTCCCTGCATCCCCAGCAGAATGAGGCTTGTCAGAAGAGATCAGAATGACTCACCTCAGGAGGACGGACGCTCACATCATCGACCCAGACGCAGCCGGGGATTCTGGGTGTCCATCAATGGTTCAGCCTCCACACTGAGAAAACAGCGCAGGCACTTACTTATTAATATGTATAGGCCTCTGTGCCTGTTTACTGCTGCACCCGCACATCAGCCTCTCAGTGCCCTGTACATATCACAGCAGCTGTCTAAATGATGATTTAATATAATTATTACCAATGATACTGGCTAATCTCCTGATTCACTAATGTCTCCGGGGATAAAGGCTAATTTGGAAATGGTTGGAGGTTGGTGACGCCGGGAAACATGAAGGTGTGGATCTTGGCTCATCTGTGATTACGCTGTTGTAGATGGCTGAAGATTAAAAGGGCATCTGCAGACGGATCATTAAAGTACACATTCCAGCCTAATCAAACATAAGCTGAAACACTGGTTGGTTAATAGGTCTATATGAAATGCAAACAGTCTCTAATTATGGACAATATGTGAGCAGAAGGCAATTAAAGTATTACATATATATATATATATATATAACAGAGAGGAGATTATTTGGAGCATTCACTGTTATTTACTCTTTATTGCTGCAGCTTTAAGAGTGCTTGAGCTATGGTTTTGTTTTCAAACCGAAATAAATCAGTAGAGGTTTGGTCTTCATGGATAAATATTAATACATCAGCCAAGGCTGACTGTTGGTCTGAGACAGGAGGTGAATCTGAGCTTTGCACACCTATTCACCTCCCTGACCTCCACCACACACTCACTTTTCGCTGCTGTGCGATGTGTATAACACAACCTCTGCTTTGCCACTAAATGCTGGCATTGGGCAGAATGTCCCATATGAACTATCCCCAAAAAGACTGGGCTTGTTTCCAGCGCTCTATATTCCTTTCATGCCATTGATTGCAAACTGAGAAAATGTTACCTTACTTTTGAAAGAGACGACAAAGCTCTGTGTTCTCTCAATCTCAAATAAAATGTAATATAAAAACCGTTTATTAAAAAAATCTTTTTTATTAAAATGTTGGCAGCAGTACAGACATTGAAATTAACCACATACTTAAAGGGGCTCTACGAAAAAATCGTAGTGAATGAGTTGTCTGGACATAGTTCTCAACATGAAGGCGGCTGAGCCAGCATCCAGCAGCTAGCTGCTAACGGTGCAAAGCTAATGGTGTGCCCCGTGGATGTATAATGAGAACTGGATAACGTTGAAGGAGTGGCCATGTTCATTCCTTTAAAAGTTGCTCAGTGGAACATGAAGCCAGAAAAAAAAGATTAGTTTCTGCAATATAAAATTACTCAGTTCAGAGCAGGCTCACGAGAGACTAATGGCATGCTGCTAACATGAAGGGGATTAAAATGATTTAATCTAATGGCTTTTCTAGACTTTTGAAATCTTATAACTCTGAATGGATCAAATCCCTATAGTGAAATGAGTAATTTTGTGGAGGTTGTCATACTCAAAATAATAATCCAGTCATTTACAGACGTCTCTTTCACAAACGAAACCTATGGGAAAGGCTTTTTGGGACCCCTGGCATCACGTGATGGACCTGGAAGTTGTAATTCCACATTTGGCCACTATGTAAAATTGGCCTCAAAGCCCAGTGCAGTTCCTAGGGCGGAGGGTGGGCGACATGCTTCCGTAACAACACTGTCCTGATATCAGCTGCATGAGCACAGTGCAAAGTGGCATCAGTGAGCTGGTCTGTGGGATACACACATGCACTGACATGCAGGCTGGACTGGCTTTCCACAAGAACACAGAGAAGCTCGGATTACAACGCACACAGAGGGAGCATGACTTCATTTTCTGCTCAGGAGGCCATTACTCATCATATATCATATTTTTACATAGGAAGTAGAGGTTTGCTGCTATGTTAATGCTGTGAATGTTGCATACAGAGGGTTACATTAAAGTGTGTATTTGAAAGCAGATTGTCTATAAAGAAGATTAGATATGTTATACTGCACTGTAAGATTATTCATTTTTGTTACAATACCAGAGGTATAGTATGAGCATTATGATAATCTCACCACATGGGCATGTCAGTCACAGGAGGCACTCTGTTGGGACATAATCTACCATTTAGATGTGCACTGGCTCAGTCATGGGGCTGCTCTGGAGTCATTCTATTCACTGAGATCTGAAATTGACCTTTGTTTGTTGTTTGATTGCTTGTTTGTTTGTTTTTGTTTTTTGAGAAAGCGAGAAAGATTAGAGCCTTGAACAGAGCAACGCTGAGTAGTGTGCAGACCTCACTTTCTTAATTGATCTTACTGGCCATCTTAGCACATTGAAAAAACAACAACATGGCTGTTGTCACAAATGCATGCACACGAGAAATCATTTGCTGTGAAGCGCTGACTTTTTGAGGCCAATCAGTGACGGCAACTCTGTGGGAAATTATCTACCGTTTCCCCAAACGCCAACATTTGTGTGAAAATTGTGTGGAAATATGTGACTGCTCACATCACTGAGCACAAAACGTAACCAGTGCTTTCAAGATTTGGCTGCCATTGAGAAGGACATGAACCTGTTGTCAAAGCCTTTCTCTGCTCATGTGGAAGGAGTACAGGAGGACGTGCAGATGGAGCTTATTGAAATGAAATGTGATAATATTCTTTGAAGTCTCAGCTATCAGAGTTCTACAGGGGTTTGGAAAAGTCCAGATTTTCCCAGATGAGGCTCCGAGCCAAAAGGATGTTCAGTTTATTTGACTCTATATGTGAGCAAACATTTTCTCTGATGACAGGCTTACGCCTGACCTGACAGCAGTTCTTCAATCCAAGGCCCAGCATCACTGGTCCCATTTGGAGAGATATTTTCTGCTGCGTTAAATTTAATACTGATAAAATCATCTCCAGATTCAAGTGTGCAGCACTCATGAAATGACTCATTGCCCAGGACTGTATACTTTCTCTATGTGGCCCAAAGTATGAAAAGTTTGGACAGCACTGCCTTATATTCTGTACATTAGGCTGCTCAACATACATCTGTGATGGGTTTCATCATTTAGCTTTCTGACTGATCATTTATTCGTCAGATCTCAGAAGGCCACACTTGCCCATATAAAAATAATTCAGAAAAATCTGTAATATTGCTATTTTCAAACCCTTGTGTGAGGGGCAGGGATCAGCAGATGGTGCGTGAGGGAAGCTGACTGACAGGACAGTGAAACAATTCATGCATTGAACAGTCAAGGAAGTCTGAAGGAACAGTCTGAAGGAACACCTTGACCCACGACTTCAGTCTGCATCATTCAGTCTGATAAGAAGGTTGCACAAAGTAACCAAGAGACAGAAAAAGCATGGTGTAATGATATAGGAAGAAATCTGAAAAGAGGAGAGCCAGCCCAGTCGCCAGAAGAAAATGATGGTGTTGTCCATTTCTGCAACTCAAAATACACGTGTTCGTTTCATACTCATTATGTCAACGTTTCTAAACTGATGAAGTATATGAGGTAAGTCATAAGGAGGTGGAAGAGATGGAAGATGGCCTGTTACTGCCAAGAGAAAGACGACTGCAGATCACTGTTGAGACCAACAAACAGCATAACTGGTTGTTTTTCACTAAGTCATCTCTGCATCTTCCAGCGGCTTTTTATCTACCAAACATAAGTGTTTTTAGCAACCACTCACTGTGGCTCCACTGGAAATAGTGTCACAAAAGCATTTGTTTTTTACAGAGACATCACTGCATTTCCAGACGGGATAGTGCCATTGTGAAAAATGCCATACAAAATCATGGTTTGTTACATAAACATCAATGTTTTTCCTGCCTTCAATTTCTGAAGTCGTCGAAATCCAGCACCTGGGCTGGGACTTGTCGCATCAGACACTGATGAAAAAATCTGTCCTTTAATGTCAGCATGATACGCGGCCGATCGCCGTCATAGTCTAACAGTCCTCTGCAGTGTCAGGGGGAAATGTGGCGGGACAAGAACGAAAGTTTAGGCAGTGAAAGTCCGTGTCAGGTGGGTGAGAGTTGTGGTGGATGGGTCCATTAAACACTGACTTTCACCTGGGAGAGCAGTGTTCGCATCCTGTAAGATTATTAAGCCAAACCCTGTTCTTTTTTTCCTAAACCTAACCACTTGTGTTAGTTGTTGGAGGCAAAAAAACGTCAATTCGCAGTGTTATAATGACGTAGTGCATTTATTTTGAAAGAGACTGTATGTGAACTGTCAATTTCCTGTGTAAACAGAAGTGTATTTTAAAGAAGACAATGCATACAACAGGCAGAACTTGACACAGCGTCTCAGAACGTCAACAACCAACGCATCCAGGGTACCTTTCATGTCATATCTGGACGTGGAAAGTCCATGACCAAACGTCACTATGAGACGTGGTGGGAGTGAGAATGTGTTGGGAAAGTACCACAAAAGTTGTTGTGTTTTACAGAAAAATCGTTGTGTTACCCACCATGAATAATGCCACACAAGTTGAAGCCAGAATATGATAACCATAAGCAAGTAGTTTTTGTGCATAAACAGAACCAAATGTTATATAAAGTTTCAGTGTAACCACTTCATATTAACCTACAAATGGAACTAATCCATGATTTGCAGAAACATTCAGTGCGTACAAACAATAACTGAACCCTCTACAGTTAGACAAATAATCTTTAGTGATACCGTTTGCATTTTCTATTGAGGCTTTTGTCTGTACATGCTGAAGTAAACAACAATAAAGATGGTTACAAATGACCTTTAAATGAGCATAACAAATGCATTTATTTCTCACCTGGCATCTATAAAAAGGATGCGTTCACATGTTTAGACTTGTTTGGCTAATAAGGGGTTAACAAACACTGTACGACACTGCTGCCTTAACGTCTCCATGAATATGAGAACCTCAAAGCAGCTGCACCTCACAACAAAACAAATCCAGCAAATCGCAGAGGAGCTGCGGCCACTGCTTAGTCATGACCTGTCTTGCAGTAACTGCGACGAGGCCAGAGGCCATGTGACTTTTATGAGGCTGCAGTCAAACTCAGTGCTCATCAGCTGAGTAATCACTAACACCAAACAGGAAGCTGGGCCAACATTACTCCTCAGTGCAAACTTGTAAGACACTGCAATCAGCACTTGACATCAGCGACAGTCGGTTTGCCAGGGTTCAGAATGAGACCACGAGGACGACGTGGATTTATGGCTTTAGATGAAGGTCAAGATGTGCCGCCCTGAAACTAGCAACCTCAATCATGTTGAAGACGTTCATAAGGCGATTAAATCAGTAATTGAGACGACTGTAACACCCTGTTTACTGACATTAGTAGAAAATCTCTCTCCTCTCTGCAGCTTGTTCCACTGCCAGGATTTTAACTGCAACAAAACAACATCATAATTCAATGATCCTGATGTCAGATTGCCCTCAGAATTTTTTTAAAATTTTTCCTGATAACTTATAAAGCTCAAATCCCCTGTAACTTGCACCTATACACTACTGAGCTGTTACCTTATATTCTTTTCTGCTCCGTGAGATCTATAAACACTTCCTCAAGGGTCATTTCAAGGTTGAGATTTAGGCCTTGTTTACACAGATACTGATACAAATAAAAACGGATTTTTAGTTATCCTGTATTAAAAAAAATCCGGGTTTACATGATCAGTTGTGTAAACGATATCCCTGTTTACACGAAAACGGAAAAACGGCAGCTTTTTGCTGCAATTAGCATGCCAGGCCAGCAGGTGGCGATACACCGTATGTCAAATACAATAGAAGAACATTCTGCGCATGCACAGAGATTTGTTTTCCTCTTGGCGCTAGTGATAAAACAAAGATAAACAACTTTTTAACCTTATGTAGCATAGTTAGCTGCTATGCACTTACTAATATTGGGCACATCAGACGTCTTTGTGCGCCGATGTAGCGGTGATGTTGATGCAGCAGTGCTAAGTTCATTTGTAAGCTCGTAAGTAGTCCCAAAAGTGTTAACAAAACGTAAACAACCTGGCATATAGCCGCCATTGCAACATCATTGTTTTCTAAAATATCCGTCTATCCTGTTTACACGTCTCCATAGAAACGGATATTTTTTAAAAACTTTCACTTTGGAAGCCGTTTTCGTCAAGAAAAATGCCAGTTACGTGTAAATGATAGGTGCAAACGCAAAGATAAATACCCATTTTCAGAAATATACGGAACCGTATAAACAGGCCCTTAGGCCTATTTCACATAACCACAGGTATTTTTTCAAAATGGGTTTTTCCCTCTGTTCTAAAAAAAAAAAAAAATCCTGACCACTGGCATAGTTTTAAAGAACTCTCTGTCCAAATAAAAACTGAAACACAAAATTAAAGTGCTGTCAAAAATGTCAAACCAACAGGTTTGGGTTTTTGGCCCTAGGGTTAGGGTGATATGACGCTAACTCTAAAGCCATGCAAAGGAGAAGGAAAAGATGGTGACCAATCAGAAGCCTCAAAAAAAGGTTGCTGGAAGGATACCTGGAGCACTGACCTCAGTAGCACATACTGACGTCTCTGTTTCTCAATATATTACTATTATGGCCACCTGTAACAATCTAGTGCAAAACTGGGATTCAGTTGCAGAGACAAACACAAAACACCAAGAACAGTTTATGAAATCCAAATCTTTACTGAGGAGGTCAGGGGTCAAACGTGAAGGCAGTCCATTCAGGTAGATCACAGAAAAAGCAAAGTCCATAAATCCAAGCAGAGTCAACAACCAAGGAATCAAACATGAGGCAAAAGCTGTAGAGCATGAACATACTGTACGAGGGCGACATGGACAATATGGCAACTGAATGGGGAAAACACTGGGCTTTGAATACACAAGGGCTGATTACACACAGGTGAGTGGAAGAAGACACAGGTGAGACACATGAGATAATTAACAAAGGTGGGAAAACTCAGGAAGGAGGACGTGAACATAAACTTGACAGAATATCACACCACCTCCGCCATTGTCTTTGTGACACCTCACAAAGGTGATAACATCACGCACTCTGATGCAAGTCCCTTAGAGCAATGCTGAGCTCTGAAGCCAAATGTACATAGTGGCCAAACTGTGGAATTACAACCTCCAGGTCAGTTTGAGATGCCAGTGGGCCCAAAAAGACTTTTCCCCATAGATTTACATTTTGAAACATTTCTTTGAGCGTCACACCCCCCAATAATTGATTCATTTCACCATCAGGAATGGATTTGATCTGTTCAGTCTGATAACATTGTGAAAGTCTAGAAGATCTGCATTAAATCATTTATTTCCTTATTCAAGTTAGCAGACGGCTAAAACAGAAGTTAGCCATTCTGCTGGCAGAAGCCTCTGGTGGGCTTGGTCCATAGGCCCCACGATGCAAAAGATCCATGTAATTTCATACCGCAGGAATCAAGCTTTTTTGGCTTTATATGCCACTGAGAAATTTTTTATAA
>NC_065508.1:25204935-25255315 GCF_006386435.1 Epinephelus moara
AAGAGAAAAAAAGGGGGCACATGTGATTCAACTGAATTATAATTTTGTGAACAGGACAGCAAGAATGGTGTCACCATTTTCTTTTCTGTCTAATTCTTGAAAAAAAAATGCATGAGTAGAGAAAAATGTTGCTAAGCATAACTATAAAAAGGCTTCGCATTTGGTGTATTTGAAAGAATACACATTTACAAATACACATGCGGGTGTATTTGCCTCCTCCAGGCATCCCCTGGTGATGCTCCGCCACAGTCCCTGTTGAAAACGGGAAAAAAACACCCCTAAGATGTGCTTTAAATAGGCTCCAGCCCCCGTTTCTTTCATAATGTACTCAAATCACCACTTTCTCTATAGCTTTCTTCTTTTCTTCTCCACTCTTAGTTCCCTGCATCCCTCCAGGAGTACCTTTGAAATCTCAGTTTCACTGTCTCTCTGCGGAGCTCCATGTCCAGCGCGCCCACATTGTTTGCACGGAACCTCATTTAATTGGTGCCCAAAGTCATCGGGTGTAATTCAGCACCTTTTCCTCCCTTCAGCCCCATTCTGTGCTTTTCTTCTTCACTTTTAATCGTAATGAGATGATTTGTCAGAGCACGATGTGGGTTAAAAGTACACTATTAACTTATGAAACAGTTATGATAATAAAAAGAAAAGCATAATCACAACATAAAAGCTCCTCCACATGGGACTAATTTTACCTGAATGTGCAATTATTTGTAAGAACTGCAGAGAACACACATGGGAATTACTTCTGTCTGCAGTTTACAAAATACCAATGCAAATTTCTTCTTAGCTTTAGGTAAACACAGGATAGTCTGTTGATACAAATCCAGTGAGAGTTAAACTTGAATTGTTTACTTTCTTCTTTGTCTAGACACATGATTTCTACCTACCTGCTGGAGAAGTGAAGCAATGTTAAAATCTCTTGAGAAACACAAGCTTTTAATGCTGTTGAAACAGAGTCCACAGTTTCGTTTTGTTAACTCCGCAAGTAGCGCCACTGTTTTCAACAAATTTCAGTATTCAGTGGCAAAGTGTTTCTTGAAACTCAAAAGTTTGAGGGTGGATCATTAGCGAGTTCATCACATTGCTGAAATTCAGATGCACTTTCGAGTTAAACATGATGTCTAGCCTGGTAAAGACTAAACCACTATGGCCAGGACTGTCCAATCCAGGGGACTTTGAAACCCTTGACTCAGCACAGAAGCTGTGTTTGCAGGGCCTGCCATAAGGGTTGAAAAGGGGAAAGCTTTCTGGGGCCCTGTCACAAGGTGGTGGGGCCCGTGGAGGCCAGCAATAATGTTTATCCTATATATAAGCAATGATAACCAAATTTTGTTTTGTATTTTTAATTTATTATTGCCCTATCTCTAAGGCTGAGCCCAGGCACGCCATGGAGGAAACTAATTTCGGATGCTTGTATCCGCGATTTCATTCTTTCGGTCACTACCCAGAGCCGGAGGGAGCTCGGAGTAGAGCTGCTGCTCCTTCGCATCAAAAGAGGTCAGTTGAGGTGGTTTAGACATATGATCAGGATGCCCCCATGTCACCTCCAGCTATTTTAGATGTATTCTTACAATGGGTTCTCAGTGGACGCAAAGGGCATTGATTTTTCATGTAGACCTGTCTGCGTCCTTTCGTCACCCCTGTTAAGCAACTGGGCTTGTTCAGTTGCACTCCGAATTGTTTACACAGGACGTGCTGCAGACCCAAGCTTAGCATCCAGCTCTATTTTTTTTACGCGAGCACACACATGTGAACATAGTGTTAGTCTTTAGATGAAAATATTTATTAGTTGTTTTAGTCTAGTTTTAGTCTATGAAAATCCTTAATCAGTTTTTTAGACATTTAGTCAAATGTTTTCTCTCTTTAACTCAATTAGGGTTAATACAGGTATCAGAAACTGGAATCAAGGTACAATCAAGGGGGAGAATTCTGACATCAGTCATTGCATCTCTCCAGACTCTGGCGAGGTCACATAAAGAATTAAAGATAAAAACAAATCCTACCTTTTTATGTGGCCACAGTGTGCTCCTCGCTCAGAGTGAAGAGACACAGCAAACTGGTTGTCATTTCCAGGACCATCCTGTCGACAGTTCCAATTATGTTGTCGCATAAACAAGACTTAAAACGTGCGAGGCTCAGACATAGAGTTGCACATTTGAGGGTCTTTTAATCTAAAGAAAAAGCCAAAGAATTGGGACATCATGATAATTTATAGTGTTTGACAAACAAGCATTGTAGGTAATGTAGGTAATTTCCATTACTTACGTTGTTGCTTCCTGTTATGCAGACAAACAGTTCTGAGAACAATTGGTCCGGGTCATGTCAGGTCATCTGGCTGAAGTCATGTCGGGTCGTCCACACTTTACAAGTTGTATCAAGGGTAAGGATTATATTTAGGCTGTGTATGTGTTCTGTACTGCTGTCCCTTTTCCATCCATTGCAGATCTGCCCAGGTGTGCTGCATTAGTTAACGAGGTGCATTGCACCTGGCATGGAGGAGGTGCTGAAGAGCTCCTGTGCCTGCAGCAAAGGAGAGAGGCCTCTGGTGTGGGGACTGCTGGTTCTGCTGCCTTTCAGCATGGGATTTTTGTTGTCTTGTTTGTTTGTTTATTTGTTAATAAATCCCATGGATTTGAATGTTTTAGATGTCTTATGTGGTTATTTTGGGTCAGTGTTGGAGTTTTGTTCACCCCATAGGGTTCCCCAAGGGTGGGGTGTAACAAACCACAAATAATTTCTACACATTTACAAACTATTATAACCGTACGCCAGGACCTGGACCTGCATATAAATTGGTACCCAGGAAAAGAAGTGAGAAGGAAATAGGTGTGAGTTGGAAAATAATAATGTAATGAATGACAGTCAGCTCAAAAAGCTGCCCCCAGAAAGACCAAAGAGGTGAGTGATAGCCAGGAGGCTGATGTTACAGCTAATGTTACTAACCAAGAGGTAGATTTATGAGTAGAGCAGATCTGAGGAGGACCCGTTCACTGGAACTGTTTTCGGGGCAGCCATAATGACCAGTCATACTTTGAGTGGCTGGTCTTGACCTCCTTGTGAGCCATCTCAGACACTATGACAGTTTTCAAACATATCTGATTTCATTGTAGCCATAAACAGGGTGCACTTGTAGCCGGAGCTCCTTGGAGACGAGAGAAGAGCAGCATCCAGTGAGATGCCGGGATGGTGAAGGAGGGGAGGCAGTGGACCATTTACTCCAGTCACATATCTCCTCAGCTGGAATAATCTAAGTCTGAGATCTGTTGTGTTGTACAGCAATTCCAAGTCTCTGAATGCCTTGTATTCTGCACTACCTTTAATGCAACTTCCTCAAGCATTTCTTCAGTTGTGTTTAGTGTCCGACAGCTTGTCCTATAGGAAAACTTTGCTCTTAACAAAAGCAGACCATCATGTCTTGGTAAGGGTAACACGGCTAAACACTCTGCTGTAGAGAGAGTTAACAACTCTCAGCACCATTATTGAGTCCTACAAGTCATCTGAAGTACATGGACTGGGAGTCAGTGTAAAAGTAAAAGCTTCATAAAGCTGCACTTCCATTAATTGCTGAGCTCTACTCCCTGCTCGGTGTATACTGTAGTTCAGAGATAGACAAACCTGATGTCTATTACTTCAGCCTCTCTATGAACCTTAAAGTAAAACAGCAAAGAGGGCAATGAGGAAAAAGGCAATCCAGGATACTCTGGGCAAGACATTGTTTTCTATTGATCTGCAGTTAGAGTCTTCTCATGGTTTCATAGCTTCAACTGCTGATCACAATCACCATCAACTAATGCAATCCACAGCCAGGGTCCTAAACAGCAAACCCATCCATCCATCCATCAACTCCTCTCCTTTCTGTTTCTTTACATTTACTTTCACAACAGCACAAAGGGGGATTTGTCCCAACAGATGGAGCATTTGATTAAATACTGAACTACAACATTTGTTAGTGAGCTTTTAGAGCCTGTTCAATTTTTCAGTTCCATGTGTTTAATTTTGGACGACTCACAGGCAACAAAGCACATAGGAGGCACACTCATGCCGAGGTGGATGACATGATGAGTGAGTGTAGCTGCTGCAGCATTTCAGTGTGTGCCAGCAAGTCATCATCCCAAACACAACTCTTTAAAAGCCAGAAAGCGCTGGGTGTAAAGACTCAAATGGGACCCAGGCTTTTAGCAGCAGGCGTCATCAGTGATTTTAACACTGAGGAAAGTGAGATAAGCACTCCACAGCTACAGTTATCATTTTGTATGACAATTGCGGTTTCGTCAGCGAGCACCCTCAATTATTTATAGTGAAACTTAAGTGATTGGGGTTAATTGGGTCTGTCGGGCTTCACTGGACCGTGATCTTTGATGTGCACTGGAGTGTGATGCAGTCGTGATGAGGGGAAGCACCTCCAAGTCTGAGGTCATGGTTCCCTCCTGAGGCTAAATGTATAAACAGTGATGTTGCAAGGTACACGTCCTGCATCTGTGACGCATTAACATTCAAAATTAACAAATCACCTTGTGTTTGTAATTCCAAGGGGTTTGGTTGAAGGAGGTCCTAGCTAAGTACTCGTTGTGACATAACGGCTTGTGACAATTTTTCTTGTCATGGATACATTACAGACTTACATAAATACTGACGATACTGGGCTCCGAATACGAGACAGCACCTGGCATGGATGAAAAAACAATACATATCTGAGTTCCAGATTTGAAAACTGAATACCTACAAAAATGACTAATATCAGAATAGTAAAATATTTATGTCCAGCCTTACTTTTTAATTCACATTTGAGCCATATACTTTCTACTTTCTGCACCCTCTATCTCTCTCTAAGTACTATCTCTGTCTCTTAATGCATTCTCTATCTGTAAATGTATTCTCTCTTTCTTTTTATGTACTCTCTATCTCTTAATGTACTCTGTATCTTTAAAGATGCTCTAGATCTAAATATACTCTCTATCTCTATGGGTACTTTCACACCTGCCCTGTTTGGTTTGGTTCTATCAAACTCAAGTTCCTTTGCCCCCCAAGTGCGCCCCAAGACCGAGACCTTGTTGAATAGGTGGTCTCGGTGAGTCCCGACCTTAATCCGAACATTGTTTGGGTTAAACATGAGCATGTTACAGTCCTGGAGGATTATTAATGTGCACCTCCTCCTGTACTGCCTTAATATGCACATTCAGCACATCCAATGCATCAAAACATTGTTTTCTAGTTGGAGCCGCGCCTCGTTTTCAAACTGTATGGTTTGACTAAAATGAACAATGACAGCAATATAGTCCACGATGAGCAGCGCTAAAATCAACCTGCGTAGTTGTCCCTCCATTGTGACATTAGAAAGTGTCACATTTATCTTGCAAGTGTACTCTTCTTCAACGTTTGGTTTGCTTCCTGGATTTTTCCCACATGGAAATTCTGACCAATCATGAGCAGCTTTCTCGTGCTTGTAAATGCTGCCGTGAGAACATGAACCAACTCTAGGCAATTATGCAACTTTGTAACAAAATGAGTCCCTGATTCGAACCAAAGCAAGACAAGTCTAGGTCTGAAAGCAGCCTAAATGTACTCTGTCTATCTCTCACTATAAGCTGTATCTCCAAAAAAATCTATCACTATATGTACTCTCTATCTCTCAGTGTACCTTGTATCTCTAACACCCTGTTTCCACCAAAAACTTACATACAACATACACATTAACTACTAGTCATCATTGCATATCTGTATATGACAAAAAATACCAAAGAAAATAAAAAAATATATTAATTTGATTTACTAATTTTAACAGTTTAATGATTGGTTTTCCTTTTTCAAGGGCATGTACAGCAAATGGCACTGAGTTCTTCTTTCAACACATATACATATATACAAGTTGGCAATCACTCATAAGGGCCAAGAATGCGACCACACTGCTTGCGCTGTCTACATTTACACCCCTGACTTATGCATTGAGTTCATTACAAGTACATGTTCCACCTTAAAAGTTGCCAGCGGTCGGCCCAGCGAATTAAATTATTTTTTTCTCAGTCCACAGCAGCTGCTAGAGGCAGCGAAACATCCTTTTATTTTATAGTCATCGTTTACTAATGTATGTGAAACTTGCCATTGTATTAATAGTGGTTATATAAGCTTCAACACCAGCCACAGTTAATTGACTGCAGTGTTTCTAGCTCCACGTTTTACTACTGGATCAGTGTGCAAGGTCCCCCAACAGAGATGTGACAAAAAATGAATGGAGCTGAACTGAACTGAACCAGACTGCTTGGTGGAAACGGGGCTTAAATGTACTCTGTATCTCTATCTTTAAATGTACTCTCTATCTATGATTGTACTCTATCTCTAAAGACACTCTCTATACATGTACTCTTTTTTTCTCACTCTAAATGTCTACTATGTCTGAAAGCATCTCTAAATGGTGCTATCTTGCTATCTCTACTCTATCTCTAAATGTATTCTCTCTGTGTTCAATTGCACCTTCTCTATCTCTGCATGTATTCTCTGTATCTCTAAATGTACTCTCTTTATCCCTTAATGTACTTCATGTCTAAAAGCACTCTTTCTTTCTCTTATTGTGCTCCCTCTATCTCTCGAGCCTTCTTCAGCTCTTTCTCATTTGCAATGCACTTATACAGCATGTACCTCCAGCCTTGTGGGACTTGTGTCAGGTGGAACATGGGACAGTGTTGAGCAGTTGTGGAAGCTGCCTTCAAATCATTTACTTAAGTGAAAGTCTTGCATTCACAATTTAAAGGATCTAAATATAGTACTTGAATTATCCAAAGTACAAGTATTCCTTTATTATCAGAATGAGCCATTATTAGTGATGCACTTTAATGTAATTTGAGGTAGATCTCATTTTAAATGCTAGTTAATAAATCTACGGCAGACATATTTTATATTCTGATCACACGTTTTGTTTGTTAAAGCTCGATCTGAAAAGTTACTAGTAAGTATAGCTGCCAATTAAATAAAGTAACAACACTGGTGAAGAACAGGGATCAGATGAGTGCTCTTGTGTAGCTGATTTGGAACAATGCAACACAATTTCACAAACAGTATTTTCTGACCCATCCAAAATACCACCAGCCCCCTCATTTCAAACATAGAGGCTATGCGCAAATGAAGCCTGATTTCTTGTTTCCTCCGCCTATCTGCTCCTTGTGGGATTAGCTGTGCTATCATGCAGGTCCATGTTGAGGGGACACAGCCATAAGATGAATTTCTAATCTTGTCCATGCATAAATTCTCTTATCTATGACCTGCCACTCCGCTGCTCACCTACCAAACAAACCCCCTATGTCAGATTAGATTTCTATGTGTGCGGGGAAAAAGAAGCCAAACTGTCCAACTGTCGGAGCTCGTGTAGGAGGATTCATGTGGCCATCATTTATGCAGTGTGTTTTTCTTTGCCAGCAGTTTTGTCCTGTAGCTGAGTCTTCCAGGTAAGAGATGGTCTCCAGGCTCCCAGACAGACTGCTGGCATGGCTTCATTTCCCAGGAAAAACTTGCCCGCCAACTTCATTAAAGGAGAGCATCTAAACCACATATATATTCTGCATGTTAATGTATCAAGCACTGTAATGCTCATCTGCAGACAGTCTAATATTTTACTCTTCAATTATTAAGATGCAGCAGTGTAAACTGAGCCGCCATCGGTCCATTTGAATCAGTGTTGACGTAATCCAAGAGGTCATTAGCATCTCGCTTTCATAGCAGCTATGTGATTTTAGCCATTATTGATCGTTTTTAGTAAAAGCGTCGCAAAGCTTGTGGTCAGAGTGTGCTCAATCTCACATTAATTTCACCATTTATATTTGAGCCACATTTGTGCACATTCATTAACATTCTGAATAAATGAAACACACATTTTCATACCCCCACAAAAACACAAGAACGTGGGAAAGCATAATGCAGGGCTTTTTTTAATTAACGGGAATTAGATGCAAAAGCCCTTATGTTTAAAATGATTTATGTGTTTATTGCATCTTTAAAAGTATTCTGATGTTATACGTTCATGTTTGTAGAAGAAGTGAACTAAATTGCTGTGCAGAAGTTGCAGTACAAAGTAGGAAAGAGTACTAATAGACTGCAAATAAAACTTAATGTAAGCGATTAAGATAAAATACCAAATGTACACAATGCCAGAAAAATAAACAGGTTAATAGTAAGTGTCATAAATATAAAGAGGTTGATGATAAGGTGCAAACGGAGCTGAAAAGAACAGAGCTGAAAGGAGGCTGGAGCCACCTCAGCACTCCTGTCTCTGCTGTCCATCTCTCTGCAAGTGGTAGATGAGTGGTAGAGTCTGATAGACAGAGGAAGAAAGGATCTCCTGTGGCGTTCTGTGCTGCAACACGGTGGTAACAATCTGCCCCTGAAGGTGCTCCTGTGTGTGACCAACACGTTCTCACTCTCATCAAATACAGCAGCTTGGTCAGTGGCCCTGTGCTTCAGACTTTAACGCTCTTGGTACCCCTCCCAGTTTTGGACGGTTCCGTTTACGTGTTAATTTCCGTTGGTTACATGTAACAGTAACAGTGTTTTTTATGTTTGTTACTAGACAACCATGTCGCATGAAGTACGTCAGTTATACGTTCCATCCATTTTCATCCGCTTGTCCGGGGCCGGGTCACGGGACCAGCAGGCCAAGCAAAGAGCCCCAGGTGCCCTTCTCCCCAGCGACACTTTCCAGCTCCTCCTGGGGACCCTAAGGCGTTCCCAGGCAAGACGAGATATGTAATCCCTCTAGCGTGTTCTGGGTCTGCCCCGGGGCCTCCTACCAGTTGGATGTGCCCGAAACACAGGAGGCATCCTGATCAGATGCCCAAACCACCTCAACTGACCCCTTTCATTGCGAAGGAGCAGCGGCCGCCTGTATCTGTGACCTCATTCTTTCGGGCACTGCCCATAGCTCATGACCATGGGTGAGGGCTGAAACATAGATCGATTTTGCAGATGATGTGGTTCTGTAGGCTTCATCACACTGTGACCTCCAGCGGGCACTGGGGAGTCACAGGTGAGTGTGAAACAGTTGGGATGAGAGTCAGCAACTCCAAAACTGAGGCCATGGTTCTCTGCCGGAAAATGGTGGATTGCCCCCTCTGGGTTGGAAGAGATTTACTGCCTCAAGCGAGGGAGTTTAAGAATCTCAGGGTTTTGTTCATGAGTGAGGGTAGTAACTACGTTGTATGGTTAAAAAAAAGAAAACTCAAGTTGACTTTTGGTTTCACATGGAACTGGTCTCATGGGTGAAAGTCCACTGTGTGTTTGACCCATCCATGATCCCTACCTACCACGCCACTTGGACTTTCTTGCTCTTTGTACCAAGGGCAGCAGACCAAGCTGCCATATTTGATGCCCTTGGAATGAGAACAGGTTGGTGTGACCAGTACATGTTGAAGATGATGCTTTACAACTTGCACAGCGTCCTTCTCCCTGACACCACCACCAAAGAATCAAGCTCCACCTCCAAGACAAAGCCAGTTGAGCTTGTTGATTCTGTTGGCGTCATCTGCCCTCACCCTGCAGCCCCAGCACATGATGGAAAAGAAGATGGCACTGGCTTCTAGACTGGTACAACATCTTTATTATACTGCAGGCACTGAATGACCAGAGCTTTCACACAAAGTTGGAGGCTTTCATTTTTTTTAATCATCAATTTTAACATGTAGTGTCATCATTAATGACAACCTCACTAAATGATTCCTGATTGCCATCGACTGGCCATGCAAAAAACCACCTCAGACAAGCCCAGAGGCATCCACTGGACTATTCACCTCGCTAGAAGATCTTAATTATGATGATGACCTGGCTATGCTCTCCACAAATCATACTCACCTGCAAGAGAAGACGGATAAGACTAACAGATTTGCCAGACAGATGGGGTTGAACATAAATATCTCCAAAATCCAAGTGATGCACCAATCATTGTGGATGATAACTCATTTATGTTGAGGAGTTAACTCATTTAGTAAGTGTCCTCTGTGAGGGCAATGCATGCGGTGAAGACATCAGCATGAGGCTCAGGAAATCTCATAGTGTATTTGCGTGCATTCAAACCACCTAGAAGTTAAAGCAGTACAGCCCTAAATCCAAGATCCTAATTTATAACAGCAAGGTTAAATCAGTTCTATGGCTCAGAATACTAGCAAGTGTTTGAGAGTGACACAAAAAAAGATTAACCCTTTGAAAACGGACGTCCCGAGGACAGCAATGGAGGATAATAGCTCGATAGATAACAGCTAGAACATTCATTCTTTTTGCAGCTGGAAGCTAAGTCTTCTGTCTTCTGTCTCCGTATGTTGTATGCTCGTGATGATGTCATTACGTTAAGTTACCTATGGCATGAACCCGATGGTTGATGAGTATATTTCAAAAACTAAATAATGTACATAATCCAAATAACTTATGGGGTGTTTAGAAAAAATACCAATGTGGGCAATGGCGGCCCATTTCTACTGCAGAGTTCAAAAGGTTAATGCTTTTCACAGTGATGTTTCTCAAAAAGATATGCCGCATCTTTTGGCCAAAAAAGATCTCCAATGAGGACCAAAAACACAACTGTCAAAATGCAGTGCTGGAAATAAACACAGACAGCTCCAGACATGTCCTCAGAATGGACCAGGACGGCACTTCTGAAGTAGCCTTGAGATGGACTCCACCTGGAAAGAGACAACAAGGGAGGCCAAAAACAACCTGACAGAGAACTGTGACCTCGGAATTGAAAACTGCTAATCTAACTTGAGGTAAGACACAACATGCTGCACAGGATAGGATCAGATGGGAGCAGATAGTCGTGGCCGTATGTTCCATAGGGAATGAAGAGGATTAAGTAAGTTCACAGAAAGTAGAGTCAGCTCAGGTCATTCTACACAGTCCAATCCAGTCCAGCTTGTTGTCTACTATTAGTCACTGGCTCAAAAAACAGTGGGACCTAGATTTCCTCTAATGCAAGTCAATAGTGTCTTTTCATCAGACTCTCCCTAACTGCTAATTAAAAGCCCACATCTTTCAAACTCTGACCTGAACCGTGATCATCTCCCGACAACCCTGATCACACCTCTTGTCCACCATCAGGATTATTTTCTTCACTGTGACATTTACACTGGTGTTAATGTTTAAAATCATATTCCCTTTTTAAATTGGAAGCAGAGGAAATGATGTTTGAGAGTAAAGACAATTACAGGGCCAAGAAAGAAAGGTGTGACATGAGTAATGGGAAAAAGATAGTGGAAGCATTTAGGGCAGTAAGGCTGAGAGGACTTGATTTCTCCTTTTTACTCTTCTATTTCAGAAAAAGGACAATCTGCCTGAAAGTTACAACTTCACATTTGCCAGGTGACCCAGTTTGATCTGTACAGAATTAGCTCACTTATAGCTCAGTGCATGAACCCTTCTTCGACTCAGTGCTTCTTTTGTGATTTTTTAACCCACGGATACTCATGCATGTCCGCCACTCCCTGCCTCCTTTTTTCTCACTAACACACACACACTTCTCTCCACTACTCTTCACATACACACACACACACACACACACACTACTGAATTCAGTTTGATGCAGATTATGATTCTGCTGACAAACAGAGCAGGAGTATCGCATTTATGATTATAGTGAGAATATTTTATCACACCTCCTTAACCATCTACGTTGCCAAATTCTTACATCTCCCATTCTGTGTCATTTACCAACGCTTCACAATCTGGACAGTGCTGTGTGTGACAAAAAAACTTACTTTGTATTGACACTCCCCTTTAAATAGCTCGAATAGAATTCAAATTAGGCCACAGTTTAAATTTAAATGTGATTCAACCCAGGCAGGCACACCACAAGACTGTATGTTGATTGCCATGAAATGCATGAACGACAGCCCAGCAGCGGCTCATCCTTTTTAGAAAATTAAGGAGCTTGGCATTTCGTTTCATTCCTCATGGGTCCTTACTGTTCACTTAAGGTAAGAAGATGTGCACGGGAGCTGTGACAAGTGGAGATCAAGTCATTCTTTTTAGAAAATCACATGCCGTGGAATTGAGCGGGCGCAAAGGGAAGATTAGTTGACAAAGTCTTTTCTGTCTGTCTGCGACATGTCTGACTCGGTCACTGGCTTGGAGGGGAGGGGAGGGGAGGGGAGGGGGGNGGGGGGGGGGGGGGGGGGGGGGGGGGGGGGGGGTTGGGTTTTCACAGATTTACAAATCCCTGATGTCTGTCTGTCTCCCAAGTGCTCCTGAGTGGAGCTTAATATCAACTATCTCTGCTTTTCAATGTGTCCTAAAGGAACAATTCCAAACCAACATACGTGCTATTAAAACTAACTGGAAGTCTACAGACATGCTAGCAGCTCTGTGAAGCTGTAATTAAGCACAGTGATGCTATCATGCCAGGGCTACCAACTTTGGGCACCTGGCTGGAGTGAGATTTGGATGCCATAGGCTGAATCACCCGCGCAGGCACACCTATTAGTCACATGCACATATCTGGAATTAATTCACCATCAGGCTTTAAATAGTATGTAGCTTACATATGTGGCAGGAGCTGGAGCCATTGCAGTGTTTTGGTTTGAGAACTGTTGGGCAGTGTGAGAGCATGAGACTGAAGGTGAAAATGTGCATCACATGCCAACCCTGAGATTTATGCTCGCAATGACAATGAGTTAATGCTAACATGCTGATATTTAGCAGATGTAATGTTTACCATGCTCACGATCTTGATTTGGTCTGTTAGCATGCTAACATTAGCACTAATTAGCACCAAATACAAAGTAGGTGAATGGGAAAGTCGTTACTTTTGCAGGGATTTGCTCATACTCCAAGTATTAGACGAATTAAATTTAGATTTTTTTAGTTAATCATCTGGGAAACATGATGTCAATCAGAGGTCAGAGAAGATTTTGGACCAGCTTTAGTTGCCCCATTGTACTATTTTTATTTTTTTATTTTTTATTTTTTTTTAAAGTAACACACTTGTGATTCTTTTTACAGTTTGTGTGAAATCATTCATATCTCTAGTAACAATTAAAGGTGCTATACAAGATTTTGTAAATGTAAATGTAAATAATCTCTCTCAATCATGTTCCTTGCTTAGCGCCAGTGAGGTTGGGACCATAGATAGTATGATATGACATGACAGCTCCCCAAAAGTGAAGCCAAGCCATGCTCATAAGCCCCGCCTCCTCCATGTTAAGTGAATGAGATTTGTGCTAAACTAAAAGATCAAAGTAACCATCAGTTTTGTTTTGTTTCTGTCATTTTAGGTAGTTTTATTCACACTGATGTTTTTCAAGAGTTTGTTCTTCGGATAAGTTTGATTTAATGTAATTATCTGATGCTATGAAAGAGGGGATTGACACCATGATTGACAGCTATATGCGCTAACTGGTGTGCTTGCAATCAATGGCGCTCCTCATGTTTGGCTGGATGGTTGTATGGTCGGGGGCTTAGGACTGTAGCGATTGCTACTGTGCAAGATGGCAGTGGCTGGATCTGGGATATTTTGATTTCCTTTTTGTAGTTTAGTCCAAGTCTATTGTTTCTGTCCAAGTAACTGGAGACGTGTTGTCAAGGGGCAGGAATTCAGACAGTGCAGTTGCACTGGGGTCCATCGTAAATACCTTATGCCACTGGTGTTTTCCATCTTTTTATCTTTTATACCGTAAATGGTTGTGACCAGGTGTCACACCATTAGCAGCATGAACCCAAGACCAAGCTATGAGAATCACAGGCACAGGGCTGAAATAAAAAAGATATACAGCAAGCCGAAATGCCAAGGGGAGAAAGCTCGCTCCAAAACGAGACTAAAGGCGTTTCTCAATCTGCGTTCTTGCCTGTACTTGTGTTCTTGCGGACTTGTGAAACGTCATCAGTCGCAGCCCAAGTACTGTCCCGATCCAAAGTCTGCATCCAGCCAAGTGCAGTCCAAATGCCTGGATGTGAACTTGCTCTGCCCATTCCATCGGAGATGCATCGGGAGGTGACTTGTGTGGACTTTTGACAGCCAGGTATCTCAGAATGCATTTCTCACAGACCAGCGGCAATGGCAGCCGTCCTTGGGAGTTTGTACTCCCGAGTCGAACTTGCCAAGTCCGAACTCCCAAGTGTGCAAATCCAAACTTGGCGTACTTGGTATTGAGAAACGCCTTACCTCTACAGCTGGCTTTTACTTTCATTTTTGCTGGAAATTTACAAACCTTAACTGACTATCCCTGCATGCTGTCCCTTCAGTATCTGAAATGATCAACAATGTATTAGTCAAACTAACTAGCTATTAATTTCCCTTCAAATTGTCCTCAATCATGTTCCAGTTCCTGCAGAGTTATGTTCTGCATCCACCTTTTATGTGCCTGCTGCATCAGTTTCTGAGGATATTCATAACCAAGCCTCAGAAGGAATGCAGGATACACACGGTGATCACAATGCACATGTGAACACAATAATAATGTAAATCAGTGCTCTAAATGGGAAACATCACCAAATAATTGCAATGAAAGATCACACATATAACAGTGCGCAGTTTTTCTCTAAGCTTCATGCTGTGTTTTTATCAAACATAATGAGAAGTCTAAAAAGAGATGTAGTGAAATATACCAAAGCATCCCTCATTTAGTTTGTGTGCGTCAGAAATGAAAGTGATTAACGGAACAAAAGAATCAGAATCAATTTAATAGATGGCTGCATCTACAGGATTCATCCTCAGCATCTGCCAATGCATTCAGACTTTCCAAGTCAAGTCAACTCAAACTGAGAGGGTTTGTTAGCTCATTATATCTAATGACTGACAATCTGCTGTACATATTCTATAATTGGTATTGCTTCCTCTCAGAATTATGCTTAGTAATTTTGTTCAGCTCGTCTGGAAACCAGTGGGAAAGTATCTTGGCATGTCTGTGTGTGCTTTTTGCCAACTTTTATTCTGGAATGATTCATGCAGTGCTTATTCATTCTTATGGGCGGTGGTGTATTAAAATCTGCGGTATGTAAATCAAGGGAATTGTATGGGTGTGCAACACATTTTTAAAAATCTACATATTAAAAATGAAGACCCATTTTCTGGTGTCACTTCAGGTTTCGTTGTTTCCTCTTCTTTTTGAACTGCATCTGCTTGTTTGCACATTAAGCCCACACTATATATGCATGAATGATTTACTTATTTTGTCATGAAAGACAATATGTTGTTGAAAAGACCAGCTCTGGCTGAAAACATATCTGTATTTCACCATGAAGACAGGGGCGACACTGACTGTTCTCTGTGTGGTTTAAATCCTGGTCCCTAAGCAGAAGTACAGTGAGTCATAATGATAATGATATTAGTGCTGTATTTTTCTTAACAATTTTACAAAGTGCTGCAATTATGTCCCGTATTGATCAGCGCGGTGAATGCTGAGTAAAAAGAAATTGAACCATAGTGTTCAATTAGCATATTGCACAACATGCAGGAGTATATTTAAGCACTGCACTGTTCTGAGCATGTGATTGGAATCTACTTAGTAAGCATTGAATCTCAAATAGATTGTGCTTTCATGCACAGAGGCATTTCCATGTCACTTGAGACGAGCACGAATCCAAGGAAATGACTGGGATTACTTTGATATTTCCATTTTTCCGTGCACACATTTAAAAACTGTAACATACGCCATTAAATTGAATTGCTTTGCTACGTTTCAATCTGAATGATTTGAACATTAAAGGCCCATTTATAAGACAAGATCATGAGTGACAGCTGTGATCTATTTTAATGGTTTTCACCTCCCGGATTAGAGTGTGGTCTGTGTAAAATGACAATTAAAGCAGTTGTTTCATCAAACACCTCACCTTTCTTTCTGTCTATTCCCACCTTCAAAAGAGAGAAAGCGTTTTACGTCACTGTCAGAGACCATATGCGGGCTTAAAGACATCCCGTCATCAGTATTTATTTTGGTGCCAGGCGTTTTGCTAATTGAATCTGACATAATAAGGACATGCTCACCAGTTAACAATAAGTATGTAGGTGCACCAGGAGGAGAGGCGAATGAAGGGGTGATGATCCATGCGTATCATCATTATCAGACATCGGCTAATTGACTGGTGTTTCTGAAGGCAACTGACTTGTCGAGTGGATCTTGTGTGACAGAGTATTTTGGCAAGACCTCCAAAAATACTGTGGAGGTTTTTAGGATAAAGGGAAGGCCGGTTTTTCATTGAACGTCAGTTTGATTGATTTTGTGACATCCTGCAATTTTGTTTCAGTTGTTAACGTTTTCGTGCAAGTCAATTTTGTGGATGAGATTGGTTGAACAAAATGCAGACTGATTGCCAGAAGAAGATGTTGGCAATATATTTTTATGCAAACCATGAAGATGTTACATTTGTACATATCATTAATATCATATAAATGTTTCTAAAGTGACGTAGTATATAAGCAGACATTGTCATCAGGAGGTGGAGGTGTGTGGGGTGGGGTGTAGCGGAGGACTATATGTCACCTCGGCAAGACACCTGCCAAGCTGCAGACCACTGTTTGAGACTAACAAACAACAAAACCAGTTTTAGCATTTCATTTTAATGTGCTTTTTAGTCACCAAACATGGGTCTTTTTAAGCAACCTGTTGCTTTTTTTCCACCAGGAGTAGTGACACAAAAAAGTATTTTTTCTTATTGACACATCAATAGCTTCTCCAGCTGTGATTGTGCCACCAAAACTGTTTTTTAAGCTCAAATATGATCTTTTTCTAATCATACTCAATAGGTTTTTGTGCCTAAACAAAGCACACATTAACCACAGTGTTGTTAGAGAAACGTTAAGTTTTAATGTATCCATTCAATGTAACATAATATGTTTGAAATAAACACAAGAAACTTGTGCTCCAGAAAAGGGATGAGCACCCAGTGAAAATAGCCTATGGCACAGCTTACCTATGTAGACCAGTGAGCAGTGATAACTAACACGTCTTTGGGGTCATCAGGTGGGAACCTCCCTTCATCGGTGTTTTGTCTAGTTGGTCCCACAACACCTTCAGGAGGCTATACCATGATCTCTGGCGTCCCAGAGACAACCCTCTAACAAAAAAAATTTAAAAAAATTAAAAAGAAAAATTCTAGATCTGGCCTCCTGCTCAACCCACCACCATTGCTTGCGATATTCCCTTTCCACCTTCTCCAGTGTGGGCAAAACGCGAAAAACAAAGTGTGGAGACAGGTCTGATCATGTGAGAGTAGCTCTAGGTTGAACGGTTGAAAGAGCAGTGTGCATCGACATAGCTAGCGTTAGAGTAAACACCAGAAAGATACTGCCATACATGTTTGCATTCAGACCAAACCAGATGTTGTGGTGAAAACGTGAAAATGTGGGTAGTGCGTCTCAGCAGCATTGCTGAGGTTGAAGGGGGTGCTGAAAAAGTACAGTAGCCTATGACAAAAACTTGAAACAATCAAATATTTGAGATACTCAACCCTTAATATCAAAGGGCCTGACTTGGGTGCCACTGTGACACCCCTCTCTGCTTTGCCTTTCCCTTCAGGAGCCTGGTGGGCGGAGTCAGGTCATCGGGGAAATTCAGTTGTCCTGTGGCAGGCTGTAGGACTCCGTTTTAGTTATGCAAAATAAACTTAAAAAAGTAATAATAATAAAATAAACATAGTAAGTTACAACTCATGTGTGGCCTTTGTCCAGCCTTGAGCCAAGCTGCGATATCACATACTGTCTCAGTGGCAAGAAAGGCAAGGCAGAGGCTGAAGAAATTCCAGGTATCCCCTCAAACACTGAGGAATTTCTACTCCTGCACCATCAAGAGCGTCACGACAGGGAACATCACTGCTTGGTACTGAAACAACACTGAACAAGACCGCAAGGCTCTGCGAAGAGTGATTTGTTCAGCTCAGCATAGGCGCTGCTCTACCCTACCTAAAGGATGTTTACACCAGGCGCTGCAAAAATAAGGCCAAGAGAACCATTAAAGATCCAAACCACCCTGATAGCAGCTTTTTCTCTCTGCTGAGGTTGCCTAAGACAAAGCCAACATAAACAAACGTACAGATGACAAATAGTTGCTTCGATGGAGAGACTGGCTTTCAATAGTTGGACTTCACCCTCCAGTCCCACACAAATGGGCCACACAGTCCTACTGCTAATCCTAGCACTAATCATTGCAACGCCTGATGTGATGTGAGTGCAGCCTTTGAGTCTCAGTCAGACCCAGACTTGAATGAGGAGTCTGTTGTGCACCAAAGTTAGTGACTCACAGAGGTATCGGAATGGTAAGTGTAGTTAGCATCTTGTATTTGCTCATTTGGTTTGTTAAGGTGTGTCTCAAATCACATACTTCCCTTAGTACACTTCCATGTAGTATACTATGTGCACTATGTACATATTGGAGTAGTGTGCAAATTTCGACAGGGTAGTGTTGTCTCAAACCAAACACGGCCGTTGTGCACTCCAGGGAAATGACGACCGCAAATTAGCTAGTTAGTGAACTAGCATTAGCATCGATATATCTGACAACAGTATAGTGGTGCTTAGTGCAAAAAACACATGTATTTGTCCAATGCAGCAACATTAACGGTCGCACAGTCCTCGGCCGCTATTTTTGAAAAGTGGTCCCTCCCCTTCCGCTACGTAGCCAAGATGGCGACCATTGAGTACGAGAAGTGTCCATAGTTCCACACTCAACTTCTTGACTGTTTTAAGTGCACCATCTAGGTACTCAAAGTGCACTGCATTTTTCCATACTTCTCAGTGTGAACGCACTTATGCACTCAAAATATTGTGTGTGTAAGTACAGAAGTACGCGATTTGAGACACAGCATTAGCTTGTTAGCTTGTAACCTGCAGTGGCTGACACAGCGTTAGTGGTTGTAAAGCCTACAATAATATCTGCCATGATGTCACAGTGTCTTTACATGTGTTTACATTGGAACATTGTTATTATGTGATTATATAGTGGAGGTCTGAGCAAAGTTTGTGGAAAGATAAATATTGTCATGCTCAGATTTTTATATTATGTGTAATAAGTCCGCTCTGTGGTGGAGGTTTCTTTGTTGTGTCATAGTCTGTTCGCCTATTTAAAAGTGTTGCATATTAGACAGTGATTGGCTTCCGTATTAGCGGCACACATAATCTAGCTTGCCCACTGTGCATTTGAATCTCAGATTTTAGGGAAGTGTACAGATATTGCCCCCATCGGTAGACAAATGTGAAAACACCGCTCTAGTGACAAACTTTGCTCAGATACAAGTCAGTATCGTCAAGGTCTGACATTTTAGACATAAACATAAGAAAAAAGAAACACATTTTTGACTGGAAGGTCTAAATAAAAATCACATGAATATGTAACTGGCTGTAAATAGAACGACAGTCAAGTCAGCAGACAGACATGTCTCTTAACTCTCAGTCTTTGAGGTGGCGACATCAACTGCTCACATCAAACTGACATCTAACTTCCTGCCAGCTCTGATTTTCACGTGTACCCCAGACACCACTAGAAACATCCCTAGTTTGCATAATTAAAAGTAACATCAAAATAATAATTATCTTAATAAAAATGCTAATCGTCTGTGTGTGTAATCAGACATACTGCTCTGCAACAACCGGCTCATTTCGAACTTTCAAGAGCCTTTCTATCCTCTTCACACGCCATGAGCACACTCTCGGTGTGATTTGTTGATTGTCCAATCAGAGCACAAGTGCGTCTGAATGCACACTGGGTATTATAGCTGACAGCGTGCTAGTTTGCAGTGCAAGCCATGGAATTACATTTTGTTGAGTTGATCCATTCACTGAGAGGAGAAGAGATTTGTTTACATGATGCAGCCCTCCCAAACAAATGTTTAGTTTAGTTGGTTTTGAAAGCAACACACTTTCCAAATCCCAACCTCACAATCCTCTGTCAAACAGAGTGTACAGCAGGCGTGCTTTAGCTGTTGCCAATATTCTAGTTTGCGGATGTGAAAGTGGTGTACAGTATTTACGCAGATACAGATTGGCATAAACTGTAAAGATCCCATATTACAAATTATATCACTTACCCCTAGTATCTGGTCATGCAGATACTTTTGATTTGTACATTTCTGTCTCCACCCCAATTTGACAAAGTTGAATGGAATACATGATTTATAAGAGACTACAATGCAGCTGTAAGAGGATAATGTTGTATGAGCACCAATAAGTGGATGCTGCTTCATAAACAGATAATAAATGACACTATATTTGAAAAAATGGCTTTGAGAGATCAAAACCTGGAAACTTAAACCCAAATTTGTCTGCATGGCTTCAGTAAATACTGGTTCACAAGAGGTTCATGAGAAAATATTGCTGTGTTCCATTTCTGTACCACATACTTAACCCACTCGCCAGAATAAAATGAATAAATTGTGCGTTTATGCAAATTACAGAAATGTCACATTGTTTGCTATTATGAAGTTGATATGTTGAAACTTTACATTTCTTTACAAATTTACAAAACAGTGCTCAACTTATGGTGTTGTTTATGGAAAAAAAAAAAGTTGGTTATGGTTAGGCAACCTCGTCACATATCGACGTTTGGTCATGGACTTTCCTCATACACATATGACATGCAAGGTACCCTGGGTTGTTGACATTCTGGGACACCATGGGTGTTTCTCAAAGTCAAGGATGGATCCTTAAATGGCTGAATTTCAAGGACGCTACGTCATCAAATCGCATCAAAGTTCATTCTCACTGCTGCGATGCGGAAAGGCGGGACGGATTTGCGAAATATTCGCACAGCGCTTTTCCGCATTTAAACCATTCACACAGGCGCGGTACAAACACGGTGCGGAATTTCGCGTTATTGTGTTCCAAGTCCGCGCAGTGTGAATGGGTGTGGGTGAACATGGACAAGAGTAGCAGCAGCAGCAGCAGCAGCGACGATGACATTATTGCCAGTTATTACTAACCCTAGCACTAGCTAGCTAGCTAGCTAGCAAGCTAACGTTTAACAAGCGTCAACATCAACTTTCTTTAGCACTTACCACTCTCACCGTAGCCACCAAGCTGGACAATGCACTGCCAGACGTTGTCCTTTAATTCATTGTTCATAAAATCATCAAGGCTTTAATCAAAAAGGACGGGGTGCTGTGAAACGAGGTTTATCAACCTTTCTCCCATACTGTCCTGCCTGACTGGATTTTGGATTCTTCCAGTTCTGCGCGACGTCACTATAAACAAACAATTTCATTGACCCAGCTGTGTAGTTCCGCCAGTGAATTCCGCAGGGGTCAAAGTCTGGGCAGAAACTTTTTTCACCACACGAGAGTTCTGCCCCAGTGTGCAAACTTCCATAAGAACCCATGAAATCAGCTTTTATTTTTTCCCACGAGAATAATCCGCGCGGATATTCGCCCTCAATGAGAATGAACTTTAAGGACTGTTCCATTGTCAAGGGTCCTTCAGATTGTACAGTTTGCATACAGTGTCTTTCAAAATAAACACATTATGTCAGTACAACACTGTGAATTGATGGGCGTTCTTTTTCCTTCATCAACAAATGCACATGGTCATGTTCTGCCAGCGTGGTTGGGTTAAGGTAACAAAAGCATGTGGTTGGGTTTGGGAAAAAAGAGCAGGGTTTGGCTTTACAAGCTTACAGAGGGCAAACACCAGCCTCCCAGGTGAAAGTTGGTGATTGTTGGACCCCTCCACCACCTCTCCCACCCACCCTTCTTTGGACTTTCGCCACCTTATCTTTTGTTCTTGTCTCGCCATGTTTCCCCCCTGACACTGCTGGGTGGCCGGCTACATATCACGCTGACATGAAGAAGATTTCGTATACCAAAGTGCAAAACTTACCGCCTCAAATTATCATTTGTTCCAGCCTCCATTAAGCTGTTGAACAATGTTAAAAACTAGTGCAATAGAGCAACGAGCAACGTGCGTTAAACACACGGCACTTTAGCACTCAGCACTTTTTCTTGCACTTTAGACGTCTCTGTATGTTTCTGTGTTGTGATTGTTAAATGTAGTCCATGTCTGTTTTATGTGATAGAACTGTCATTGTGATGATGTGTCCCTGTGATGATGTTTTTATCTTGTCCTGTGAAGCAATGAAATGTAGCACTGTGCCCAAGATGAATTTCCCTTTGGGGACAATAAAGTTTACTTTACATTACCTTACCTTACCTTACCTTACCTTACATAAAAGGGCAGCCTTTTTCGTCAGGGTCTGCAGCCGGAAGTCACTGCCCAAGCACCAGATTTCAACGACTTCGGAGTGAGACCAGGTTGGGTTAGAAAAAAATCATGTTTTGGCTTAATGATGCGTGATATGACTGTGGAGCCAGGAAAGAATGAAGAGTTCTCCCTCTAACTTTATGTCTCAGTGACACAAACATCTCATGCATGGTCAATCAGGGTCAGCTTTCAGTGTGCTTGAGTTAATGGAGTATTGGGATATGGTCTGACCTGCTGCAGACATGTTCTGTTTGTATGGACCAAAATACACACAGACACAAAGACTTTTAGTTTCTGTGCATGTCTGCGATGTGAAGCTTTTGAGAAAAACAACTTTGTTTCAGGCATCAGACAGGTAATGGCTGTACTTATGTCGCTAAGCCTGAGGCAAAATTGCATGGGCCAATTTTTAGAATTATGTTATTTAACCTCTAAAACACAGACAAGGGGGGATTATGGCTGAGCAAGAGAAGGAATTTATTCAAGCTGGCAGATGCAGACAGGTTACAGTCATCTACAAAAATGAAAGGGCACTAAGTAAGATGTTGCTGACCCACAGAGGAGAGCGACCCTAATGCACATGCAGGGATTTGAAGGGGCTATTTTGCTACTTGAACTTGGGATCCATTACAATGATTTGTCATGCGGACGAACAGGGGAAAAAAAATTAAGAGAAAAATAGGAAACCACCCTCCAGACTTTCAAGGAAACAGCAGTGAAGAAACCAGACAAACAAGAGGCATGATCAAGAAAGATCAGAGCAGGTTAGAAATGTGAAGTAGAGAAAGATAGATGAGACGGGAAAAAGATCAAACCCAACCAGGAACCATGAGGAGAAGATAAAAGCAGGGATTGAAGTGCAGCTCCTTGAATCATGGCAGGAGACAAAGCTTTGATTTTGAATAGTCTCCACCTATTACCACCTGGTATGTCTTTTATTGTCTTATCTTTTACATTCGAGATTCTTTATCGGAGCACATTATTATTGCACATATTAAATCCATACAATTTTGAAATAATAGCAGCTGCAGCACTTGAAGATGCCAGGACTTAAACTTTAACTTTATTATCCCCAGGGGGAAATTTAAAAATTACACACCTCAGATAAGGTTTCATTGGGGTTAAGATCAGGTTAATGGTTGGGTTTTGTCGGCAAGCCATCAAAGGAAAGGATGTGTATGTAGCCTGATGGACATGACTGATAGCTGCACAAAGCTGGCTGCAGCTCATGATGCCTTTGATATGTATGTACATCAGCTCAGCACAAGCAGTATTCAAATTTATGAGGGTCTGGCAATAAGAGTACGATTTAACCACACTCCAATTTTAGTGGCTTTTGATCGTCAGAACATATGTACAACAGGAAGCTCAGGGGTTGAATGTGTAACATCCAAGCTACTGTTTCTCAAAACTGTTTTGCCTTTTTATATCTTTTAAAACCAATCATTTCTTCATAGGCCTCAAATGCACAACTCAAAGGGACAGCTGACACAGCCGGCTGAAAACAAGCCTATTCATCAGAATCAGAATCAGAAAATGTAATTCTATCAGCAGTCAGAAAGCTCAGAGCTACTTTTTGCATTTCTCACATTGAGTCAGCACAGTGTGCCGTGAGTCACTCCTCCTCCTCCTCTGGAGTTGGTCAGGCTCCAGCCACAGCACTTGACCAACATCTGTTGAGTCTCCACAGGTGTAAAATAAGCAGATGGCAAACACAGTCAATAGTATTTATTTATTTATTCACTTTTCCTGTCACCCATGTAGACAGACCAAGAACAGAATATTCCAAAAACCAAGGGAAAGCCAATTTCAAGCAGTGTTAACAACATTTTACTGTCAATCATACTGTATTTTTTATGTAATATATTAACTGCTGAGAAAGATATATGGTTTGATGCTTCTGCGTCAGGGCATGATGATCCTCCCGACTTCCTTTTTGTTAGAAAGGTGTTAATTGGAGCATATATCCTTACACAAGCTTAAAACGTAGCTCACAGCTCACTTAACTGAGCCATTATACCTCATGGGGAATTGGTGTCACATAATTAATAGCACTGAATTATCACCACGCTTTATCTTTAGTATGACAGACACTGCTAAAAATAAATTCACAAAGAAGGAAAAGTCAAAACCCCCAAAGCTTATGTTGTGTTGTATCGACAGAAGGAAGCCGAAGGCAGACCCTGCAGGGCATGGCTGTATGTAACTCTGGAGAGGGATAGATGATTCTTAAGTCTCATAGCCAGGTCATTAGTGTCACAGTGTGCACTTCTGACCTGCTATACACATCACTCTCTCAGTTAACCAAGTAAATTTCCACTAACCGCGCCTCAGCAGCCTATCACCTGTCCACACATCTCCTACTCCTGCCAGTTCACCACACCCACCTCATCAAGCCAGCTGCTCTCAGATCATTACCTCCCGCCACTATGAAGACTTCCGCTTCACAGACTCTCCTTGCCAGATTGTTCTTTGTCATACACATGCAAGACTTCCCAGAATTTATTCCCGGACTGCTTCCTTGTTGCCGACCTCACCTATCTCTGACTCTCCCATTTCGTCTGCTCCCTGGTGAACCACTCAGCCTTCTGTCCCCAACCAAGAGCTCTGCTTCTACATTCCTGGTTTCTGTCTGCCTCTTCCCTGTGGCTGTTTGGAGGGACTGCCAGTCAGTTCTTGTTTTGAGTTTACCTGTTCTGCTGTCTGTGATTTCCTGTGCTGTGGATTACCTTGCCACCTGTGCGTTGCAGGATCCAGTCATCATCGCTGTTGTCAAGACCCTTGCTCCCTATAGTCAGCTCCGCAGAGGTGTGTTGGCTTCTCCTGTGTGTACTCCCGGTGCTTGACTCCCAGCTTGTCAGGCGTTGTCTCCTGCATACTCCCTCATGGTACTCTTGCAGCGGACGCCACTGACTTGACTCACCTGCTCTCTGCTTCGGAGTGGCACACCAAGCGCTTTGGACTGTACCTATGTCTTGTAAGGTTCTGAGCCAACTAACTGACTCATTGTTATTTCATCTGCCTACTCTGTGTTTGACAAGTGGTTTCATTAAAGACTATTATAAACTGTCCTTCCATCTTTGGTGCTGCTACTGGGTTCAGACCACACCAGTGACAGTTAGATACCAACGCTTTGGGTTGGTGGTTTAGTCTGACTACCAACTGAACTCAGCTATCTGGGGTTCTGTCATAATACAACCTCGGAATCAATCAGCCACTGGTATAACAATAATGAGCTTCTGGGAGCAACAGCTTATATTTTGGAAGATCCAGTTCAGCAAGTGGATGTCCAGGCCAAGACTTCCCCTCTTGTGGGACGGACATTTCAACTGATATCTTTAACAAATATCTGCATGTGAATCCAGATACATTTTTGGAAAGCTTTATATGGGTTTTGAGATTGCATTTTGGTTAATGTGTTTCCCCTCCTCACACAAACTATTTACCTGCTGCTCAAACATGACTGGTCAATAATACTTGGACTGCAAACGGACGACAAATCAGAACCAGAACTCTTCAGATACCAAAATTTGTCCTGCTGCCTACAGGTTCTGCATACATACGCAGATATCTGTTTTAATCTGATAAATCTTGATACAGTATACACATGCCATATGTACCTTGACAGAGTTCTTTGTCATTATACTGGCTGTGAAGGAATACCTTTGAAGATTAATTACACAGAACTTTTTCTGTGTTAGTTAAGGTGATGATCCAGCAGTCTGAGTTTGACAAATCAGAAAAAGCTGAGATTCTTCCATGTGAAATCACTTCAGACCCATTGCTAATTTTCCTGTTATTGGGAACTGAAAAAGCTGTTTTTATTCACCTCAGCACCTTCTTGCGTGTAATGACCTTTTGGATGGATTTCAGTCTGGCTTCGGATCACATCATCTGCATACTGATTCGGGCAAAACATCCAAAGCAGCCTTTGATACTGTCAACCATACAATCTCATTTAGTCTTGGTAATAATGACTGTCCTCTCAGAAGCAAGGGCTATGTTCACATTGCTGGGCTTAATGCTCAGTTTTGAATATTGCCCCAGGTCCGATCTTTCTGCCTAGAGTGTTCACATTCACGTTTAAAAAGACCCATATTTGACATCAGTGTGAACAGGTCTCTGCCCTGAAATGGAACAACAACAACAACAACAACAACAACAACAACAAAAGTCACATTGCAAAACAGACATCTGGGGAGAATATAATGATATGGCAGTGCAAGCTTCATCTCTTGAGGGATCGCCATAATGGGAAGGCCAGGCTTTGTAATTCTGCACAATAATTAGCCATGTGCTTTTGTCTGTATATTTTCAGAGATACCAGCCTTTCAGAGCTATGAGTGTTTGTTCGGGATAATGGTCTACAGTACAAATGGGCTTTTGGTCCACTAGCTCTATTAGCAGCTATTGCTGGTAGTTCCTTGGAGAAAGAGGTGTGGGTGTAGCCTGCGAACTAGCTTCTAGCAGTCTGGACCACTCTGCAGAAGGAAGGATGGCGAGGCATTCCTGTGCTGTTCACAACAATGGCTTTGATTTTGAAAATCTTTAATGTCCCCGAAGGGCAATTTGGTTTGCAACAGAAGTTAAAACATGCATATCTCACATGACACCAACACTGTAAATCTTACATAACACTATAAAAAAATACAGATAATTACACATAAATTCACATCACAGTTTCACCAGTTCCCATCAAGCTGACCTACAGCTTATTTAAAAACCTAATGGCAGATGGAACAAAGGATTCAAGATACCTGTTTGATTTGGCCCTACAGAGGAAAGTATACCTTCCCTTAGATGGGAGAAGCTGAAATTCTTCATGAAGAGGATGGAGAGAATTTGCCAGAATGGCCTTTGCCTGAGTGGCTCTAGCTGGATACACATATTCAAGGTCATTCAGGCTAATGCCAACCTTTTTTTCGGCAGAGTTTGACCACATTCCTCAGCTTGTTCTTGTTTGAAATGCTGAGGTTACCAAACCAACAGATGAAAGCAAAAGTTAAGATGGACTCAATAAAAGATGATTATTGCAGTCTTCACCACAAAACAACAAACATGGCCTTCTCATGAGGTTTAACAGTAACCTTGAGTTTATATAAACACAATTCTACTGCTATCATCACTACTTCTTCACCACAACACCCTGAGAGAGCTGCTTCCCTCCAAACCAACCATGAAGCACACGTCACACCCTCACAGGTTACCTACAAGGCCACTGCCCCCAAAGGGGAAAAAGGGTGAGCCGGAAACAGGGAAGAGGTTGGAATGGATGGTTGGAGGTACAAAGTGTTTGACTTTGACATCAGAGAACAATCTCTGCAACACTGGTTTACTTAGCCATGATGGTGATTGTCCCTGAACTGACTAAGGAGTTTTCATAGCCTGAATGTGACTACACCTTAACCATAAAAGAGGCAGATTAGAAATGCACATATGGGTGTTTGTGAGAATTAATTTGGGTCATGTTGGAAATCACTGACAGACAAATTGACCATTTAGGGATAAAGGCTTATTGTACAAAGCTATGATTCACAGAGGCAGTTAGTAAATTGAGCAGTTACTTCCACAGTTCAATTATGCATTGTCTATATATACACAAAAGACAATGGAAAGAAATATTTTTTTAGAAAACGTATAAACATGAAGCAGCGTTAAATTTAGGTGCCTTGATACAGTCATGTTTCTCGTGTATAACAGCTGGATGTGCTATGCAGTACATACTTTTTGTCACAGACAATCAGTATATGTCACTGCTCATCTTGTTCTTTGTGCTCTTGAATAATTCAGCGCCTTTGATTTTATTGTTTAAATTCTGATTACCCCAAGTGATTGAAATCCCTCCCCCCAATTCTTTAAAGGTTATCATCTGAAAGGAGCCTTGTTGATGATTCCTATTTCTGTTTGATGCTGCTGATGTTGCAGGAGAGCAAACCACTGCTACTCCCTTTAAACTAATGAATATGGATTTTAATTATTTTTTCAATTTCAGTTTTGAGTTATTATGCCTCGCTGTAATTATCTGTATACACCCTGCTGCTCTGCACACATCTTTCCCTCAACATGAAGATGCAGTCGCTATCTTTATTCATGTATGTGTTCTTCCCTTTTGTTTTGTTTTTTTCTCTACTGACAAATATTTGTTTGTGAAGGGGGTCTTTACAAGTCTTTGATCATGCATCTATCACAGTTTTCCGGTATTTAGCTAAGAGAAAAGATGCTGGGACAGGCAGTGATCGGCCTTTGGGCCATGGCGCTCAGACTCTGCGGGAAGCATCTACGATAAAATAAATTATGAATTATTTGTAATGCTATTGAATACACAGAACTCACTTCCCTCGTGCTTTTATTTTTACGGTCTTGAAAAGGCATGATTAATTGCTTAACAGAACCAGGATGTCATTCATAGTGAATGAGTTGCATAGTGACAAGTGCGACAAAATAGTTCAGTGATGATGAACTCATAATGATCAACCCAGTCAGGAAGTCAGGATGCAGTCAGTGGGGGGAAATGTACAAATGACGAGAAGGCCCACATCCCATACACAACGGATTAAAGGTAGGGGTTGCACAGGCTGGTAAATCTGTTGGCTTAACCACTTAGTCGGTGCTTTCTGCATGGTGTTTCCTAGTCACTGACCACGCAATTAAAACACTACAAGCATGGCAGCTGCAAGAGAAGACAGCAGGTGAGGAGCAAGGGGACTCATCACAGCCAACCACCAACTGTGAATTGAGTGTGTGGAAATACTTCATTAACAATGAAGCAAACACTACTGTGGTTGGAAAATTGTCATGGTTTGGTATTTTGAGAGGTCCAAGAGTCCTTTACCTTTGCTATGCTTTATGTGAGGAGGCTCTGGGTGTCTAGAAGTGAAGGTAAGATGAGGACCTTGACGAACTCCCCAAGTCCCATGGTAAAATGCCAGACCTCCATTTTGTATTTTCATAAACATATATATTCAACTAAGGACAACTGGGGCTCATTAAGTTATTCATTTAGTGAAGTCTGACCTGAAGTAAATTGGCATTAACTGGGTTTCCATCCAAATGTATCGCAAATTTTAAGCGAATTTTGTAAAAATGCGCAAAAGAAAATGCAAATTTATGCACGTTTCCATTCATTATTGTTTTGCGAGTATTGGGAGTCAACAGGTCGAGCAGAAGGTGGCGCTTCTCGTGAAAAATAAAAATAAAAATGCAAAAGAACACCCGTAGAAGAAGAGGGCGCCGTGAGATGATGGCATTGAGAGCGTCTCATGTCCACAACTGATGTAAACAACTACTGGCACATCCATGACTACGACGAGATGGAGAGATTCCTTGGGGACTTCTTGGCTATTGCGAGAGCTCTCATCCCACTCATATCAGCGTTGTCAGCGTCCATAAGTGTCCTGAAAAAGAAAAGAGAAAGACTACACTCACTGACCAGAGTACTACTGTTAGAAACACTCGGACTCTTGGAGCGGAAGTGAAGTAGAAGTAGGATCCAGTAGCCTACGTCATCGTTTATTCGCTAAATCTGTTTCCATTGCCAAAAGTCGCATTTTCCCAATATGGATACGCTGACTTTTCCACCCCCTCCAAGCGTAAAAACTTTTTTAGGATATTCCGGGTTTTTTTCGAATTTCTGGTGTTTCCATTCAAGTTTTTTTTCGCAATTGTTGAAAATGCAATAAAAATAGGTGGATGGAAACCCAACTATTGTCAGCAGGATCCCAGTAGAATGGACACTGGGTGAGAAAAATAATTCCTTTCCTTTCCTTTATTACCATGTATGCCGAATGACAGGATCGTAGAACAAGAAAAATTTGTACTACATTGAATATTTGACATAATCCAGAGTGCAAGAGAGGGGACAACAGCCTCCTCAACAGGCTGCTGGAAGAAGAGGAAGAGTTGCTTGCAGCTACGAGTGGCTCAGCTGAATGAAGTGAGCCAGGCAGCCTGTCATCCTATTCATCCAATTGTTTGTTTAGGGTTTTTTATTTGTCAGATATAACAATTTTCTAAAATACCTACTCATTTGACATGCTGACAAAAACATAACGTTACGAGCCATTAACAACGAGAAAAAAAAAGCCAGGGTTGAGAGAGAGTTTTAGCAACTGTTTGGGCCACACTATCCATACTAAATGGGAAAACGGGTCGGTCCTCCACTGCAGCAGTAAGCCCAGGATTATTTGCTACCACAGTACATCAAAAACCCTGCTGCAGTGATGCGCCTACAACAAGGCCTGGTGCCCTCATTTGGCTAAGTTATCTAAAAGCAACTTGGCTGTCCCAGCCACCAGCCACCCAAGTGAGAGAATTTTCTCCCTGGCCGCGAATACCACCACCTGACAAGTATTCATCACGTCCATGTTGATAGTCTCATCTTCCTACACAGAGCATAAAGCGAAAACTCTAGCAGGACTGTGATAGCCAGTAGGCTTAGAGGAAACTTCTAGCAGTGAGTTATTTTTCCAGCACCAATCTTGCCATTTAAATGAGAGCTGTTGCACATCAAGGTGTTTTTGTTGCTTGCAGCCTGGATTTCATGCTGTATTGTACTATTCTGTATTGTACTAGGCATATGCCAAACAAAAATACTCCACTAAGTTTGTTTTTCTTGTGCAATAGCTGACACAAGCCCGTGTGAGATGCATATTACGTCATTCGGGCTGTCTGCCAGCCTGCAAGTCTTATCAATATGCAGCTTTCCATGTGTGTTTATTTTTAAGTATATCACCAGCAAGTAGTTGCATTCAGCTCATCTTTCATTACAGAATTGTCAGCTCTAAAGAATCAGAAGTCGTGCACCCCCTAATTAAAGCTGATTTCACAACGACACAAATGAGATACCTTTGATTCTTCCATTGTAATTCAGATGTGATTTTTTGATCTGCTGCATGTGTTAATTAATCGTGCAAACAATTCACACAGGTTAATCCGATGTTGAACTGTGCCGTCATGCCTTGCAGAGAAGGAAAATGACAAATGTCCCAAAGTGAAATGCTGTTTCACTGCAAAATACACAGCCTTCGAACTTAAGGAATTACAATAAAGTTTAGAGCGGCTGGGCTCTATGGGGTTGTGTTGTTGGCAGGCAACAGCAGATCCAAATATCAGCAGGTTAAAGGCTAATACAAGAGTATAGACTCACTCAGAGCTCACTAAATGAGTTCATCTCAGCCTTTGACCTGTGCTGTATTATACAGTCCGGCAACATTTTGCAGTAAAACTCCATCCCTCCTCGTCTGGGAGGCTGCCGTTTGCCAACATGCTCCTTCAAAACGTGTCTCCGTTTCTTTCTTCCTTTTTTTTTTTCTTTTTTTTTGAAAACCAATACATGAAGCTTGAAGCTGGATTACTCAATCTATTATTGAGAATACAACAGGCAACACAGATACCTCTACAATACAGACCTAAAAACAACATTCGGGGGTGTACAAAATAACAGGAACAGCTTTCAGTATGATGCAATCCTCTGCAATAGTAAAGCCAATAGAATGTCCACATTTTCATCTCTTGTTTTAAATATTGTCATTCCTGTTATTTCGTCTACATCGGGGCAGACAAAATAACAGGAACACTGCAAAATACACAGCTTTGTATCACAGTGAGAATGGAAATTGAGCATCAGACGTTCCACTTAGGGAGCATTTGCTGCAGGCAGTTGTAATGCATTATATTGTACAGTATTGTCTCAGTTTGATCACCCCCATTATAATGTGACTGTAACAACCATGGTTGCATTTAATCAGTGTTATTTATTATATGTAAAATGAACCATTTTTGTGTATTGAAACATGAAAAAGGAAGAACTGGGAGCTCAAAACAAAGGAAATACATCAAGGCACACAATGTCTTGTGGTCGGCATGTCAAACACAACTGGCCTGATGATGTAAGTGACTCAAATAGCCTATTCTCCGATGCATTACACAAGTGACAACCAAAGTAAACAAACATTTGAGTCACTCCACTGGCCTGGACCCTCGGGCCATGCTGCAGATTGGCTGACACTTTCTTTGATAAAAGGCTCCCTTTGAATTCAAAGCTAGTGCCATGGAAATTGGCATCACAAACTTTCTCCAGGTGCTGGTAAATTATGGAGTTCTAAAAGGATTTTAAGCCCTTGTTCAAAGCAGAGTAAAACAAATAAAAATAGATGAGGACAAAAGGAAAATAACACTCTTAAAACCCCGGGCTGTTATTGGATAGTGCTCCAATGGGAAAAAAACAGCCAAATGGCATGGTTTAATTTGGACGTGTATCATGATCTTTGCGACATGTGACATGACTTTATAATAATGTAACTAGGGTGAATGGTGAGTCATCGTTCATATGTCATGTGCAGCTACCATGAAATGTTCTTCAGTGCAGACATGTGACATGTTTACAGGCAAAAGGACATATCAATATAAATACAGTGAAATATGAATAAACTAATTACAATTACAGTTCAACTAACCTCCATGTTAGTAAGGTACTATATCACAAACCAGCAGTACTGAGTCTGCTATTTGCTTTCAGAGGGTATTTTATCACCACCTGAGGAAACTCAGAGGCCACAGAGTTTTGTGCCGAGATGTCACTCAGTGCACACAGATTACTATTGGAGGGAGCACAAAATAACACAAAATGACCATATATGTCTGCAGGGGACTAATAGCATTGTAGATCAATACCAATCACTCGGTAATTACTTGGCCAGCTGCTGGGATTTTGGAAGCACACTCCCCTGATCTTTTCTGCAGCAGAGCAATGGGTCACTGTGGCCTCCAAACGCACTTTGTACCAAAGTTAATAATGTAAATAACAACAAACTGTCATCAGCACATGGTCAGTTGTGTTATGGAACATTCCCATTGGATCCCTAATTTATTCTTTGGTCAAAATTATTAGTTTCTGCTATTTACTGACACCTGTAAGCTTTGAGATAGCAGTATTTTTGCAGTTTCTAAAGGTCGCTGATAGATGGTGCTAAAAGTGAAAAATCATTGTCTTTAATCTCCTATTGCGATCAACCCCTGGCTGGCTGCAGTATAGGGCATAAACCCCGCCCCCTCCATGTTAGCAGACAGGACATGGGCCGAACTAAAAGATCATGTAGGCTATATGTCAAATACATTTTTCCAAAAGGTGGTTTCTGTCATTTAAGGTAGTTCTTTTCATGCTGTTGTATATTCAAGTGTTAACTTTACTTATAAGGCTGGTTTTAATTAGTTAGTCGATGTTATGTAAAGGGGCTGTGACGCCATGACTGACAGCTGTATGTGTCAGTGTGCTTGTGATCAATGTCGCTGCATGGGATTGGGTCAGACAGATGCGTAGGTGGGAACTTGATACTAGGGGCTCCACTTCCTGATTACTACTGCACAGACTTCCAAAACCGGACCCTACTCACTCGCACTTCGTCTCGGTGTGTCGCTCCATTAGTAGTCACCGTCACAGCTGAGGGGATGGGTGCAGGGGATAAACACACAAACTTCCCTCTCTGTGGCGGAAAGAGGAGCTGTCATAACTTTCATATATGCATCCATCCATCCATCATTTTCGTAACCACTTATCCTCTTGAGGGTCGCATGGGGGTTGGAGCCTATCCCAGTTGACATTGGTTGAGAGGCAGGGTACACCCTGGACAGGTCACTAGACTATCACAAGGCTGACACATAGAGACAGACCACCAGTCACACTCACAATCACACCTACGGACAATTTAGAGTCACCAATTAACCTGCATGTCTTTGTGGGAGGAAGCCGAAGTACCCAGAGAAAAACCCACCTGCTAACACGGGGAGAACATGCAAACTCCACACAGAAGGGCTACCTCCTGGGATCGAAACAGGAACCCTCTTGCTGTGAGGCGACAGTGCTAACCACCACACCACCATGCCGCCCCTACTTTTCGTATATATGGAGAAAAATTAAACTTTCTCACATTTTATGTGTTTCATCTGTATTTGCAGCACTTATATTTAATCATTATGTCCTGCTTTTTTTTACCTGAATTTTTGTATATTGTGTTTTTAATCGCTAAAAGAAATAAATACCTTAGTTTGAGCAGGTTACGATTGTAAGGGTAGTTACGGAACTTTTTTTGTACGTAGCTTCTGCCATGACGAACACAATACGACATTGCACATGGTCAGTAAGTCGGCATCGGTGCATGCTCACTGTCGGAGGGTTTTATGACTCACTTCCACTCCTCACTAGTTCAGGACAGCACTCGATGTGGCAGACCCTCTGCGTGAATGCGGAATCGTAGTGGACGTGGTGGGCGGTTTAGGAAAGGCCCTCTTATTCCAAAAGTGCAAGATGGCTATGCATGTATCTGGATATTTTGGCTTTGTTTTTTTTTCGGCGGAAGGAAGTGACAACACAGTGCCCATCTTTACATAAAGTCTGTGATATGTAAGCATCATATTTGATCATATTTCTTCACTGCATTTTTGTAGCAATAGCTATTCAGTGTAGTCACAATCTTTATGTGCTTCCCTGTATGCTATATCAGTCACTACAGGTGTTGCTAACAACTGAAACAATCTTCAGAATTAATGTATGAGCCCCTTAAAGAAACAAGGGTGACAATGTGACATTGAAAGAACTTCTGCTCCTTTTAGTCGAATGAATTTTACAGTCATTGTACAGTATATGAAGCTGATCCTTGTACCCGGTACCAAGCAAACATTGGAAACTAATTTGAGGTGAGAACAATCCACATAGTGGAAATGACATGGAATTAATCCCATCGTTGTGAAAGAAGCTTCATATTTTCATCACTGGTCAACACAGTTGCCAGTGTTTGCAGGTGGGATGCCAATGAGGGATTACTTGTCACTAGTCATTCCTACATGAAGCGGGAAACAGCAGTGACAAGGACTGCAGGGGTAATTACTCTTTCCAAAATTGGGGAGAAAAGGAAAAAAAAAAAGTTGTAAAGAATATTTTTATCACCATTTAAATTAATGGATATTATAGTTTACAGGGGAAGTATCAGGAACAGTATGTATGTTGCATTATGGGACATTTGGTTAAGCTGTAATTAAAAAATCACGATGATTAAAGAAGAGATAACTTCTGTAAGACTGATTGGATTTATGTGTGGGAGGGTGACTGCTTGTGTTTTCAAGTTTTACCATATGCATGCACCTTTTTTTCCTGCTTAGGATCACAGTTTGCGTGTAAAAATAAAACCATCACCATGTTTGAATTTGAAGTAAGGGTCACCATGCCTGCACAGGTGCGAGGTATTTGAATCCAGTAATTGAAGCATTCTCATTGGTGTGTGGCTGGATGGTTTTTCCTCTAAAAAACAGCTGCGTGCGACAGGTGCATAGAAAACATTCCCGACATTGAGCAGAGGGGAGTAGCATGTCGCATGAGCGCCCCCATCTGGAAGAGAAAGTCCATCCTAAAGCCTGGCCTGGTTTTTCACTTAACTGACTATAAATGGAAGGATGGCCTTTTAAAGCAGGCTGTGGAAGGTATTAACCCTTGGATGAGTGAATTTAAATTTGCAATAGACTAATTCTCTCTGGTTGTAGCCCCAAGAGCTTCTAATCAGGAGGTGGCCAGCCTGTGTGAAGCAACAGTCGGCTGGAGAGAAACAGTGTGATCCTCCATCTACAGACCAACCTACCAAGAACCTGTCAAGCCAGAGTGCGGTACGCGCTGGCCCCTGAGCCCCACTCTGAACTCAAACAGATGTCGATTTGGAGCACTTGCTGAGACGAGTGATTGCTGTAACTCTTCTTGGGATGACAGTCTCATCCATTCAGTGGCAAGCAGCTTGCAGCTAATCATATGCCTGTTGATCTAAATGTCATACAGTACTTACAGAAACTGGTTTTATAACTGACATATGAAGGAAGCGCTGGATTTAGCTTTAAAGTTATAACCCCTGAGATTTTCATGTAAAGGCGGGCGACATTCAGAGCACATCTGTGATTCAGAGTCTGAGCATGGATTGCCTGAACACAGCCCTCAACATTGGAGGCGGTGGAATACACACACAAAGGGACTCATTTACATGCGCTAACATGCATGTGAAGCTAAACTGATTCAGATTATTAGTATGTTGGGAGGGGGTTAGAATTATGTTAAAATTATGTGCTGTCAGCATGGCAACAATGCCATCAGAGAGTTAATTAGAATCCTTTGTCATGGTGGACTTGTTACTTTTCTGGTTCAACAACATCACACAATGGTTGGCGGTTAATGTTACAAACTCATAGGTAGTATGAAGAGTAAATGGTGAATGGACTGCACTTGTATAGCAACTTTCAAGTCTTCTGACCATTTAAAGCGCATTTACTATACATGTCACATTCACCCATTCATACACACACACACACACATAATGGTGGCCGAAGCTATCACACGTGGTGCCAAATGCTACTCCGTTACTATTTACACACTCTCATGCACCGATGGAAGTGCCATCGGGAGCAATTTGGGGTTCAGTATCTTGCCCAAGGTTAATTCAACATGCGGACTGGAGGAGCCAGCGATCGAACTGCCAATCTTCCAATCAGCGGACGACCCGCTCTACCTCTGAGCCACAGCCACAAGAAAGTCCACTTATGAGGGAGGTCAGGTTGTTCATCCAGGAGACAACTGTTTGAGTTTCATTGTGAAACTTCTTTTAACTTTACATACTTACGTCCTTTACGTAGTTACATCACATTCCATGATGTACTTGCATCACTTTACGACATACTTACATCCTATATGTAACAAAGGTAGTTAATTGAACCGACAATACAATCTTTCTCTAAACTTAACCAAGTAGTTTTGGTGCCAAAATCCAACCATGCTACCATCACGTAATTTAACACATTTAGTGCCACCGCCACAGTATGTGGTGTTATGTGGTTGTGGTCAGGTCACGTATATCTGTGAGATCATGTTGGCTCAGGGTGCCATTACTCCACCTATCTTTACTTAGTAAAGAGTTGTTTGCTACTATGTTAATGCTCTGAATGTCTAACAGCTCCTTTGACACAGAACTCAGTTCTTATAGTTTTTCATCTTTTACCAGGTGTATAAAAGCACTGACCGTACCATTAGTTCAGTTTCCATCCAAATTTAACAAAAAGTTTATCTGAATTTACAGGAAATTTGTAAATGATAATTAATGCAAGCTTCCATTGACTACCCTTATGTGAATACTAGGAGTTTATCCATCCATCCATCCATCCATCCATCCATCCATCCATCCATCCATCCAATTTCAACCGTTTATCCGAAACCAGGTCATGGGGGCAGCGGGCCAAGCAAAGCATTCCAGACGTCCCTCTCCCCAGCAATGCTTTCCAGCTCTTCCTTGGGGACCCCAAGACGTTATATGTAATCCCTCCAGCATGTCCCGGGTCTGCCCCGGGGCCTCCTGCCAGTAGGATGTGCCTGAAACACCTCCAACGGGAGGCACCCAGGAGGCATCCTGATCAGATGCCCGAAGCACCTCAACTGACCCCTTTCAACACAAAGGAGCAGCAGCTCTATTCCGCGCGCCCTCCTGATGTCCGAGCTCCTTACCCTATCTTTAAGGCTGAGCCCAGCCACCCTTCTGAGGAAACTAATTTAGGTTGTATCGCTTGTATCCGTGACCTTATTCTTTTGGTCACTATCCAAAACTCATGATCATTTGTGAGGGCTGGGACGTAGATGGACCAGTAAATCGAAAGCTTTGCCTTCCAACTCAGCTCCCTCTTCACCACGACAGTCCAGCACAGCACCCGCATCACTGCAGATGCTGCACAAATCACAGATCCATTCTACCCTCACTTGCGAACAAAACCCCGAGATACTTGAACTTCCTTGCTTGGGGCAAGACTGACTTCCAACCCGGAGGGGGCAATCCACCATGGCTTCAGATTTGGAGGTGCTGACCTTCATCCCAACCACTTTGCACTCTGCTGCAGAGGTAACAGTTTGATGAGGCTAACAGAACCATTTGATGCATAAACTAGGGGTTTATGCATCAAGATAAATGATTTCTACCAACTGTTTTAGCAAGTTATTCCTAAAAAAGAAACATAATGGTAATCATCTACTGATGAATGAAATACTTTTTTAGTAGTAAGTTTTTTTCAAATATTACAATTGGATTGTTTTGTCAAAGTAGTGTTTTCTAGTTATTATAGCGGTCTTTTATATTCAGACAAGCATACTTTATAATATGGTTCAGAATTCATCACCCTTGATCAGAGATTAATGTTCCTTGTCCCATTTTACTGTAAGATGAAGCATCTCTAACAGGCCAAGGTCACAACAGAATTTATTTGCATCACTTCAAGGAAAACACAACATAATACAGCTGAAGCAAAACATTGGAGTGAATTTTTTCAAAGCAGCTCTAACCAGTTCAAAATAAATTGGCTGCTCAAGGTTGAGTCAGGTAAATAAAATATCCCCTTAAAAAGAAACTGTCCCTGAATGGGAGAGAGGCAAGTTTATCAGCCAGACCTTAACTAATGAAGGCAATGGTTTTAATGTATGAATGTAGCATGTGATCTGTAGGTGGAAGGCCACTGCTTTGAAATCCTTGTTAGATGTAAATCAGTAAAACTTTCCTCATCTTTTCATCAATTACTATTTAAGTCAGAGACACTAACGTCAAGGAGTTGACCATTTATTTGAAATGGTTATACGGTTAGATTTAATGAGAAGTGCTCTGGACTTTGAGGGAACACTCAAACAGTCTGTCCAGCAACAAGGATTGTGAGCTCTAACCCCACTTTAACAAGCACATGCATGAACATTACAGGACCGATTTTAATGGTGCATCTTGGGTGCGCGAACTGTGTGGGTGTCTCCAGGTGAATCCGCTATTTTGGCTCATGTATGTGCAGCAGTGCAAAGTGCAAAAGAGTTGAATATGTGATGATTAATAAATATGCTCTCTGCCAGTCACCTCGCAGGTCTCGTAGCTCACACAGTGAGGCATGAAAACAATGACCAGAAAACAGAATCCTGTCTAGACAGAGAAGTGCAGCGTCAATACACAGCGCTGCAGCCAAAGGCAGACTATTTTCTTATTCTCTATGACAAAAGAAATATATAATAGAGAATAGTTTAGTGAAGCAATCTGTGTTGGGCTCGTTACTCTAAATATGTAATTTATTACTCGTTACTCTTCAAAAGTAATAGAATTCATTTACTTATTACTCCCTGCCAACTGTAAATCGTTACACTACTCGTTATATTACTTTTCCGGATTGGTTATTGTGTATCTCCCCAAAATTCATGTGCGCTTCTGTGTGAATGTCAGGGTAACCTTTGGTAAGTGCAGCTATAATGCTAGGTAGTTTTTGTTTTGTTTTTTACTTGGAGGTTTTCTGCTGCCTGTGACCGCTATTTTCCCAAGGCTCTGTCCCCAAAAGACGGAGAGACACTCATGGGGCAACATTTCATCCACAACATATCCAACCACAAGCTTCATTACGTCTTTGTAGCTGCAGGAGGAGGACTGACCTTTGGTGGGGTGTATTTCCTGGAGCTTCACATTGTTGTGTTGTCTGTTTATTACGATTACAAAAATGAGTCCGCTGATGTGATGTTGTATTTCAAGTCGGTAGCAATGTGATAACAAAAGTAACATTGTAACGAGTTGTTTGGTTTTGGAATAACTATAATATAATTACTGGAATTTTATTAATAATTAGTTACACTACTCATTACTGGAAAAAGTAATACTATTACTGTAACGCGTTATTGCCCAGTGTTGCTGGCCTCAGGCCTAGGGGAACCTGGGCCAGTGGCAAACAGGATACCTGTATGTATAAAGAAAGAGGCAGAAAACTTTAGCTTGCGTTCAGCTCGACTGCAAGATTTGTTCTGCAGCGCTTGCCTCGAAAGTACTATTCGGACGGGATTAGTTTTACATAGGGATGTGGACTAATGTCAGTTTACCACAGGATGTCTGTGATATAAATATCCGATTCGCACGGGAAAAGAAATCTCCGTAATTCTACCAGAGATGGGAGTGGTAACTCGTTTTGCTCCCTGGCGTCGCCTCCCTGTCGGTATGTGTGTGCTACGTTGCTTCCTGTAAACATCAGCTGAAGGATAATAATAATTAATGATTAGCCCAATATGAAATATTGCCCATGATCAGGATTGTGTGTACACAACGATTAGCAATATGGATTTATATTAGGCCTACCTAACACAACCAGAAGTCTCTAGGCTCTGAAAAGTGCTCTCTTCTCAACCTTTTTGATTGGTCTCCCACATAGGGCTATGCGATCATTAGAAGAATGTCCACTATCACGACTGCTGACAACACCGAACGCTTCTTCAAGTGCCTCCATCATCGAAAAAACGCGGAAAACTAGTTGTAAATGTGGAAAAATGGTTGTAAACAGGACGTGACGTCCACATTTTTACAGAGGATTGCGTTCGCACGGGATTAATATTACCCAAGGTATTTTCTCCGGACCATTTTACAGAAGGTAAAAGTCGCCGTAATTGACATTATCCGTAATGATTACAGACATGGCGCGTTCGAACGGAACTAAAATCCCTGGTAATAATTACTTTACCCCACGTCTCCACGTTAAACTAATCCCATCCGAATAGGGCTGAAGAGGTTTTACATTCCTCCCAACTCAATACACCATCTAGTGACCTGTTTAGGTACTACACCAACACAGTGACAAGTAAAGTACAGTGAAAATGCGTTTGATTACTATTTAAGACACAATAAAATAAAAAATGTATAGGGGTATCTGTTTTCAAACACATTACAGATTTCTTTAGCCATGAATTGTACCATAGCCTCATATGAACTGCACTATAGTCCCAATGACTTTTTAAACACATTTAACTCATGTCATAATTACTCTCCGTATTTGCACCAACACTGGGAGCAAGAAATTTGACTATTTCAGTCATAATTCCAGTTAAATCCTGTTGCCAATGGTCTCGTCATTATCTCAACTGGTGTGACATCATAATGCATTTCAAGGCAATTTTGGGAGAAAATTAAATGCTGGAAATGAGACAAATATAGCGCCGGTAATCCAACATCTCTCCTATAATCAGACAGAGTTACAACCAACTACTCTGATGTGTGTACAGGTGTGTGATGTTATTCTGGTGTCATGTTACATAAAGTGCAGCAATTAATGTAGCTACTGGGCTAAAAACAGCAGTCCACATTTTACTGCTATTAAATATGCAGCAAACAGCAGCCTTCCCTCTTTGCTGCCTGTATTATTTTTGCCATGTGGTTACAAAATAAGAATATAAATAAATGTTGTTTCCTGAATGAGAGGTCAGTCAAACACCCCCTCCCTCAGCAGGCTACTCATTGAGTTGACTTGTGATTATGCTTGTCAGGGTTTAATCAGATTGAACTCTGCGTGAAGTGAAGGACACAGTGAAGGCAGGTCAATCTGTGAGCAGAAGCAAAGGAGTCTTGCCGTGTAGAAAAACCAAAAACTGGTCTAACTGCAATATAAGAGGAGAGTTGGATAGTGAGGAACAGTGAGGCAACTATTATACAGAGATTTGTTGCTCTTTTTTAGCCTGCCTTAATGATATAAATAGGGTGAGCGAAATAACAGAAATTCCTGTCTGTAAAAAGCAGCAATTTAACAGCACCACAAACAACATCCTCCCAAATGATCATACAGTTGAATCAACACCTCTCTAAAACAGTTTCAACAAAAACTAAACATTATAACCTTCATGAAGGTTGGATTTATTGCAGGACTGTTGTATTAGATTGCATTTTGCTGCCAGGTACTCTGTCCACAGCCAACACCAGGTAAACCATTGCCAGAGTGAATCCGTGCAAGTCTGCTGGACCCGACAATGTGCCTGGACGTGTGCTCAGGGAGTGAGCAGACCAGCTGGCAGATGTGCTCACTGACCTCCTTAACATCAACCTGAGCCAGGCAATCGTCCCTTAATGCTTAAAGACCACCACCATCATCCCAGTGCAGGAAAAGTCAACAGTGTTCTGCCTTAATGATTATCATGCAAATACAATGAGGTGCTTCGGAAAAGTCGTCATGGGCTACATCAAATCATGCCTCCTGAACTGTCTTAATCCCCACCAGTATGCATATCGACAGTCCCACAAGAGATGCCATTACCCAGGAGCCCACTGGTGGCTTCCCATAAATGCAGAGCGAAACCATGATGTTTTTTCTCAACCTAACCACATCCTTTTGTTGCACAAGAAAATAAACGTAAATAGGAGGTGTTTTACTGACGTATGTTTATTTTGGAAAAGACTTTATGCATCTGACGAGCAGAAACTGTACATTTCCTGTGAAAATGGAATTGTATTTTGAAGAGACTCAATGCATGTAACATGCAGAAATTGACACGGCGTCCCAGAACATCAGACAGACGCAGGAGGATACCTAATATGTGGACGTGAATGTCCACACACAAAGCGGCAATATTTGGCGAGTTCGGATGAGACTACTCTGCCAAATATGACTCAGATCATATTATCAACACTGGTAGGCCTCATCAGCATCAACGATGAGACAGCACACAGAGGTGAGATGGAGCGGCTGGCACGCCGATGTCGAAATAAGTGAAGTTAATTTGTTAACTTAGGTTCGGGAGCAGTGCCACGCCTCAACCACACCTCTGATTACCTGCCAAGCCTACTTATACCTGGTCAACCCATCCTGCTCTGTTTGTCTCAGATTTCTCGACCCACCCTCTCTTTGCCTTCCCTTCGTGCACCATCCTCCCTACCTCATACCCATCCTCACTTCCCTTCTCCCCTCCTCTTCTTGTTCAATCTGGTGCATACCTCTCCCATGTCTGATTCTAGGTACCGTCTGAGGGGCCTGTAGTCAGCTCAGGCCTGAGACAGAACCCCCACACTGAGTCTCCCTCTGCCCAATCTCCAGTACATCCTCCCAGATCAACCCAACAGAAGACATCCCTATTCCACCTCCACCCTCCACTTACATCCATTCACCAGTTCCCAATTACACCTCCTGAATTAGGACTAAACATTTAAATGACATTTTGTTGTGGCGTGGTCCTTGCTAGAACAACGTGACTCAACTCTGATAACACAAGAGAGATGAACATCGACATCAGGGAGACCCACACCACTGCCACTCTCTTCTCATCAACGGATCATGTGTGGGGCAAGTTAGAAGCGCCAAGTTTCTTGGTGTGCAGATAGCCGATAACCTCAGCTGGTCTCACAACTACACCATCCTGACAAAGAATGGATAACACCATTTCCACTGCCTCCAATCTTCAAAGACAGCCAGTCTCCCCCCACCCATCCTGTCCACCCTCTACAGAGGAACCATACAGAGTGTCCTGACCAGCTGCATCACAGTCTGCTGTGGAAAGTACATCAGCTCCCTGCACATGATAGTTAAGTTAGCAGAGTCCATCACTGGGACCTCTCTCGCCTCCGTGTATGACATTTGCACAAAGCACAACATCAACAGGGCCTTGAAGATCATAAAGGACCACTCACTCCTCACTCTGCTGCCGTCTGAGGTAAGGTACAGCAGCATCCCAGCAAGATCCTCCAGACTCAGCAACAGCTCCCGAGCTGCCAGACTCCTAAACACACTTGATTCTGTAGAAATGATTGTGCAAGACTTTTTGAAAAGGACTCCAGGGTGATAACGATTTGTTGCAAGGATGTCGGAGAAACAGGAGGACCTGGCTTCTTTTACTGCTTTTTGATAAGTGGACATTAGTTCTTTCCAAGGTTCATATAACACCAGACTGTCCTTTTTTCCATTCCCATCTGCTCGTCTACATTTTCTCTTTATTTCTCTAGTGTTGTTATTAAGCCAAGGAGAGCTGGTTTGACTCTCCACATTCCTATAGAATCAAGTACAGCTTTGCATGTATTGTTGAAGAAAATCATCTGAGGACGTATTAGGTTTTTGGTGATTGCTATGTGTAGATGCAGTGGTGAAGGCCTTCTGAAAGCTGTCAGCAGAGCTGGTATTGAGAACATGAAAAGAAACATAAGTAGAAACCGGCAGCAAGGTGGAGGGAAGCTTTGCAGTCAGATACACCTTCTCACAGAGTTCAGAACGTTCAAGATCAAAACAGTAGGAGAGAACAATATGCAGAGTGTGTCCCTCTCAATGCAAGATGGATACATCCCATGTAGCAAAAGAGGAACCAGAGATGCAGCGTACATGTATGTTAAAATCAGACTTGAGTGTGTGTCACAGCTTCATTGAGTCATGCAGTTTATCACTTTTATTTGCAGTTAGCAGCTCCTGCAGCTGAATTCATGAAGCTGTGTGGGTTTCATTTAGTGAGGTTAAACAGGGCAAACACAACTGTGTTAATCGTGTTCGATGGGTTTGGAATGCGATGATACAATCCTACAGCAATAACGGAGAGGGAAAAGCCTTTTGGACAGAAATTATCTCAGTGTTCATGGGACCGCACACACAAGAGATGATTGTATGAAACAGTTTTCTCCCAAAAGCCTCATAAAGAGATAAAATTACATAGTTATTTCCACAGGCGTATTTTAATGAGTGGGTAAGAATCGGTGAGCATGGAGATAGCTGTGAATCACATTTTTAAAATGCTCCTCTTTCACCTTTTTTTCACTGGCTGCATTTCCCTTTTTTTCCAGGTTCGCTAGGATGAAGCAATATTATGAGCCATATTCTCCGTTACATGATATAATCAGAGGCCTCCAAACTTATTTTGCTGGGTAGTGCAAGGACTCTTTGAAATACATGCACGATGGAGGCTAAGTCCTTGCTTCATTTTATCCATCAAAGCAAAAAGTAGCATGGAAATAAACTTCAGTCAAAATAATGAAGTCCATGTTCTGTCGCAAAGATGACACCCACACAGAAATTAGCAGTCGCTACTGCCAATGTCAGTCTGCTTTTAGTTATATACATTAGCCATGTAATAGTGCTACCAATGGTGACATCCATCCTTCACCTTCACTATACCTGCTGAGGTGGAGAACAGTGGCTGTGTCACAGAAGCAGCAGCAGTGACGGGAGAAAATGTTCCCCTCTTTTCCATACCTCATCTATACAATTTACCTGACTGAGTAGACATGTTAAATATGGATGCTGCTCACTCAGTGCATTTACTCAAATTGATCCCCGCTGCTGTGACTGAAGTCGAGGCAGCTGGGATTAAAGACATTTCTGTTCCTCCCCCCTCTTGTTATTCTTGCATCACTCAAGAATTTTTACACTGTTTGGATGCGAGAGAGAGGGAGATGTGACCAGGGTCACAGTCCAGATCGGAAATTGAATTGGAAATGAGTTTTGAAAAATCGTATCTTCTGTGTGCGGCATCGGCGACTCCACTTACTCTAAGTGATGGCAAAAAGCTGAAACATCAGGAAGGAGAAATGGTCTCATAAGTACCAGAATAAACATGTGAGATTCGGCTCTGTTTTCTGTTCTCTGAAACTCTGAAAAAAATATGTCCACATTGTGTTTGTGACCAGATGGGATTTGCAAGTTTTGATCTGGGTATCATACAGCTCTATTGTAAATGTTTCCAAGATAACTCCATATTCTTGCAACAAGATGGTAACTTGAGTATTGTGTTGTTGTTTTTTAATCGTCTTACATGTTTTTTTCTGGCACAATGTGTAAGTGTTGCAGCAGCGGCAGGAGCAGAAACCGATTCATTTGTTCAGACACCTGTGTTTCATGCTCCAAGGGTGCAAATGCATTGGAACTGCAGAACGCATTTTTGCTGCTGCAGGCATGGCTCACCCTAAACGCTCATGGAAACAGTGAAATCGGGTAGAATTTCTTATCATATGTTATCAGTTGCTGTGTTAGGGACTGGTAACAATCACATCAGTTCCTTTCATCCCCTTTGGCACTGGATGCAACGGTGTATAGCAGTCAAAATAGCACTCAAATACGTGCAACATCGTCAGGTGCTGAAAACCAAATGTCTGTTTCAACTTAAAGGTCTGCGCTGGAAGTCTTCACAGGTTTACCTGGACCATATCACCCAAGACCCATTAGGTTCAGTTCCAGATTTTAATATGGTCAGACTGGCCCAGGTTCGGTCACATTCTATTACTGCTGGTCCCATGTCTGCTTTCTAATTGATCACGAAAATACACATAAATGCTGTGTGTAGCTCACATGATGATTAGGATGACTTAGGATCAGATTACAAAAGTGAAAGTAAGGTAAGAAAAGCAGAGCAGCAGCACCAACAAATTGGAGGCAGAAAGTAAAGATGATACCTTCTTCACTGAGGTGAAAAAGAAGCTAAAAGAAAATAAATTAAAAGAGGCTAGACCCAGCAGCCCCCCTTCTGCCTGGGCCTCCTTCATGCAAACTGTGGACAAAGGCAAATTTCCCTCATCCATTAGCCTTTGGGTCCGTCATTTTGGACCCAGTGAAGACCTAGTCTGTGCCGCGATTCATAATACATCCACCGGTCAACCATGTCAACTTCAATGGGTTCCAACTGCGAGACAGTATTTATAAGTGAGCAGGTTACAGGTCTGGCTTTTTGTACAACAAACCAAACAAAATCTGAAAATTACTAAACCAAACAGTTTGACAGTTAAACATATGAAATCATATGTCACTAAGAGCTTGTGAGTTAGGACACTGGTGGTCTCACAAGATCTCTGCAGAACTTCAGCCTGTTGTGTGCATTGTCTTTTTCTTTTAAAACACACTTCCGTTTTCACCTGAAATGTACAGTCTGCACACAGTCTCTTTCAAAATTAACACACTTTGTAAACGTACATGGTTACGTTTAGCCAACACATGCGCGTGGTTGGGTTTAGGCAACAAAAGCACGTGGTTGGGTTTAGGAAAACCGGCCTCCTGGGTGAAAGTTGGTGTTTGTGGGATCCATCGACCACCCCTCCTGCCGAACCCTACTATGACTTCCGTGGGAACTGCCCATTGGTCCAACAGCCCATTGNACAAGAACCAATTGGTTAGGGTTAGGAAAAGATCATGGTGTGGGTTAAAATGAAAAAGAAAGTGACAAACACATAAGCCGTGAGCCTGCTCCGCCTCAAGCCTTTCCCAGCTGACCCAGAGCCGGTCGCGGCGCACCATCACGGCAGAAATACGCCCACCGGGAGCCGTTTGGCACCGCGGACCGTCGGACTAATGGGATGTCAGACCAATGGGTAATGACATGGACCCGACTTCCGCCAACTTAACTTATGTTGTTGTCCTGCCACGTTTCCCCCTGACAACACTGGGTGCCATTCAATAACGGTGACCGGCCACGTATCATGCCAGTGTAAAGGGACAGTGTTTTTTGTCAGGATTCGATGACTTCAGAGTGAAACCACGTTGGCAGAAATGTATATGAATCATTCATGACACATCCAGGATCAGTCTGTCATAACACATTACTGAAAGAGTTAAAATATAACGAATAGTCAGGCTGGTTCAACTGTTGATCGCACTGTACAAAGAGCAAAATAATGGTATGAATGTGCTAATTTACAGACACCTCACAACACTGAGTCAAGGGCAGATAGTGTCATATTTCTGAACATTTAAGGGTCAGAGGTACCGGTGTTTTCCATTTCAGCGTTTTGGTTTGAAATCAAGGGTCTAGCCTGGCTTTAGTCTAGAACTTTAGACCATAGACCACAATGTTTCTACACACAATTCGACTGACCTACAACCGATCAGAGAAACAAAACATGGCACACACACGCATTAGCAGCAGCATCTTGGTTGTTTTCAAAAATGCCTCAATGACAGTACTCCTTACTGAGCTTAGTTTATGCTCGCTGTCGGTCCATGAGCCAAAAATGGCGTCAATATGAATCTTGCTTTAAACACGAAAGCTCCACAAGTTGTCAGTCATCGTATCTAACCTGCCCCAACACTTGTGATTGGCTCGTCCCAGGCCACGCCAGATGAATCTGACCAGACCTGACTGGACCAGATCCACCTGCCAGAGCAAATAAAACATGAGCTTGCAGATTGTCTGGTTCCCAGGTTACAATCACATAATAACATTCAAATAACCTCAATTAATAATCAGTTAAAAATGAGAATATGCTCTTTGCAGGTTCCTGTTTCTGACTCACATAATAACAGTGTATTTGCTTGAATATCACTTCTTATTTCAGGTCCACAAAGTGTAATCAACACAGTTATATGAGCAGGCGTGATTCTGCTTCATCACATCACATTCTGCATCCAGCTACAGATCAACCTCTATTGCAATTAAAAGATGCTTTAGGCTACTTAAGTTAGACCCACTGGAAAGAGGTAGACACAGGCAGCTGTTGCCCCGGTAACCTGGTGCTGTTAGATGCGGAAACAGGGGGATTTTTAAATGGGAACAGACGGTAATATAAAGAGGTGACAGAAGTTTAGTTTAATGACTCCAATGAACTGTGTCCAGCCCAGTCGCCAGAAGAAAATGCTGGCATTGTACGTCCCTCTAATGTTTCAGACATATCATATCAACAAGTGATGATGAGCTGACTTTGTCATCAGGAGGTGGAGGGAATGGTGGATGGCGTGACACCTAGGTGAGATGCCTTCCAAGCTGCAGACTACTGTCTTAAACCAACAAACATAACCAGTCATGATGGAGCGAGTCATCGCTGTGTTTCCAGCAGCTTTATAGGCACCAAACGTGGTTGTTTCTAAGGTGCTAGTCGTTTTGTTAGCAGACATAGTGCTCTCCTGACCATAACCAAGTGGTTTTTGTGCCTAAACCAAACCACACACAGTGCCGTTGAAATATTTCAATGTATCGTCGACATAAATAGTTGCTAATGCCAACATTTTTTTCACTTTCATTTACTTTTTCAATATAGTTTTAGTTTTGATGTGCACACAGACTGTATAGAAAGAAGTTCATGTTGCTATTTTGCAAAAGTCTGGTGCTGGTTACTCAAGATTAAGGACACCCGAGGATCTGGATGATATAATCACGGTTTGACAATTTGCGCCTCTCAAATTAGAGACTGCAGAGGGAACACATAACTTCAGATGGCTGAAATGTATTAAATCAGGCCTTCATACAGCATGCAAACTGCTCTGGATGGAGGATGCTCATAAAAATCAGATATTCATCTTTATTCTGCTTTCCTGGCATCAGAGCCATAATCAGAATAAAGTGTTATTTAGGAAAATACCACTTAGACAGTGCAGAGCAGCATTTCATGCCATTCAGCTCATAATAATAGAACCCCACAGGTTTGTTGTCTGTCAAATATGGCAAGGCAGGAGAGGGAATAAAAGATTGGAAAATTGTATTAGCTGTGTGACAATGCGCATGAAAGCCACATAGAAAATAATTGATTTAATGACTGAAATTACCAAATTTTGTGTTTTTATTGTTCAGGCTTCACAATAAAATGCAGTTTTTCTAACTATCTTCGGGAATATGTGAACACGTCAGATTTGAGCTGCCTCTCCGCCACTCCAGTGTGACTCGGAGTTCATCTGTGTAGAGAGAGCTGAAGTGGCATCCTGGATGTGATCCTCCCCAGTCATCATGCCTCTAATGGGGACAGCCAGGTGCAAACAGCATGTAATCCTGTTTGTCAGCCCCGGTGTCTCTCTATTTCCCTTCCCTCCTATTTGGCATGCAATCTGCATTGGAAGTGTGGAATTGAAAAAGCCGCAGCCTCAGGCAGTCACAGGTGGAGGCAAGGGAGAAAGTGAGGGAAGAAAGCAAGTGACAGAACGACAGAGGATGAGAATGGAAGATGCAGTGGGGGGATTTATGTGTTAATTCCCTCTTCCTGGGTGTGCTATTTCTCAGTTATCCTTTACTTAGCCAATGGCAATAGCCAATAAAGGCCCACTAAACTGGCACAAAGAGAGGGTATGTGGTTCTAATGCTGAGAGGGTTATACCTTCCCCATGTGAGAGGCCACTAAAACACACTTTACTTTATTTACTGGGTTCTTTTTTTACCAGGTTATTTACTGACTTAAGTTGCTAAGTGTAAGTGTAATAATGCAGAAGCGTTGCTCGAATAATGTGTGGAATATGAACACCAGCGATAATACTGACAAACAACCTTTATGCAAGAAGTGTTAATAGTATAGAAAGTGTAGGCAACAATACTGTCTTGCAAAACTACTGTACATGTTGAGATACCTGCAACTGAAATGTAAGAAGGTGATTCTTCTTCTAACATTAGAAAGACAGAAGCCTGCACATCAGACTGGCTCTGTGTATGAAATAGAGTAAAGCAGTGACAAATGATGGCACAAGGGACAGAACACCAAATGCTTTGGACTTGGGGTGTAACGGTACACAAAAATC
>NC_065508.1:25255506-25257255 GCF_006386435.1 Epinephelus moara
GACGTGTTTCCAAGTACATACCCAACCGCTGTTCTGCAGTGTCGGCACACTGTTTTTGTCTTGTCAACTTGTTTATTTCCATCTTCGTATTTTACCCTGAAACCAAAGTGTTCCCAAACGGAGGACTTAAGGTTTGCGGGTGGGTCTTCAGGTTCGTTGGGCTCACTTGCCATGTTGTCCAAATGCGAGAATGCGCTGCACAAAGTGGAGGTGGAGATTTACGGTCGGACTCGGTCCGTCACTCAATTATGTCTGTCGGGGAACTAGATATTTTAAATGATTTGGCTTGCAAAAACGGAATTAAAATAAAACAAAATAAAATAAAATAATATCCTGCGCCCAATAATTCAGTACAGGGTCGTGCCGAACCGAAAGTCGCGTACTGAACGGTTCGACACAAATAGTACACATACCGTTACAGCCCTACTACGAGATAGAGACAGATTAGAGTTTGAGTGGTGCACACAGTTCCACAGTCAGGTTACAGTACCTGGTAAACTTCAATGAAAAGTTCAACATGTACAAAGTCCGAACGTTTTTATGTTTTTTTAGTAGGCAGTATACAAACCAGGGGCACAACTGTCCACTTAGACTGAACAATGAATTGAATGAACTGATTCAATTTTTGGTGGTCAAAGGTCAAAGGTCACTGTGACCTCATCTGTCTCATTCTTCTGAACGTGATATCTCAAGAACACCTTTAGGGATTTTGTCGGTGAAGATTCTCAGTCATCCGGGCCATGGTAATTGTAAGTGCTATATTGTAGGCAACTGGAAGACGTTTCGCCTCTCATCCAAGAAGCTTCTTCAGTTCTAAATGACTGGTACGAAGTTGCAGGCTATAAACCCTGTGTGGGTGGGAACCCTTGCAGGGTTATAGGGGTCACGTGAGCTCTTAGTTTCAGAGTTTGTGACCTTAACGACTCTGAAACTAAGAGCTCACGTGTAAAGCCTGCAACTTTGTACCAGTCATTTAGAACTGAAGAAGCTTCTTGGATGAGAGGCGAAACGTCTTCAAGAAATGCAAGCAAGTCCAGTTGCCTACGATATAGCACTTACAAATACCTTTAGGGATTTTCCACAAGTTGGGCACACACGTCCATTTGGACTCAACAATTAACTGATTAGAATTTGGTGGTCGTAGGTCAAAGGTCACTGTGACCTCATAAACATGTTTTTGGCCAAAACTCAAGAATTCATACATTAATTAGGACAAAATTTCACAGAAATGTCTGACAGGATAAAATGATGAAGTGGTGACATTTTATATCCAAAAGGTCAAAAGGTCAACTTCAATGTGACATCATAATATCTGCAAAAACACTTTTCTGGCCATTATTCAAGGTCATATCTTTGACATTTGGTCAGATACTGAATTGGTGACACTAATCTTGGGTGCCCACCCTGAAACTGTACTGATTGTATTCATGTCCTGTGCTGCCAATGGGAGGATGAGTGTGAAGCATCCATGTTTTCACAGACATGAGGCCCGTTTCCACTGAAGAAGTTCCTGGTACTATTTGGGGGGCAGGAACTACTACAGGAACGTCCTCTCGCCCGGCACTCTCAACTGCCGTGTCTCCACTGAGAGCGGAGTATGAGGAAGGTTCCTGTAAAGTTACGGGCTCTGGATGTGACGTAATCGTTGCGCGACCATTTTGACCGGGACGACGTAGGGACGCCGTTAGCTGTTAGCCGATAGCGGTGTCTGTAATAACTCACTAAATGGCCCGTGAAAATTTTTTTTTT
>NC_065508.1:25257416-25281301 GCF_006386435.1 Epinephelus moara
GGAACTGCCCATTGGTCCGACAGCCCATTGGTTCGACATCCCATTGTTCCGACCATATTAAACTCATTGTTCCGAAGTCCGTTCCGAAATCATCATGATGCCCTGTGGTTAAGGTCCGCCGCGAGCCGTTCAGCACCGCGGACAGTCAGACTAATGGGATGTCGAACCAATGGGCTGTCGAACCAATGACATGGACCCGATGTAAACTGTATGTGCAACTTGACTGGTGCGTGGAGGCATACAACTGCAATGCTGTTATTCTAGTTCCATGCTACATTACTAACTGGCCCCATACTGTTTTGTGGTAAATATTTGTAAAATATCGAGGGTGTCCAGGTGGGTTAGGGGTTAAGACACTGAACACGAACCACAATGTCCACAGTTTGAATCAGCCGGGAACCTTGTTGCCATCACTCTCCCTCATTTCCTGTGAGCTCTCGACTGTGTCTAATGAAGGTATAAAATAGCCTAATTTTTTTTTTTTAAGTACTGTTAAAATGCAAAAATTAATTAATGTTAATAAATTATGTTGATTTTCCCGAGTCAACTCGATCCATTCTAATTTTTAATTTTGTTTTATTGTCCTAATTGAAGAACTTAGTGCTTGGTTTTTCAAGCATCTCTGAATACTTTAAAAAAGTGCTGTATAAGTCTGTGGGCACGTCGCTTTAATTTCTGAGGACGTGCACAACCAAGCGCTCTAAACGGATGCAGGATACGTGTTGACTATCATGTGCATGCAAGTTAAAATCAAGTATATCTCCAGTCTCTACACCGAAAACACACTAGGCAGCGATGAAATCTGCAGCCAGGAGGTGTGTTAATGTTTTCAGGTGGGGAGAATTTTTTTCTAACATAGGTCAGCATGTCACAGGAGTCACAGAACTCTGTTGATTGGCTGCACGTAATCTCTGGCCACAATTTGACACCAAAAAAATACGGTGGCAACTCGAAATATCTTGTCTCAAGCTTACACCATTTCCTATTACCTACCAACCAGAGATAGAATGCTTGATAGAAAAATGAATACTTTGGCTGAAAAGCCTCAGGCAAAAAAAATAATACTAACAATGAAAGTCAATGCCATTTGCCGAATTTTAATTTTTTAACCTAAGTTGCCAAAACAGAAGCTGTTTAGTCAGCCTAATGGAGTTAACAAGAGCAGAAACTTATAATTCATAATATTTTTAATTTATCTTTTAAAAGCAGCAAGTCAAACCTTGTGTTTCCATTTTGGATGAATTATTCTGATTGTCAAAATACTGGATTTAACAGCAGAAAAGGAGGGAAAATCAGCAATCTATTCAGCATGGTGATAAAACAACACAGATGATGGGAGGAGACCACTTGATAACCCCAGCGATATACTCACATTTACCTGTCTCCCTTTTATGTTTGTACGAGGTTGCATGCTCTGATGTGATAACGCACATGATAATTATCTTCGATGTTGTGCAGTGATAAATCCAAACGCCTCAAGAAACATAAACACATATCTGACAGCGAAACGTCCTTATCTCCTCGGTGACGCTCATCATTGTGCTGTGCTGTTTTTAAGCAGCACAGACTTGATATGCTAGGAAAGTGGCTTAGCTGCGTGTCACACAAAGCACAGCTAGCTGGGCTAGCACTGGCTTCAGAGTCAACCACAAGGGTCCAGATTTCTCGGGGGTTAGAGTGGGATAAAGAGAGCAGGGCTGACTGTGGCCTGCTTTTTCCTCTCCACGCCTGAGGCCTTGTGCGACACATACATGAATAAATCAACGCCAGGAAAGAGGACACACACTGAGACTGTGGGGTGCCACAGTTTTAGGGGCTCTGAGCTCCATGTAATCCTTTTTATCCATACACAAATCACCCCCACCCATTTCCGTTCCCTTCCTGACACACTTTAGGAATTTATGGTGACATAGCCTCTCATGGGAAGTACCAGTGCAGCAACAGTGTCAGGTCAGACTCAAGGTTTTATAAGAAGATTAGGGACTGCCTTTGGTAACATGTGCATTGTTTGTGAGCTTTAATTCACTTTTTCTATACATTCGGCCTCTGAAAATTGATTGTACCTGCTAGTTGTAGGAAGTCTAACCACTGTTTATGATATGTATCTCAGGAACCTTGTGCAAAAAATGAGAAAAGATGCTTTGTGCCACACTTAAGCCTTTTTTAAATAGGAATTGTGCAAATTTGCAGGAAAGCCCAATCAGTCTTTTTTCAGCACTGGCAGTATAAAAAAATAAATCAGGGAGTGCAGCAAAATGCCGCCTGCCTACTTTTGTTCATACAGAATGTGCCTTTTTCGGGGCAATGGGGGGCGTGAGCAAGTAACAAAACGTGTAGCTCAGCGTGTGATGTAAACAGTAACGTGGGAGGGAAGCCGTGGCTGATCAGTCCTTCTGCGATTCTCTGGTAAGTCGGCCAGTTCTTCACCGTCCCCGTCATCTGACGGTTAATGACCTCTTTTTGTGTGAGGGCAAGGAGGGCGTGCAATTCTTTGTCTCCCCAGTTGCTCATCTTTACAGTGTCTGTCAGGTTTGCGTTTCCCTCTTGCTACTAGCTGCTCATTCCTGCTATCAGCTGTTTCCTGTTAGTCCACCGCCAGTGGGTCGCACGTCATCATCAACAGCTCCTCCCACAAGTCATCAACAGCCCCTCCCGTTGCGGAAGGCCGCCTCGGTCTGTTTAAACCAAAAGAGTTCCGCCAATATGACTACGAGGCGGAAAATTGGGCACCTCGGATCAACTCGCCAATCTGGCTCTGTGTGTCTAAACGCTCGCAGCTTGCCGGCAAAACGGCCCAACATTTGTGAAAATCTGGCAGTGTAAAAGGGGCTATAGCTACTAACTAATTTCCATCTGTAGTCCCTGGGCAGATGAAAAGAACCAATAAAACACAGAGGAAAAGCTATCATCTCAACGACAAATGGACCAACAACCTATGTGTAAGTGCAGACACACATATCATGGGAACAAACATAGAATTGAAATATCAAAATTGTACATACATTTGCACGATAGCCAAAGTTATAATAAAACAACTCCACAGGAAGTTTCCTCTAACTGACTTTAACCATTTATTCTTTTGTAATTGTGTTCTGTGAAGGTACAGACAACAAAAAAACCTCCTGACTTTTAAATCTAAGAGGAGATGAGTGACCATGCCCCATTTAAAATCAAGAAAAGGACGCATTTCCCACTGCTACAAGGGTAAAAGGACATTTGTACCTGTTTTGTAACTTTGGGAGCAGAATAGAGTTTTACTGTTTGTCAGATGTGATCAAGGTCCTGCGTGACATGTCAAAGGAAACCCTGACCAATATTAGCTTGTGGTCTTTCACCTTCTGATGATGTGCAAAGGTGATTAGGGGGGCAGGAGGCCAAAGACAGACTTAAGGGACAGGAATGTCAGCCATTATGTCAAGGATCATGTCACATCCATTTCCAAACTGTAACGGATGTGATTGAACCCAAACGCAGCACTCGGTAACAGTTGGTAACGACCTTTATTTAAGCACAGAGTAAACAGAAACTTGAGCTGACGAAGATATTCAATTAACAGCTCATTCTTCGGGCTCAGAGCCCACAGTCTCAGGGATCAGGGACAAGTAAGTGAAAGGTGGACACACACACAAGGCAGTGTATGGTATCTCCCAGATAGTCTCTGAGCAGGTGGGAACACTCATGCTGAAACGTCGTGGCAGGAAAACACCACACAGCCACAGGTAGACGGAAACCAGAGACGCTGAAGGAGAACTCGTGGTCGGGGACAGAAGGCCGGTGAGTTTACCAGGAAACAGATGATGTAGAGAGGTCAGATCAGGCAGGGTCGATAACAGGAGATCAGGCAGGTTAGAAGTGCTGGAAAGTCTTGCATGAGATTGAGGAACAATCTGGCAAAGAGTGTGTGTGCTGGAGAGGCTTATATACGAGGCTGATAGGCTGATGAGCTGCAGCTGTGGAGGCAGGTGAGTGGAGTTGTCTTGATGAGAGGGGCATGGCTGGCTAGCAGGGTGCAGGTGAATGGAAATTTACCAGGAGAAGGTGAGGGAGAGAAGCAGACTGTGACGCAAACTAGGCAGCCAGTTCTCATTCCCAAACATCGCCGTTCTGTCAGTGATTTTGGCGTCAAACACCGACGCAAAAAGACTCCTTGTGTGGTGCAGGGTTCCAATCCACAGCCCTCTGCTTCATGTCATCCCCCCACACTAAAACCTGGCCTATTGAATAAAGGCAAAATGCCCCAAAATATCTTTAAAAGAACTGTTACTGTACATTTCTTGTGAAAACAGAAGTGCATTTTCAAAATAAATAGCATCCCAGAATGTCAGAGGATACCTACCACGTCATACGTAGACGTGAAAGTCCACCGACCGAACAGTGATATTTGACGAGCTGGGATGAAAACGTGTTGAACTCAAGGAGGAAGGGCTGAAAAAAATGCGGACATGCTTGTCTTTGTATCCAGACTTCAGAAAGCATCCAAGACACAAAATCAGTGGCCTTCGACTGTGACACACTTTTTTTCTCCCAATCCCACTCATCTATCATTCAAGCCATTATCAGGCTGATATCATGTAGTCTGATCCAAGTATCACATTAAGACCCTGAACAGAAGTAGGTGAGAACAGAGAATAGATGAAATAAATGGATAGTTCATATGCCCTCTTAATCAATGTTCAGCTTAGTGACAATGGCATTACATGTAGGTCACTACTGTGTGCACAATGTGAATGTGATTAGCTGGCCACGGTTTGGACCACAGTGTTTCCTAAGCCAGTCGCAAGAATAAATGGTTAGCATTGTATGTTTCTGCAAACCGCAGATATATTACATGTGTATGTTTTATACATATAACAGAGTTCAGATTACATGTTTATGAGCTGAGTTTCTCATCAGGAGGCATGACATCTAGGCAAGATGACTGCCAAGCAGCAGACTGCTGTTCAAGGCCACCAAAAGCAGGTATTTTTCAACAAAAGGTCGGGTCATTTCTACCCATATTGGAGTGACAAATCAGGCTTTTTTCTTAATGACAGATCAAGTTATTTCCAGATGTGTTTGTAGCCAAAATAAATAAATAAAATTGTGGCATTTGTAGCAATGAAATGGGTATTTTTTAACAAGAGGTCAGGACATTTCTAGCCATGATTTTAGTGACAAAAGTAAGTATTTCTTAAGAGGTCTTTACATTTCCAGCTGTGTTTGTAGCAGCAAAAGTTGGTATTTTTTAACAAGAGTTCAGGACCTAACCACACGTTTGTAACAACAAAGTGGGTATCTTTTAATGAGAGGTGGGTCATTTACTGCTGTGTTTGTAGCGACAAAAGTGGGTATTTTTTATGAGAGTTCGGGACTTGTCCAGCCTGTCTTTCACAACAAAAGCGGGTATTTTTCTAAATGAGAGGTTGTGACATTTCCAGCCTTGTTTTTATAGCAATAAAACTGGGTATTTTTTACTGAGAGGTTAGGACATTTCCAGCCGTGTTTGTAGCGACAAAAACAGGTTTTTGTTTTTTAAGAGGTTTTGACAGTTACAGCTGTATTTGTAGCGATAGAAGTGAGTATTTTTTGACAACAGGTCTGGTTATTTCTAACCGTGTTTGTACCAGCAAAGGTTTGTTTTTTTTAATGATTGGTTGTGTCATTTCCAGTCATGTTTGTAGTGACTGAAGAAACTATTTTAATGAGAGATCATGACATTTTCAGCTGTGTTTGCAGCGACCAAACTGGGTATTTGTCAGCAAGAGTTTGGGACTTTTTACAGTCCTGTTCATAGTAACAAAGCGGATATTTTCAACGAGAGGTCATGACATTTCCAGCCGTGTTTATAGCAACAAAAGTCAAAGTCAAAGTTCATTTATTTGTCTCCCTTGGGAGAAATTTGGATTAGAGACAGGGTACTGCTGCATAAGTGCAAAAGTAGGTATTTATAAAGAGGTTTTGACTTTTCCAGCTTTATTTGTAGCAACAAAAGTAGGTATTTATAAAGAGGTTTTGACTTTTCCAGCTTTATTTGTAGCAACAAAAGCGGGTATTTTTGAACGACTGCTTTGGTCATTTCTAGCCATGTTTGTAGCAGCAAAAGTTGGTATTTTTGAACGAGAGATTGTGACATTTCCAGCTGTGCTTGTAGCGACAAAAGCCAGTATTTTGTATCAAGAGTTTGGGACTTTTCCAACCATTTGTGGTGACAAAACTGGGAATTTTTTAACGAGAGCTTGGGACATGTGCAGCTTCATTTGTTGCAACAACACAAGATATTTTTTGTAGCAACCAAACAGCTTATTTTAAGCCAAAACGTGTTTTTTTTAACGACCCTAATATTGGCGGTTTTGTGCCCAAACCTAAACCACATTAACCACAGCACTGTCATAAGTAAAATTTCAACATGTCGGCTACATGAAAGAAATATAATATATCCATGGTTAGCAGAAATGTACAATGCCAACATTTATTCTGGTGGCGAGGTTGCAGCCTGTGTCCAAAAAAAAACGAGAGCATGCACCCCAAGTCTTGATGAAAGGTAACAATCTGGAGGGTTTTTGGTTTGTGGTTTCCTTTAGGGTTAATAGTCTGTGCAGAGCCTCGTGGGCTGGAGCGCTTCCCACCTCAGCTCTTTTATTCTATTGTTGGATTTAATTGTCTCTGTGTGTTCTCATGCCAGCAATCTTTTTCTTCTGTGTCCAACCAGGTGCTCACTCCCCCTCTTATAGTTCACTTGATGTGTGTGTCGTGTGTCCTTGTGTGTTTTTGCATACGTGTGTGTGCCATTGTCTGGCCCGACACAGACCTTTCTCGGGAGAAATTGCCAAATTATGCTGCAAGGCCCCGGAGCTGACTGGGCCAATCTACATGCCTTTGTATCAGGATTGGTAGTGAGAGTGTCGCGTGTTGTTCCTCAGCCTTTATGCTCCATTTGAGTAGCACATACTTTTGGTCGCAAATTCTGCCATGTTCAGTGCAGTGTGTTAATATTTCTTTCGCGGGGGGAAAATACATCAGAAATGCATCAGTTCAGTTTAGGCAAATGTCGGCTCTGCCCCTGGGTGAACAATTTTACTATAGGTATTTTTTACAGTGCCGTCTGGTGCCTAAAGACATGTTAAATCCTAATTTGCAAGACAAGTAAAGCTCAGGGTCCTATTGTGATCGTTGGCAGTGAGATTAAATGTAAACTGCTGCGGTGTGCTCACCGACAGCTTCTAACTATAACCTGGAGAAGTCTTTCAGATATGACCTATATGTCATATTTCATTGAACATGTTTGTATAAACTGTCTCACTGACTGATGAAAGTCTTAATATTTCTATATTATAAAAGGCTGTGGAACGGAGGAATGAAAGTATTGAAGCCCTAGTTTTCTATCTGAGGCAGCGATACCGCTTTTATTCATTGTATTGACTTTTCTGCAGTCCTCCTGCCTCTGTCTGTCTTTAATTATTAATTTCAGGGCATTTGTTATTGTATTCACTGGGAGTCTTCAGCCTTTCCCTCCTCAGCTCCATGGAAATTGAATCTCCTCTCTGGTGTGGCGCTAATGCAGGCAGTTCAGTTCCTAATGGATTGAGTGCATATTGAACGCTTCAGTTGCTCCTCGGGGTAGGTGCAGCTTAGTGAAGGAATTAGCCCAGCGCCTTGAAAGATGAGAGGGGAGAATAGTGCCCAAATAGAAAAGCTCCATCTTTGTTCCTCCCAATATTCCTTTCTCTATTTTCTTTGGCAATCTCCATCTCGCCATGCCTCTCTTTCCTCTTTTCTTTATCATCACAGCCTCTGAGAAACTTCACTACGCCAGTCGCTTGCCACTCAGGTTTAAGGGTGAACTAGAATGACCATAACTGGGTCGTAAGACTTCATTATGCTATACCCATGGGGAATATAGCAGACGTCAGTGTATACCTTACCAAAACTGCTCCGGCAGAAGGATGGTGTGTGTAAGACTGATTCAAAATAAGTAGCAAGACATATCAGAGGTGGGAGTAAGTCATGAATGTGCAAGTCACAGTCAAGTCTTAACCTTCAAATCCAAAAGCAAGCAACCAGGTAAGTCCCATTGAGATCAATGACCTCTTCTACAAGTGAGACCTGGCCAAGACGGTTGCACACAAAATGTTACAGCCTAATAACCACACAATAAAAAACATAAAAGATACACAGTAATATATAGAAAATATCACCTACGCACAATGACGAGAGCCAATGATTAATTCATCCTTGTACTTATGAGAGCTTTAAAATTAGGCAGCGAGACCAGCTCACGTAGTTTCAAATCTTTATAAAGATTATTCGGAGTGAGAGGAGAGGTAGATGTTGTGGTATTTTTTGCATGCCGCCGTTCTCTTCTACCATCACCCACAACATAATCCTTAAATCCACATTTTATTATTTTTGCTCTAGCCCTCGTCATGATTGCTGCCTCGAGCATTGACCTCAGCTGGTCTGCCGCATCCTAGCAGGTTGCCAGGTGCATTGCACTACAAATCACCAGCTTCTCAATATCTAGCAAAATGCAAATATTTCATTTGATGATGACTTTCATATCATCTGTGTCACGTCTAAGTCAGGCAAGTCTTTCATCAGTGTTAGTCAAGCAAGTTTCAAGTCCTCACATTTGCCACTCAGTTTTGCCTCAAGTCATGTGACTCGAGTCCTTCATCTCTGCATATAGCAACACTTGTTAGTAGGGTTAATTTATGTTGCTTTGAGTCTTTTCATGAGATTTGTTGATAAGAACAAATAAACCAGACTTAACCTTTGAGGTTGCATAACCGAAGTTTAAAAAGCTTAAGCCTGCCCTGTGATATATGCTGCATGTACATGTTTGGCTGTAATGTATGGGCATGGCTCATGCTCATGTTTGTGACGTTCACACCTGCATGTGCATTTTGACTTTTGGGGATAACTTACTTCAAGTCTTTTACAATTAGGCTGCTCTGTCTGCTGTTTAGTCTCATTGTGTGTGCTTCTGACATAAGCAGACTTAAATCTGATGTCAGGCTGTCTTTGTCAGTTGACGTTGACCCAGTTGACTTTCCTCCTCCAGCTTTCTCTGATATTTTTTGTATTTTAACCATTGGTACTGGTAGGTCTGTTCTGTTTTTGGCCTACTATTAATTAAGACTTTTGAAAACGCTTACTTTGACAACTTTGACAGCAATTGCACAGACACATGGAAATATGGACTTAAAAAAGAAAAAAAAAGATGATCCATATCCTCACTTGGGTTTTATCAGTCTTACCATATTTTCTTTGCAACGACTCCCAGTGTTTCCTCTGCATTCACAGGTCTCTGGTCAAAGTTTTCACCATTGCTGTTCTTCCTCTGTGCAAATTTTCTGCGACTAAGCAACCAACCGCAGAGCAGAGAATATACTTTCTGTTTACACTGGCACGTCTATATGTCCAGTGTGTATGAATGGTCATGTGATACGCATTTTCTGGTGTGTTAATGTGGATGGAGATTACCTCTGAAACGGTGCTAAAATGTTTTGTGTACGGATATTGTTTTCATTTTAAAATGTCATTTTTTCGTGAATAAATTCTAAAAATGGGTTTAAGATTATGAGACCTATTGTAAAACCGACACATTCTCACTCCGACCTCGTCACATATCAACGTTTGGTCATGGATTTTCCACGTCCAGATACGACATGCAAGGTACCCTGGGTGCGTTGGTTGTTGACGATCTGGGACACCGTGACAAGTTCTGCCTGTTACATGCATTCGGTCAGGAACACTCTCGTCATAGATTGCAATGCTATGCTATAGCAGCTAATGGATATACAGATACATTTCGCGCTGAGGGCTCCACTCTTGAGGTGCTCCCTAGATTAGACAAGCAGCATGCTATGCCAAAACAGGGAGCGGAAAGGCAGAAAACCCCCTGGGTGTACAAGAGTGGGCCCAAGCAAGACATAAAATACCCTTTTAAGCTTTAAGCCATGTTAGGACTCTGAATCAGAAAGGTGGAGGCTGGGTTGAAGTAGGCAAAGCTTTGCCAGCAGCAGCAGCTGCGTGTGGCTGCATTGGTGTAGCAGGTATCAGTGTGTAGGAGGCCACATTTAAATGGACCGCCTTGTGTGGGAATGGACTGTGATTGGTGTGAGGCAGCTAAATACAGCTGGGGTGTATGGGGTGTCCTGCATGAAGTAACTCAAAGCCTAATTTGACTTCTTTCAAAATACGCTTCAGTTTTCACAGGAAGTTTGCCGTTTACATACAGTCTCTTTCAAAATAAACACACTACGTCGGTGCAACACCGAAAATGTACTTTTTTTTACCCTTTAACAACGAATGCATGTGATTGGGTTTAGGAAAAAAGAGCAGGGTTTGGCCTTATCTTCTGACGTTACATGAACTTTGTTCTCCCGGGTGAAAGTCTGTGTTTATTGGACCCTCACTACACCTTCCATCCGCCCTACTCAGACTTTTGTTGTCTTAACTTTCGCTTTTTGTCCTGTCACATTTCCCCCTGACACTGCCACGCACCGTTAAACTATCATGCTGACGTTAACGGACAGTCGTCGGTGTCTGATGCCTCAAGTCACTGCCAAAGCGTCAGATTTCACCGACATCGGAGTGAGACTGGGTTGAGTAAAACACTTAAGCATTGTTAGAAATCACACCTCTTCCCTAGTGTGGATTTTGACTTCTGGAGCTAACTTCCTTCAAGACTGCTACAATTAAAGTCTATTTATTCTCTTATTATATATGTATTGTACAATATATTTAATTTATGTTTTGGCTCAGCTCACCTACAGAGCCATCTGTATTGGCTCCCAAACAGCCCTTTGCTGGGTCAGTTTGTTCTGTTTCTGCCTAAATATTGGATTATTTTTGCATCATTTTTTGGCTGGGCAGACGCACACAAAGTACACACACTTTTGAATCATCTCTAAAAATCTAAAAGTTTGCCACTAAACACCTCAATTGTGTTAGCTGATAAAAAAAAAGAATGGAAGCAGCCCTTTGGATGTGAGCTAGAAAAAAGCTCATTGGCACTCTTGGCTTGTGCACAAAGAGCCAAACACATTTTCCAGGGCAACATCTTCATCACATTTGTGCATCATCCAATATTTTCTTTTCATCTCAGACCTCTGCTCGGTCTCAAACCTTGCCTCAGGCACCGGCTCTTACCTCGGGCATTCGTTCTTATAGAAGAAAGGATAATCAGGAGAATCATTTTCCCTCATTAATATTTTTAATAGTGTTTCAAGGTACCCAAATATCGTTTACGCCAAAGGTGTATATTTGCAAAGTATTCTCCTTGATTATTTTTATCTATAGATACACTGACAGATGCCACCAGAACAACATCTGGCATGGACGACAGACATTAAATACCAACAGTGCACTGAATTTTTTTATTTTATCATTTATTTTAATCATTATTTTTTTACGTTTTTTCTTGGGTTGCTGAAAACATTTTCAAGTTAAAACTTATTAAAAAATATGCCAATTTCAAACAGTCTGGCAATTGAGAGCTAAAAAAATGCTCCTGGTTTTCCCTTTTGTAGTGCAGCAGCTGCTGTTCCATCTCTTTTTTCTAATCAGAGTTTCAGTCCATCATTTTTAAATAGAGGGACATATCTAGCTTTAAATTAAGTAATTACCTGTCAGGGAAAAAAAAAACTAGCAGATCAGCATCACTTTGTTCTGACAGTCAGGATCCTCCACATATACAACATCCCTCTATGTTTATGAATCCGTCTTGCTCACCCCTTCTTTCAAAGAAGCGTCAGTTTTCAGTCTTTGACTCTCAGATGTGAGACTAAAATATTGATAAGCTGTTGATGGCATTTCTCTCCATGTGTAAGATTGCTTCTTGTAAAGTGACTCTCCTTAAGTCCATGGATTGTAGGGCGATGTTTTTTAAGGAACTTTTTAGAAAGTCTGAATTGAATGTGAAAAAAATGTTTCTATTTTCAAAAGCTTGGCCACCTTAGCACAGTGATGGTGGCAGGAAGTTAAAACAGAGGTCGGAGGTGTAGAGAGTGCAGCCGAATGGTGCCGGTACTAGGGTTGCCCCCAACTAAGAATATTCCTAGTCAACCAATAGTCCTCATTTAGGGCCATTAGTAGACTAGTCGTCCCTATGTTTACTATATTAATTTAATTATTAGATTATATATTTTGGGCGGGGCAACACAATGGTTTGAGTTGAAGGTGTGAGAAAGAATAGTATCAGTAACATTGTTAACACTGTGCTACACGGGGCATCGGTAGCGTAGTGGATAGTGCCGGCGCCCCATGTACAGAGGCATTGCCTCGCTGCAGCAGCCAGGGGTTGGAATCCGGCTCGCAGCCCTTTGCTGCATGTCAGTCCCCAGGTACCAGCCCCGGAAATTAGAGGCCACACTTATGCCACGTCTTTAACCGCCTGGAAAATGCGAGACTGAATATTTACAGTAGAAGGGAAAGATATCTGATATCTGTCTGACAAATTAAATTCCCACATGGTCCAGTCATATCGGTTTTGATTTATTTTGACAAGGTGCAGCTCTTAATAGAGTTTCACGTTTTTTCTTTGTTTTTTTGTTTTTTATGTGGCCAAGTGACCAATGAAATCTTGCCGACTAATGACCTTTCTGGTTGACTATCGTTTGGTCAACTATTAGGGGGCAGCCCTAGCCAGTACAGTTTCTTTAAAGGGCATAGATATAAGATTCATACTTTCTGGCCAGTAGGTGTCGCACTCACATTCGTCCGCTCTCGCTCCACTGTTCAATTCTACAGGTTGCCTCATAACCAAATCAAAATCTTGACATATTTTGGGCCCGTGAAAATTTCTAAAACAATTATTTTTATACTGTAATTATTTTTTCCAGGAAAATATAGACTTCAATTCTACACCTTTCTAGACGAAGTATTTTTTTTTTGTTTGGAAAAAATATTCATTTTGATAAAACAGCTATACATATGACCTTTAAGTGCACTGGCGTTGCCTATCACCACCTCAGCACATCCATCCGCTCTTACATATTGTGGCCAGTGAGGTAGTCCATTCAGTTTGCATTGTTGTGGCACAGTTGCATCACCAGTGGCTCTTCCCAAAGGGAAGGGCTGAATGGTGTTGAGAGCAGAAGACAAAGAACATGACTCTCACACTGCTTCCCTGCTTTTCAAGCCATGAGAGGGCCTTGCGTGTCAGGAAGATGATGGCATCCTCCTCTCCAAACTGCAGCCGCTCCAGAAAAGCAGAGCAGCAGAACCAGCCTCTCAAAGATCTTCACGTCATGTGACATAAGAGCCACAGCTCTGTAGTCACTGACAGCACCAGGGTGTCCTTTCTTTTTTGGGCACTGGAATGACGCCTGAGGTTTCCAAAGTTAAGGCACCTTAACAACATCAAGGAAAGATTGAAGAGATGCTGAAGGGCTGCTGCAAGCTGTCCAGTGCACACTTTGAGTGCCCTGGGACCGATGTTGTGAGACCCACTAGATTTGCTTATTCTGAGCCTGAGCCTTATATAGAGAATCTACAGAGTTTTGAGTGTGTGAAATGAGATGTCAGTGAGAGTGTCTGTGAAGATTGCCACCTATCAGTGTTTTTGAGAAGCTTAATTTTCTCCCTCAGCCAGACATGAAATTAATTAATTCTAGAGTCTGCATTTTAGATGTTCTGGATGGAGCAGCCCAATCGCCAGATGAAAATGTTAGCATGTTTCTGTAACCATGAATACGTATCATGTCAGTGTTTCTAGTGACTTAGTATATGAGCTGTCATCAGGAGGGGAAGGGGATGGTGGATGGCGTGTCACCTATGTGAGATATCTGCCAAGCTGCAGACCACTGTTTGGACCAACAAAACAACCTGGTCTCATTCTGGTGTGGTCAAAAACCAGTGCTTGATCGGTGACTTCCAGCGTCAGACACCGACGCAAAAAGCTATCCTTTCACGTTGCATAACACACAGCCAGGCACCCGGCTGTCAGCTGTCATATATTCAAAGACCATTGGAATCGTCTTTTATATATCTCAACCATTTTTCTCATCTTTCTTCAAAAATATGCACTTGATTTCTAACTCTCATGGTAATTCTATCCATTTCTATCCATCAGCGACAAAAGTTAAGGTGGTGAAAGTCCAAGTAGAGCGGGCAGGAGGGTGGTGGGTGGATGGATCCAACAACCACTGGCTTTCACCCAGGAGGCTGGTGTTCACTTCCCCTTTGAATGTAAAGTCAAACCCTGTTGTTTTTTTCTTAAACCCAACCATATGTGTGTTTTGGCAAAACTGTACATTTCCTGTCACGTCATCAACCAACGCGCCCAGGTTACCTTGCACGTGGTTTCTTGACGTGGAAAATCCATGACCGAATGTCGATGTGTGATGAGGTCGGAGTGTTGAACAATCAAAACCGGGTGTGTTTCAGTGCATCGTCGATTTCTTTCCAGCTGCACTTTAGTTTTGTAAGTGCCTCGTCACCGTTTTTTCATAGGGCATAGTGCTATGAAAAGCAGTTGTTTGTTGCTAAGACATTGCTCTAGCCAGGATTGTGCCACCAAACTGGGTATTTTAAGCCGAAACATCTTTTCCTGTGGTTTTTATACCTAAACATTAGTCACAGCATTGCACAAAGGGGAAGTCTCAACGTATCTGTTGTAACATATATGTGGTTCTCAGAAGTGAACTATACCAGCATTCTTTCTGGTGATTGGGTCGAATGGAGAGAGTAAAAAACATTTTCAAAAGTCAAAATTCACATCAGCGTGAACATGGGTCAAATCTCCCTAACTCCTGTGGGTCTGTCATCATAATACAATACACAACTTCGTGCACTATAGCCATGCCAGCAGTTTGCCTCGTATTTACTCCTCAGACACACAGCTGAGGAGCTCCACCTGTCAGGCAGCTTTCTCCAGCTGGATGTTTGTCCTCCACGTCTAGATCAGCTCTGACAAGACTTAGCTGCTCTCTTTCCCCGACAAATTCTGCCCTCTGTAAGACCTCTCTATCAGCACTGTCAACAGTGTGCTGCCCCCTGCTCAGACTGCCATGAATCTCACTGCTCTGCGGGACAACTAACTGGCATCAACGGCCCACGTCCCAGTCACACAGCAGAAATAATACCCGGCTCAAGTATATGCTGTCACGAGGTCCTATTAATACACGCGGTCTCAAATGCTTCAGACACAGTTTTATTTACAGCCGTCTAATCTCAGTCCAGTCGGCAGAAGGAAATGTTGGCACTGTGCATTTTCTGTTACATTTGTATTTTGTACATACCATATCAACATTCTAAAGCAGCATCTGAGCTGACTGTGTCATTAGGAGGTGGAGTGGATGGTGGATGGTGTGACACATAGGCAAGATGCCTGCCAAGCTGCAAAATACTGTTCATGACCAACAAACAACAAAAATGTATTTGTTTATTAATCAGTCATCAGTGCGTTTTCAGCTGCCTTTTAGCCACCAAACATAAGTGTTTCTTGGTGACCTGTCGCTGTGTTTCCACAGGGGATAGCGCCACAAAAAGCACTTGTTTTTTACTAAGACATCACTGCGTGTCCTGCCGAGATACTGCCAAGAAAGACGATTGGTCTTTAACGAGCTATTGCTGTGTTACCAGTCAGGATTGTGCCACCGAAAGCAGGTATTCTAACCCAAAAACTGGATCTTTTCCAAACCATAACCAAGTGGTTTTTGTGCCTAAACCTAGCCACACATTAACCACATTCATTTATTCATTTTCCATAGCTGCTTATCCTGTTGGGGGTCACAGGGGGGCTGGAGGCTGACACGCAGAGACAGACAATCATTCACACTCACATTCACACCTGTGAGCAATTTTAGAGTCACTTATTAAACTCGCCTGCATGTCTGTGGATTGTGGGTGGAAGCCGGAGAAACGGCACACTGAAACGGGGAGAACGTACAAACTCTGGGGAGAGGGGCTCCCCCATCCTGGGGTTTGACCAGGAACCGTCTTGCAGTGAGGCGACAATGCTTACCACTGCACCACTGGGCTGCCAGGTTTACCACAGCATTGTTCAAATGTGAAGTTTCAACATATCCTATAAATAAGTGATTCCCAACTGGTGGGTCACAGTCCAAAAGTGGGTCGTGGGTCCATTCTGAATGGACCACAAGTGACTCTCAAACTTGTCAAGTTTGTAAAAAAAACCACTTTATTTTGAAGTACAGTGAACTTCTGACACAGAGCTTTCATTATGAAGTGTCATTTCCTGCTGTCGAGTGAGTGACTAACGGACTGCTACTTAAAACCTAGTTCACATTACATGATTTTCACCCTGATTTTGCGTCACGGAGACTAAAGTAATCTTTTGAGTGTTCATACCTGGTGACGTGTGTTTCTGTCTTCAGGAGTCTCGCCAACTGCGTCACGACCTGTGTGTGCACACCACAAGATTTCTCAAACAAGCCCTCGCCAACAGAGCCCCAGATAACGCGGTGACGTCACCAAACTTGGAGACGACACATCGTAAAGGCATGGATATTCTTTATTATCCTAGGTCCAAACACGACGCGCTCCCCGTGATCCTGTGGACGCCGCCATTGTTGTTGTTGCTTGCCGGCCGGCTTGTCAGTGTTGCCAGATCTTGGGAGAGAAACAAGCAACCAGGGCTATGGAAACAAGCCCAAAAGAAGCGACTCCCGACATACTATCATGCGTTTAAATAACTTATGAGACGGATATATATAGAGGAAGGTGACGTTTAGAGAGCAAGCCCAAATAAGCAACTCCACTTTAGTAACAAGCCCAAAGTCGCGGCTAATAAGCGGACCTGGCAAAACTGCGACTTGTCCTCCTCACATGTCTTCTGTCATCCTGCATGCTGACGTGGGACATATCTCGCCTCTCATTGGCTGATGCTCTTTGTCAGTCGTGTCACACTTCTCCAGTTTTCCAGCATGTCAGATATCCAGTCCCAGTCACAGACGAGGGGGCGACTTGCTTGTAGGCTTGTTCACACATGAGGACTCGTCGTGGCAGACTATCTGCCGACTCACCTCCGACCCAAAGTGGCTCTCAAGATCCTCTGCGACGTCAAAATCGCAGTGAAAATCGTGTAATGTGAACTGGGCTTAACAGAGACAGCAAACCAGCTTGATGACATGACTGAATGAAAGTATGACGTTGAATGTATTAAACTGTGTGGACCTTGAACTAATGACTAAGAAGATATCTGGACCCCGTGGGTGGACCAGCAGGGAAGCACAGTGCTAGATAATAATGAGCAATGGTGATGTATTATAAAGTACAATGCCAACATTTACTGTGCTAATTTGGGTTGCTAATCTTACTGGTGTGGTAGTACACTAGAGTAGGTAGCCAGCTGATATCACATATGTTTGATTGCATGTGATAAATGTTGTAATAACCACAGTTTACATCTAGTCAGAGATCTGAGGTGAAATCATTTGTGATGCGTTGTCATGGAAATGTCCGCACTGATGTTGACCTTCTTTATGTCTGATTCATTGTGAAATCAGTACAAATGGATGTTGGGAGCTGTAACTACAAATAAGAATCCTCATTAAAACACCCAGTGTCATTAGCTGATGTCATTTAAAAGAGACAGTGTGTCTGGAAAATGAGTACCAGGATTTTTTTTTAATCATTTCTTGGTACATATCTTTACTGGAATGCATCCCAATTATGGCACAGATCACATCTCTTTTTTTTGTTAACCCCCGAAAAAAGAAAGTCTTCACTCTCTGGCTTTGCTTTAGTTTTATTGTAGTATATTATGATTCACATTCTTCAGTGTCTCAACTCTGTTAATAACTGTAGACAAACGATGAAAAACAGACTATTGATCTATCAGAGCTGGGATAGTGAGGTGAGGGAAGCACACATGTTGGGACAAAGAAATAGCTTGAACTGCAAAATGCCAAATACAAGGTCAGACTAAATAAATCCCACCTCCTCTGCTTACAGTCCTGGCAGAAAATCGTAGCTCCTTCCACTCTTATAAATATTGATATCATGAAATAATACTGCACAATTGGCTTTCATCTATAACTTAAGGGCTGCAGGAAGTTATGGCTCATGGAGAGGCATTCTGTCACAGAATATAGGTTAGGATACTTCTAAATTCCTTTTCATGTCTGCACACATCTCCACAATTTAAACAACTTCAAGGTTTATGAATAATGACTGTCAGTAGTGAGTATAATCGAGCTGTACTTAGTTAAACTATAACTTCACTTTTCTTGCAGATATAAAGCTGAAAGCACATCCGTATGATTTTTTTCATTCTGTTATCATTGTCGATCTTTGTAATGCTTTTGCTTATTTTTGGCCTTGCAGAGGGTCGGTCGCTCGAGCGAGTCATTCAACAGCAAAGTTCACATTCCAAAAAGCTTTCCAAAAGTATTATTTGACATTTATTAATCATGTAATGTCCCTAAAATGTAGGACATCCAATCTGCAAAACATTCTCAACCAAAGACTTCACTTTAATCTTCATTCTTTTGACTTTGTGCTATCAGTCCTTCAGGGAGGCTAAGTAGATATCTCATTTGAGACGCACATTGTGCCATGCCTTTAAATGATGTGATGAAAAAAGTCTGATTTTGGGTAAGCTCCCCAATACTTCCAGCAGCAGCAAATCAAATTGGCCATCTCCCTATCTTAAAAATAGAATCCACGACTCTGGGAAGCATTATCCTCAATTATCTACTGCAACAAAAAAAAAGAAGAAGTGATGTCTCCTGATTTAAAATGTCTGTCTGCGCATTTACATCCATCTGTCTCTCTGTCCGTCTGTCCTTCCAGGCAGCTGTGTAGGCTGCTTTGCAGTGGGCAGATATGGGGGCTTGAAGCCGAGAGGAGGGAATACCAGAGATGTGGACACATACTCAATATGTGTCAGGGGCTGGAGGACATTTTCTAATGGGAGCAGAAGGAAGCTGAGAGGAAGCGGGGCTGGGGAGAGAGGGGGCTGCCAGCCTGCCCGCGGGGCCTCTGGAAGAGATGAAGGAGGAAGAGGAGAAAGCGGGAGGAAGGCCTGGAATGCTGAGGAACCGCGAAGCAGCACTATACATCCACAGAGGAGACAGATGGACAAGCCAGTCGCCTAGAGTTGTGGCTGGAAGGATGAGAGAGAAGGGTGGACTTATTAGGCAGAGCAGAGAGGACAGACACAGAGTCACACTATTAGCAGATATGATTGCCTGATATACATGAATAATGTGTATATGCGAGTGTGTGTGCATATCATTTCTGCCTCACGATCGAGGCACTCCAGCCAAAAGTGCTTTGTTTGCTTAATTAAATGAGTCACAGCACATGAGCGATTGAGGATAAGCCTTTCAATTTGGTAGTAAAGACCATACAGTAGTTGCCCTGAATCCTGCAAAGCTTTGCTGTGCCTGTCTGAATACTAAAGCAACTATAGCTCTCTAACAATTTGGCTCATTTTCAAATCTTACATCCAGAAAGTATGATTACTAATTCTTATCTGTGCTTTATTGAGATGTAAATGGAGTCAGTGGTAATAGTACAGTGTGGCAGGGGCAGTATTGCCAAGTCAAATCTGCTCTGTGGTCTGATGTTGGTAATACATGCCTAAGTTATTATGCCAAAGCAAGATAGCGACTTGGACAGCTGCCGTGTGTCTCGAGCTCCCTCTCAGTTTTGCTCCACAGTGCCCTCTCCCAACTGGACCAGAGGAACACATGTTTGAGAATACTGTTCATAGTCTGTCGTTCAGCATGCAGTACCATCATGCCCTTCAAGCTCGTCATCCAGCTCAGAGACCTGGGAGTCAGTGCGGCCCTCTGTGATTGGATCCTGAGCTTCCTGATGGGCAGACCCCGGGCTGTGCGGACAGGCACTGCCACATCCTCCACCCTGACTCTCAACACTGGAGCATCATAGCTCCACCAGCTAGTTCATGTGTAATGCAGAAGGTGCCAGCTGTAAATAACTAAAAAAAAACTATCACTACTATTACAAGCATTATTAATATTATTAGACTGCAAATCAACTATGTGTTATGAATAATGACGAACAGGGAGATCGAGCACCAGGAAAAGGGGGTATCTATATTACTGTGGGATTTGGGTTTGGATTTTTCGTAGTTTATCTTTTGAATTTATGCTAAAATCGCACATCTATCAAAATATTTGCAGCTGCTTTCATACCAGCAGTTCTGTTCTTTTCAAGGGGCCAGTAAAATTAAAGAAAGACTATTCAACTTTTACTGAACTGTGGCTACACTTTAAAGATATTTCAGAACATTTTTAATCAAGGTAAAAGTTCTAAAAATTTTAATTTTAAATAACCACTTTTAACTGAAAGCATGCAGATGATCCATTAAAGAGTCCTAATAAGGCAGGTTTACTTTATAATATGTAGCCTAATATGCAGGTGAAGCCAGGGGCGAAAATTCCAATTCTTAGTTGGGGGGGACAATAAACAGTACAACCGTGCGTAACAGTCGCGCGCAATGACCGCTCCTCGTCAGTTAGACTGCACGTCTTTCATGTTTGTGTCACTGACAGGTGGAGAGCCCACAGACAGGTAGCCATTAGCTACGAGCCGCTCCGCCACTGACTGCTCTTGTCCTGTCCTCTCCCTCTTCTTTCTCTCCTGTCCTCTCTATCACTAAACACTGAGCTTAATCGTTAGCTTTTAGCTTAGCAGCACTCGTAATTGAGTAGGCTTTTGAACAATGCAGGAGAAATGTTGCAGACAGTTTATATTATCAGTCTGGGCCTGGGGCTTGTTGTAACAGTAAATGGGATGTGTTGTAACTTGTGTAAGTTAAACTGTGTCTGTGTGAGTGAACATCTTATCCTGCGATGCGCGATGTGGACAGCGGTTCCAGCCACACGCTGCTACTGCTGCCAAGTAGCCCCGCCTGTTGGGCAGAGTGTGGGATATACCATTACTAGGACTGGGAGGGGAGGACTAAATCTTTTAAGATTTAAATAGCACATTATTGCGCGATTATAATGAGCGCCGCTTACATTGTGTTTTCAATAAATACTACTGCATTGTTCAAAAATTATTAATTGTGTCTCAAATGATTCTAGGGGGGGACAGCTTTACTGAAGGGAGAGTCATGTCCCCCCTGTCCCCCCCGGGATTTCCGCCCCTGGGTGAAGCTCACATGATCAGCTCACAGTTAGCTGAATGGCTTGTAGACTGCTAAAACACATTCATCTAAAGGAGCTGACACACCAGGCCAACAGTCGGCCGTCGGCCAATGTCAGGCCGTCGATGAGCGTCTGTCGCTCTAGTTTTTGCGGTGTGTCCCGCACTGTTGGCACTAGTCGGACCCCTGTTGGCAGCTTTTCGGCCAATTGAGCATGTTGAATCTGCGATGGAGCTTGTCTGTGAAAGAGATCACTCTGATTGGCTGTTAAGGTTTTATTTCCTCGCCCCTGTAGCGAGTGAATCTGCCTGTAGTGAAACTGGGGCTAACTGGTGCTTCCTCCTGAGGCTCCACTTCACTCAGCTGCCCGACAGACCCACTGCTTCTTCCCACTTTAACCTGAATAACAAACCGGGGCTAGCTGTGAGGCTAGTGGAGTGTTAGCCGCAGCATGACCGGAGGGAAGCACAGCCAGTTAGCCTCCGCTAGTTTCCCAGTTAGCCCCGGCTCTCCGTTTGGATCCAACCAGAGCACCGAGCGGGTCTGTCAGGCAGCTGAGTGAAGTGGAGCCTGCGGAGGAAACACCAGGACTGTCTGGATGTAATAGTCCGTGGAGGTGCTGCGATGCTCGGCTGCACAGATAGGAAACCCCTCGGCTTACAGGATGTACCACTCTCTTTGAAAAAACTTTTTCTTCTTCTTCTTTTTGGTTTATAACAGCGGTAGGCAACCGCTACTTTGTTTATCTCATGCTTTCCTCGGACTTCCAGTTTCCCTTTTTGAGTTATTTCCTGTCACGCAGGTGCATAATGTACGTGCAAGTTGGCCGTCGGATGTAGTCTTTGTAGTGTGTTCAAATGCAACTGACACACGGCGACGTGAGGTGACGTGAGGCGACGCAACAGTTGGCTTTCGTCGCCGCTAGTTCTTTGATGTTGGTTTGGTGTGTCAGCACCTTAAAGTGATAGCAAAAGCATAATAAAATGTTTTTGCCAGTCAAGCTAGCTAGCTTAGCTAGCCTGACCACCTGGACTTACGTGCTCCTTGTTTCCTCCTTGGTGGATGATGTTGGAAATTCGGATATTCACAAGTTGAAATCGACGTGAAATCTGGACGAACGTTTTTTGTGATTGCAATATTTGAAGTTTTTGTTTGTTGTTTTAGTTTTTGAAACACTCACACACACATCACAAACACTCCTGTGTGGTATACCTTGGCTGGGGTTTGAACCCAGGATGCCACACTGTCAGTCCTCAGAGCTCAACTGGTAGAGAAGATGTTCTTCAGGCAGATGGTTGGGAGTTCAATTCCAGCTTGTTTCCTTTAGCTTTTCCTTTCTATCAACCCTCAGTTTCATTAAGGTGTCTCATAGATCCTGTTTAGACCTGTTTTGGATGAGCCGATCACAAGTGGACAGCCAAGACACATACGTTCATACCTGTGTCAATTATGCATCTTTAACTCACCACTTGTGTTCAGATTTTGTTACTGCCCCACACCTTTGCTCGCTGCTCTGTAGCATGCGTCACAATGCGTCTCGGTGGTCATTTACACTTAGCATTGCCTACTTGTGATCTGATCACCCAAAACGCATGTTAATAGCAGGTCTAAGCAGGGCCTTACTGTGGGAAGCCAGTCTTGATTGAGCCTAATGAGTCAGTCTGCGTGATAAATACAATCCGAGCTGGTCAGAGCTTGAATTCATCAAAACGTCTCAGGGGAGGAAATCAGTTCAAACTGGACAAAAGTGGCGACACATATTGGATTCTTTTTTTAAGATCAAGAGAAAAAGCATTTTTATTAACTTTCCTAACGTGTGACTCATATCTCTGCTGCAATGTATCAGAGCTGCTGGAGTTTGAACCTGTCAGCAGCTGCTGGTGGAGCTGAGGCTCACGCTGATGTTTGGAAACACTCAACTTCTTAAAACACACAAAGTATTTAACAACATATACAAAATATTAAAGGGGGGTTAACTGGTCTGCTTTTAATCTGAGGCAATCTTGTCCTTCCTTTTAAGGGTTTTTAAACTGATTATCTGCATAATTTAAGGTGTTTTAAGGGCAATAATCCCTTAAAAGGGCTTTTCTTTTTTTAAAGGAAAAATAAAGGGTGACATAAGACAAACAACCCAAGCTAGATTTGAACCAGTGATATTGCTGTTAAGCAGCATGTGCTCTAACCACTCAGCCACCAAGTTGCTTCAGGGGGATTTAAATTTCCAATCAGATTCAGGGCTTCACCCCAAAGTCGTGTTTACAGATAAATACATAATGTTATTCTGCTTTTTGTCCAAAACATCTTTGAATAAGTTTAAAGTCATCAATTGTTCCCAAAGAGCTCCGTCAGCAGCTGCTGACAGGTTCCTCTGCGGCTCTGATGCATTTCAGCTGAGATATGAGTCACCTCACAAGATGATGAAATGCTTTTTCTCTTCGTCCTAAAAGAAGAACCAAACATGTGTCACTCTGACAGCTCTTGTCCAGTTCAAACTTATGTCGGAGATGTTTTCATAAATTCAGGCTCCGATCAGCTCTAAATGTCTTTATTAATTAGGACTGATTGGGCTTGTTTAAGACAGGCTTTCCACAACGAGAGACACCTTTATGAAACAGCCTTGTAAGGGTTTACAGAAGGAAAACACATAGGAAACAGGTGGGATTTGAACTCACAACCTTCTGCTTGTGGAGCAGTTACACTATTCAATTCAATTCAATTCAATTTTATTTATAAAGCCCAATATCACAAATCACAATTTGCCTCACAGGGCTTTACAGCATACGACATCCCTCTGTCCTTATGACCCTCGCAGCGGATA
>NC_065508.1:25283076-25294662 GCF_006386435.1 Epinephelus moara
TATCTGAGGACAGGAGGTCATGAATTTTGCCTCTAATAGTTAGAATTTTGTCATTAAAAAAGCTCATAAAATCATTACTGCTAAGGGCTAAAGGAATACAAGGCTCAATAGAGCTTTGACTCTCAGTCAGCCTGGCTACAGTGCTGAAAAGAAACCTGGGGTTGTTCTTATTGTCTTCTATTAATGCTGAGTAATAGTTTGCTCTGGCATTGCAGAGGCCCCTCTTATAAGTTTTAAGACTGTCTGCCCAGATTAAACGAGATTCTTCCAGTTTGGTCAATCGCCAATTCCTTTCAAATTTTCGCGATATATGTTTTAACTTACAGGTTTGAGAGTTATACCAAGGAGCGAACTTTCTTTGCTTTTTTAACTTCTTTTTAAGAGGAGCTACAGAGTCAAGTGTTGTTCGCAGCGAGCCTACGGCGCTATCGACAAAATGATCAAAGTCGGTACAGGAAACCTCTGTTACTGAGGGACTTGGTATTGAATTTAACGACGGAGTAATCTTTTCCTTAAATTTTGCGACAGCACTATCTGATAAACATCTAGTATAGTAACACTACCAGTTGAGTCCTTACAGCTCTTAGATATTGCCTCAAATTTTCAATTTAGCTTCAGACTCAGGGGGTTGCTCTACATTTGTGGGGGTTCATCGCAGGTTTCTGGCTATTTGATGGACAGATACATTTTGATCTTTTATCTCCTCTGTTTAACTTTTTCTTGTCAAGCAGTTTCTCTACCAGCTGAACTCTCACAACTCTGAGAGGGAACTTTAATTTTTCATTTCGGCTTGAGTGCAAATTCAGGGGATTGCTCCACAGTTGTGGGGGGTTACAGCAGGTTTCAGGATATTTAATGGATTAATAAATGTATTACACTCTGCTGAAGGGGTTGTTATTTCCTCTGTTTAATTTTTTTAAAGCCCTCAAACCAGTGTTTTTTTTTTATTTTAATTTGAGCCAATTCTATCTTTCCTATTAAGAGTTTTAATGGATTATCTGCATGGTTTAAGGGCTTTTAAAGGGGTAAAAGAAAGAAAACACAAAGACAGGTTTGGACCCACAACCTTCAAGCTGGGGCAATTACTCTACCTGCGGAGCTCTCAAGACTCTGTGAGAGATTATGACTCTTACAGAAAATTAGATTTTGCCTTTTTAGACTGTTTCATTTTGTTAACTTTGTTTTTCTGTTTTTGTAAAATCACCAGCACCTGTATTATATAAAATGTATATACTTAATTTTATTTTTTTTAAATACATTAATGTAGATAATAATGTATTTATATTTCAAAGGTAATTTTTTGGCTATTTGCCTTTATGTGACATCCTTATAGAGATAAAGGGAAGATAGCATGCAGCAAAAGGCCTTAGGTTGGAATGGTACCTGTGACCACCATGGCAAAGACATAGCCTTATGTAAACGGGGTGCCAGGTGAGCTACTGGCCCATAAGTGAACTGCTCTGACATCTGTCCTCTCATTCCCTCGCTCTGTGAAGTTAAGTTAAGTTTGAGGTTTCCATCATATTGGATGGGAACCTCCAAACATCAAGCATAAATGTCAAATGCTTCAGCTTTGAAATAGACTTGTGAAGATCAGGATCAGGAACGTACTTTTCTGTGAGATGACCTCTATCAATGTTGATTTCTTTTGGCTGGATGATCATGAAAAATGTGAGTTTTGCTTCAGAGAGGGTGTCTTTTTTGTGGCTGAATTTTCTGCTAGGCCTGGGTTAGAAGGCTGAGTATTCTGTGTCTGGACTGAGTAGTTAAATAACATGTACTTTTGATTGTTACTGCAACGGGTTGGGCACATGTAAGTGTGCATGACACAAATAAAAATCAATCACTCTACGATAGACTGACTCACAAGACATATTTCCAGAGAACACATTAAATTACACCAGTGATGATTTTAGACCATTCAAATGGGAGGGTCACATATGATTGGTGTACATACTTGCCAACTCTCCCGATTCACGCGAGATTTTTAACCCTATCTCCCGCAATGCTCCAGGTCAGTATACGCAGTGATACGCCAAGTAGTGCTGATACTGCCGGAAAAGAAGAAGAAGAAGAAGAGGTCACTCGCTGGTTTCTGTCTTCCACTCAGTTCAGCGCCCAGACAGAGATGGATAGAGAAAGAGAGACACCTGACGCCAGGGCCACACCGCCCGCAGAAGTGCTGCGAAGCGCAGCGCACCAAAATTCTCGCACGAGCCGGAGCACTTCCATTCATATCAGACGCGCATTTCTCCACGCTGGTCGACAAGCGGTTCTGCTCCCAGCTGTTGTCTCCGTCACCCGGCTTGACTCATTCGCTCGCGGCTCGCACAGAAAATAGACCAGACGCCGAAACAACGGAGCCATGGAGCTGTGCGGCGCAGCTGGTGTGGATGACACAATTGGTTAACATGTGCGCCGAAAGGAAACTGGCTTCGCTTCTCGGGGCTTCGAGGCTATTCACAGTGCTTCCGCGGGCGGTGTGGCCTTGGCATGACACTCTTCCGAGGGTGGCACAGTCAGTGGCACACACTTTTTAATTTGATGTGCAATGAATACTGCATACTAAATGCATTGCAGTGTAACCACCTTATTATTTAGCCTTCTGGTACTCATTTCAACAATTAAAACTGCTAATTTTTTCATTGTCCTCAATGGTAAACAGAATCATTTATTGAATATCAAAGAAACAGCATTTTCAGAACAAGTTTCCTTCATCAGGTTTAAAATACAAGGCAAGAAATGACGACAATTATACGCACACCCTGCGAAGGAACCTTGTTCCTTGGGCTGATACACTGATGAAAAAAATCTCCCTATTTTTCACAACCCAATGTTGGCAAGTATGGGTGTACCAAATATATAACACACAGCTGTTACATACCGTGACACAGCAAGAGGGTTCCTGGTTCACCGTGGGTTTTCTCCAGGTACTCCAGCTTCTTCCCACAGTCCACAGACATGCAGGTTAATTGGTGACTCTACATTGGCCATAGGTGTGAATGTGAGTGTGAATGGTTGTCTGTCTCTGTATAGCCCTTTTTAAACAGGAATTGTGCAAATTTGCAGGAAATCCCAATCAGTTTTTTTTTCAGCATTGGCAGTATAAAAACAAAATTCCCTCTTGCTACTAGCTGCTCGCTAATTCAACTATCAGCTGTTTCCTGTTTATCCATCGCCAGTGGGTCGCACGTGCGGCATCATCGACAGCTCCTCCCACAAGTCTTCAACAGCCCCTCCCGTTGCAGAAGGTCGCCTCGTTCTGTTTAAACTAAAAGGGTTCCGCCAATATGACTACCCTACGCAGCGGAAAATTGGGCACCTCGGATCAACTAGCCAGTCTGGCTCTGTGTGTCTTAAAGCTCGCAGCTTGCCGGCAAAACGGCCCAACATTCGCTGAAAATCTGGCAGCATAAAAGGGGCTTATATGTCAGCCCTGCGATAGTCTGGCAACCTGTCCAGGATGAACCCCGCTTGCCGACCCTCAAGAGGATAAGCGGTTACGAAGATGAATGGATGTTACATGCCACCACCCAAATAGGTTTGGCTCTCCAAAAGACCAACGATACACATACAGCAACAAATGCAGGAAAACCCATTCAGTGATAACATACATTTTATGTAGAACTGCCCATGAATGATCACAGTCTTCCCTCACTGGAGATAAATGTGGAGTGGAAAATGTCCAAAACATCTTCGCCACAGCTAGGAGGAAAGGGGTTCCAGGCTTAATATTTTGAGGGCACTGCCCCCCTTTGGCCCTCCCTTAGAACTGCCATTGCACACCACAACAAATTGTACCAGCGTCCAATTGGAAGCAGACTGAGACCCTCCTTTTCGTCTCAGTCAGGCTTTTGTGAGATTCCCTTTCCCCAAAACCAGCATCAGGTTTGAAAGGACCCTTAGGCTCATCAGGTGGACAAAAACATGGAACGCAATCATGGCTAATGTTCATCTGTGTCTGCTGGATGAGTAAATAGTCTTTTAATAACATGTTTCATATCACATATCAACATTAAAAGTAAGCAAAGGAAGTAAATTAATTCAGCTGCAATCTTAAATGTATACCTATTTTGTTAAATGGATAAAGTGAACTTAAGCAATGTTGCATTTTACAAGATTAACACACTACTTCTCCCACCCCCACCTCCGCCCAAAATACAGTAGATGTGCTCCTGCTGACAAGTTTGAAATCTCACCTTAACACTGACCAGAGTTCCTTAATCTCACCCCAGACCTTGAGAAAGTAATTCAGTGCTGGTACACACTTCTTTGAGTCTTGCTCAAGCTACGTCTTCAACTTTTATCTTCGTCATGTCATCACATCACTCAAGGCCATATACATGTTTTTTCCCTTTCCTTTGATATTTCAACCCCCTCTTGTGTCATCTTATTATCACAATTATTTTGCAGCCAGTGTGAAAAAAAAACATCATATCTCTTACTGTGCATACAGAGGCCTCATCAAACGTTGATGTGTGTTTAATGAAGGGTTGCATAGCTTTGGCTTCTCCCTCTCCACGTGCATGGGCAAATTAAGCCAACTAATGATCTGCTGTTAACGCTCTGTTTTATTTCCATCCAATTATTTAAGCACACCCAATTAACTTGATGAATTGTACTAATTAATGGCTATTGCTTGTATGTGGCTTTTGTACGTTCAGGTTTGGGGGTAGCGTTCTGTGCCAAATTCCACCATGTTTCCAAACAATAGTTGCATCATTCCTGCAGTGTCTTGATGGGTGGGAGACTTGTCGCGATGAAGAGTCTGGCACGCCAAAGAGGAGATTTGCACATGTATCGGAAGCCTGAGACGGTCCCTTGTTTCCTTGATTTAATTATGACCCACCCATCTGAACAAATAAAGTGACTATTAGTCGATTGGCAGAGGTCGCAGGATCAGTGGGGAGTTGTGTGCAAGATCCAATGTGATTTTGAAAAAGGAATTCCCGCTGGAAGCCTTGGCAGGCGCAGTCATTTGGCATATCTGACAGAGGCTTCCATTGGCTATGGTGCAATGTGCATGCTGGTTCAGACTGTTAATGAAAACACTGTGCCTTGGGCCTCTGTGCAGCCTGATGGAGGATATTGTTGTCTTTCCAATGAGACTAAATATTGGATTGGTACGGTAATATCTGCCTCTTGCATTTTCTCTGCACATAACAGGCACCTGGATTTAGCAATAAATGGGTTGTTTTTCCTGCTAATATCAGTAAATGAATGTACAGTATAAAAGCAGGGATTCATGCACACTGGAGGGAAACACATGCCAAATGTAGCAGTGTTTTAGTCATTCACAGGGACGGATTATCAGATAACGGACCCCTGGGCACAGATATGCAAAAAGCCCCCACACCTCTCCTACACACACTTTATAGTTGTTGAGTCTCGTTTTGAGTCCTTTTTTTGCGTGTCTTTGTACTCGTTTTGGATTTCTTTGAGGTAATTTTGTGACTTTTTTGGTCATTTGTGTCTCTTTGCAGTTCCTTTGCATGTCCTTGTGGTCATTTTGAATCTCTTCCTGGTCAGTACGTCTTAATTTGAGTGACATTTTGTGGGTGAGGACCAGGGAACGTCCCCTTAAGCCGGGTCTATACTTCTGCGTCAAACTGACGACGTACCTAAGGCATAGGCTCTGCGTAGACGCATACCCTACGCTAGTGGTTCCCAACTGGCAGGTTGTGGTCAAAAGTGGGTCGCAGGCCCATTCTGAATGGCCCGCAACTGACCCTGACACGTGTCAAGTTTGTAAAAAACTTATTTTGAAGTACAGTGAATTTCTGGCACAAAGCTTTTATTTTAAAGTGTCATTTCCTGTTGTGGATTGAGTGACAAACGGACAGCTACTCGACAAAGACAGCAAACTAGCATGACAACATAACCAAACGCAAGTATGACACTGAGTATGTTAAACTCTGTGGACCTTGAACTAATGACTATAGAGAAATGTAGACCCCAGGGCTGGACAAGCAGGGATCCACTGCCCTACACTGTAGTCTGATATGCAACTCCCCAGACATGCAACTACACAAGGCCCCAGAGGCCCCCTGTTTATTAAGGTGAAAACTATGTCCCTCAGTGGAAACAAGGCTTTCATTTACTTTTATTTCACAGATAAGCAACAATAAAGCACCCACAAATAGCATTTTAGGTCTGTTAGCCACTAGGCTAATTTATGCATGTAGCCTATAATGTCATAGGCTTACGCCAGTAATTTTAGCATGTTGTATATGTGGGGAATACATCTATAACATAAGCCTATTGTTTTGTCTGTGACTCTTGTGAGTCATAATGAAGCTGGAATTTGTAACGTTACCTTTGTTAAATGTTGCTGTCGTTTCCTGGCTTCATATGAGTAGAGGAAATCTTTGCTTGCCGCTAGGCTAATTTATGCAATGTAAAATGCCATAGGCTTGCGCTAATAATGTTAGCATGTCGTATTTGAGGGGAAAATGTCTAGCAGAAGATTTCTTGGTAACACTTTACTTGAAGGTATCTGCACAAGGGTGACATGACATTGTCATAACTATGACATGACACTGTCATAAACATTATGTACATGTCATAAACATTTCATAAGTGTCATTCGGTTTTTGTAATGACAAGTTGACATTGTTTGGGTTGTCTTGATTATGACAAGTTGACATTAATTAAAGTGACATTACCAGAAGTTGTCTTTGTCATGACAAGTTGACATTAAATTTGTTTGGGATGTCCTTATTATGACAACTTGACATTAACCAGGATGACATTACCAGAAGATGTCTTTGTCATGACAACTTGACATTAACAAGAAATGCAGTTCTCATAATAAGGACATCCCAAACAAAATTAATGTCAACTTATCATGACAAAGATAACTTCTGGTAATGTCATCCTGGTTAATGTCAAGTTGTCATTATAAGGACATCCCAAACAAATTTAATGTCAACTTGTCATGACAAAGACATCTTCTGGTAATGTCACTTTGAATAATGTCAAGTTGTCATAATCAAGACAACCCAAACAATGTCAACTTGTCATTACAAAAACCGAATGACACTTAATGACAGCAGTCATAAATGTTTATGACATGTACATAATGTTTATGACAGATTCATGTCCGTGTCATGTCATAGTTATGACAATGTCATGTCACCCTTATGTAGATACCTTCAGGTAAAGTGTTATTGAATTTTTTACTTGTGTTTGATATTGTCACCACTAAGTTGTGTGTTGTTTTGATCAATCAAGCACTTCACAGAAACCCCACCGCCAACTGGCACTGTGGAGGTGTAACCACAGAGTGACAAAGACAAACCACCACACAGGTATAAATGCTCACATGCGTAGGCTACAGTGTAGGCGTTGTATGGAGCCAACACACAACAATACGTTTACACTTTGGACCATGGGCCTGTGCCTCGTAGGCCCACTCAGTAATCTATAATATATTTTTTATTATTTTATCAGTATTCCACAAGATTCACCTCAAGTAACAGCAGATGTCGACTTTCATAATGATGTTCACCCTTCATGTCACCGGCTTTAAAAAGTGTACAGATTAGTATTTCAGATATATATTTCATAGGAGGCCTGCCATCATGAAGTGGATGCAATCAGTGAACATAAATGGGCCACTTAGCTTAATCCATCAAGATGAATACATTGTGAATGAAATGCTTCCAGCAATGAAATATGTGGAGGGTATATGGAGCACACAATTCCACTTTTGACAGCACATTTAAGATCAGATTTTTTTCGCAAGCAGAACTAAGGAGGAGAATTTTGAATGGAGGGTTTCGCTTTTGTCAGAACTCTTTTCCATCAAGGTCTTTTTGCTTTTACTAAAGAAAAAAAAAAACTGTGTACTTCTTCGACTACTGTCTTACATTTTCCCATTTCTAAAACTATCTGCAAAGATAACTGATATGTTTAAGGGAAATATAAGTGCTTAGGATAATTGTAAAACGACAAACAAAACTGATGAATTGTTTCAATAATGGGTTTCAGTTTTTACACATATAATATTGTGACTTTTTTTTTTTCCTGTGCGCCCTGTTGAACAACAATATTGCATACAGAGCATACTACTGCATCATAAGGCAGTCTTTTGCTCATATATTATATATATTGTTTGTGGAGGATACAACAAGAGCCTGCGAGGACTGCCTTTGATACAGTTTTGATCAAAGTTTTTCAGTCTGAATGAAAGCCATTTTGTGTCTTTGTTCAAGCAAAGCCAAGAGATATCTTTTCTTTTCTTCTTTGCACATACATTATCTTCAAACTGTGTTTTTATATCAGAAATCAACACACACACATTGACAGTGATAGTATTGTTTGCAGGTCGGGATTCGGCTTCACCAAAACCGAGTGCCAATAACAGTTTGGGGGATTTTTTTTAGTTTGGTTTCACTTGTTGCATTAAGGTGGCTTGAGAGGCAAATGAGGTGGCAACACTGCTGATGTATGATATTCACCACCTGGGTTTGAAAAATATTGTTATCTCAAAATGCCAGAGGCCAACTAGGAATTCCAATCACTCAGAGAAATGGATGCACCTGTCAACAATTTAGAAAGAGGCTGAAATGAATGAACGCAATCACTCAGGAAATTAGACATCTTAAGTAAATGGGACTAAAGTGGGTGAGCATTTGGAAATTCGGTATGCTTTACGTGTGTGTGGGTGTGTGTGTGTGCAGTTGTGTCAGTCATTCACATCAAAACCAGAGGCGAGATTTTATTCGATACAGTGTGTTAGAGAAATATAGAAAACTGAACCATTTGTCCTGACAGTGCTGTCTGTTACTGTATGCATCTTAACTTCACTCATCACATGCACCTCACTTTTCTCCGTTGCAAACTACAGGTCCTGCAGCACTTGGAAAAAAAAAGGATCTGCAACCAGCCGGAATAGGAGTGTGAGAATATGTCAGCACATATGCATGTGTGCATCAGTACATTAATTCATACATAAAGAAGTGTGAATGGGAAGCATACGTGTTGAAAAGTTCAGTAGTTTATATTTGTTGTTGTGTTTCCCATTAGTTCACACTGCCAGCTTGTGTGTTATCATGATTACACCCTCTTTAAAATATCAATTAATTCTGCCTCACTAATCAGCTCCCAGAGCAATTCCAGAGCCAGAGTCTGCAAGCTGAAATCCAGCGTCAGAGTGCCATCTAGTGTTCGTGTAAATCTACAGAAGAGCTGTTATGGAGAGGAGGATACTTTTCCAGGTACCAAGTAAACTTGAGGAAACAAGAAACAGTTCAATGACGAACAAAACACCAAAGTCAAATCCTGTGTTTCAATTTTCATTAAAAAATATACAGCCAAAAATGATTGTCATCTAAATAACCATTCAAAACCTTTGTAAATTCCTCCATCTGTAAAATGTCCTCTGAGGGTAAGAGCTTGTGAATGTGTCTGTCTCTAAGCTGTATAATGGTTCTTGCCTGGAGACAGGGACACAATATCTACACTTAAACTTAACAGTAGCACCATTAACATTAATGTGATACAGGTAGTGATGACATAATTCTGTATTGACTCTTTATGTACATATAATTACTTCTTCGCTGCAGTATTTGCAAGTTGAAATTGGTGACATTAACTTTACCCATAAAATATCAAGTATGTGATTTAAATGCAATGACTTCTGAGTTTACATACCCGCTGAACACTCAGCGTCAGCAGGCCCCTATACTTTATCACCTTGGTCCACCAGGCTTTTATTCTAATTGTATAGAAAACTGGATGATTGAAGGAACAGATTCTCTCTTTCTCTCTTCACACTGTAAAACATAGTGTGCAGTTATATAAGGCAATGTGAGACAGGACCAATACAAGACAATAGTAAACCACATAAAACTGGCAAATGCATAGGCCTGTCTTCCCAAAATTCAGATGTGTACCTCTTTGTGAATGTCTGGGTAATCGCCGGTAAGTGTAGCTAAGGCTAGATCACCTAGGGTCTTCATTTGCTTGTGACCAGTATTTTGCCAAAGATCTGCCACAAGCTTCATTACGTCTTTGTAGTCAGCAGCTGCCCACAAGTAAAATCCAGTTTTAGTTATCTAACCAGTGCAGGGCTACAGCCTACATCTGTGGCCGAGGAGGGCTCACCTGTGATAGCGTGTATTTCCTGGAGCTTCATGTTGTTGTGCTGTCGATTGCAGTAGTTGTTTCAGACTGGAGGAGTGGAAATAGTTTTAGAACCTCTACCTGCAGCAACAGTGCTCTTGTCATCTTCCAACAAAATCAAAGTAATGGGAATATTTCCAGCTGCTAAGGTATGCGTTTCCACCTTCCTAATCAGCTTGCTGCTTTGTGGAGTACTTGTGGCGATTACGAAAATGAGCCCCCTGATGTGATGTAGTCAGTCAGTTACACTACTCGTAACTGGAAAAAATACTGTAACACGTTACTGCCCAACACTGTATGAGTCAGTGTATCCTCATACAATGACATCGTCATGATACATACTTAATGTAAAGTTATGTAGGTTAGGTTTTGGTAAAGAAACATGGTTGGGTGTCGTCACTTTAAGTACTTAACTATTATTAACATAAAGTTACGCAGGTTAGGCCCAGGAAAGTAAAGTTATGTCGATTAACTTCACTTGGTTCCACAGGGGACACAAACACTGGTCTCCTGGGGGAAAGTCCTGTGTTGTTTGACCTATCCAATACCCCAGCCTGCCTCTTTATGCAGTCTTTCGCTCTTTATACTGCTTTTTTTTTACCCCCATCAGCACATTTGTCACACGATCGCAGCCTTCCTGATTATGACGACCCAGTCTAACTCCAAGGTCATCAAAATCTGATGCTTGGGCAGTGACTTGTGGCATCAGACACGGACGAAACGTCGGTATGACATGCAGCTGGTCACCGTTATAGTTTAATGGCTCTTGGCGGCATCAGGGGGAAACTCAGTGGGACAAGTATGAAAGTTGAGGCGGCAATAGGGCGGGTGGAAGGGGTGGTGGATAGGTCTAACAAACACTGACTTTCACCCGGGAGAGCAGTGTTTGCCTCCAGTAATGGCGTGTTCCAGGCAACCCGTAACTCGTGTTTTTACAACCCTCTACCTGTGAAAGTGCACTGGAACAGCAGTCATGTAACTTACCACCCCTGAACTTGTACCAGATTCAAGTATTCCCAGTTACGCTCTCTGACGTCACAAAGCCCTCTAAACCAATTACCTTACTCCTCTAAACAGCAATGGCAGCCCTATGGATGCGGTGTTGATGCAGGTGATACACGGTGAGAAATAGACAAAAAAAAACTAATGTTAACACATTATTGGCAGCCACTCTAACAGCTACACTGAACAAAAATATAAACGCAACACTTTTGTTTTTGCTCCCATTTTTCATGAGCTGAACTCACAGATCTAAAACATTTTCTAAATACACAAAAGACCATTTCCCTAAATTATTGTTCACAAATCTGTCTAAATCTGTGTTAGTGAGCACTTCTCCTTTGCCGAGATAATCCATCCCACCTCACAGGTGTGCATATCAAGGATGCTGATTAGACAGCATGATTATTGCACAGGTGTGCCTTAGGCTGGCCACAATAAAAGGCCACTCTAAAATGT
>NC_065508.1:25295455-25366826 GCF_006386435.1 Epinephelus moara
CACACCTGTGAGGTGGGATGGATTATCTCGGCAAAGGAGAAGTGCTCACTAACACAGATTTAGACAGATTTGTGAACAATATTTGAGGGAAATGGTCTTTTGTGTATATAGAAAATGTTTTAGATCTTTGAGTTCAGCTCATGAAAAATGGGAGCAAAAACAAAAGTGTTGTGTTTATATTTTTGTTCAGTGTAGTTTCCAGTGCAAGAATAAATCAATACAAAATACGTTTCCAAACACACAGATAATGTAAAATAAAAAGTATAATAGCACCTGTGACCTTATGGTCCGTTTCTCCTCCTCCGTTTTGCTCAAATGAGCAAGGAACCGGCACCTTTGGTGACAGAAGTGATCATAAACCCCGCACAGTCCGCCATGTTGCTTTGACAGTTTGACGTGACTTGCCTGGAACGCTATGAGGTTGTGAGTCTTGACTTGAAGTGGTGACTTATGGGCTCAGAAACTTGCCTGGAATGCAGCATAAGATTATAAAGCCAAACCCTGTTCTTTATTAATAAACCTAATCACATGCTTTTGTTGTCTACAACCAACCACATACGTTTGTTGTTGGAGGGACAAAAACATCAATTTGTGTTGTTGTACTGATGAAGTGCATTTATTTTAAAAGAGACATTATGTAAACGGTAAACTTGCTATGCATTTTGAAAGAAGACAATGCATGTAACAGGACGAACTTGACACACTGTCCCAGAACGTCAACAACCAACGCACCAGGGGAACCTTTCACGTCATATCTGGACGTGGAAAGTCTATGACCAAACGTGAATATGTGACGAGGTCGGAGTGAGCATGTGTTGATTAAGCAGGTTATGAAATTACCGGCTCATGATTACATGGGTTATAGTCAAATTCTGGTGCATTACTTTTCATAGGTATGTGCAGTGCATGAGAACAGCCTGTGTGTGTGTAGTATCAGATGACCTACACTAGTTTTGTTAGAGCCTGAAACACAATGACAGGCTTAATAATGTTGTGATAAGAAAATGATTGGTTTCAATAATAGTAACACCAGTAATGTACATAAGTTTATATTTCAATAAATATGACAAAAGCTTATTTTTTACTAAAGTTTCCAACTACAACTTCAACACGACCAGGATTGGTTATTTCCTCCGCCTGCAGCCCCACCAACACAAAAGCAACTCAAAAATAGTGTTCTTCCTCTTGAATTTCACCTCAAGTCATGATGACCTGCCTGCCACATCTAAATTGGCACGATTGTGCCTGCAGGAACAGGCAACAACAGCCAGTGATCTAAGTGAACACTTCCTAAAGCAGAGGCAGATTATAGCCCCCACCAGAAAAGGATCAGCAGAAAGCCATTATGAAGCTGTGGGGTTCTTCATTATCCAAAAGCTCACCCCAGTCCCATTATAACAGATTGGTTTCGATGGAGATTGCACTTCTATTTGAGGCCATGGGGAGCTGGGCTGTGGACATTGATTATCCATGCCAGTTGATTAAGCATTAATTAGAAATTATTTCACAAAAATGTCACTCCGCATTTATTGGTATGGCATTTTCCAGTGAGTGGGGATGAAGTCACTTAGTGCGAATGAAAACCAAGTGCAGACATGGATTGAAGGTGTCTCACAGTTGGGGGCTGTGCCTTTCAATTTTGGCTTTGGAGATTGTGTTGTGAGGTGCAGAGCTGGCAGAAAGACTTTTCTATAAGTTAACCAAAACTCCCACACAGCTCCTACTCATTTTGAAGGATAGATTTGCAGCATTTCGAGTCGTATAGAACTGCTTTTACATTTAATTCAGTTTGTACACTTATTTAAAATGTAAGCTTTGTCAAGAATGACCTTTATTAACAAAGAGTGGCACTTCTGTAAAGAAAAAATATCCGCTGTTCTGCCTCTAATGCACCAACAGGCAGCACTAGAATCAATGTGAAAGGTTTCCCATAAACAACACATGTAGTATTGATTAACAGTAGTATTGATGTCTACAGTTATATATAATCTATAAAATTACACCCAACATATTCCTGGTAAATGATTTTGACTGACCCACATCCCTCTCCTAAGAAAGACCTTTATGGCTGCTAACTGCTGTGTCAGTCCAAGCTTGGTTGAACCCATGCATAATCATGCAAATGACAAATGACAAGCTCTGCCAAGATTGCCTTCCAGACGCACAAAAACCCTCTTCACAGCAGAGCCAACCTTCAAAGAATGCGCATCCTTACACTTTGTGTTCCCCGTCCAATAATCCAGGCCTTGCCCATCATTCAGACACACTGTCATTTTCCATTTCACCCACATAGGCTTGAGTTTATATAGATTTTTTTTTACCATTTTCCCAGTGTTCCCTCTCCCACTGTATACATCAGGCCATGTAGACATTAGCTGATTTAATTTACAAAAGTATAAGTAGACTCTAAATGCGTTCCACATCTAAGTATTTCTTTATCCTGAGTCTTCCATCATATAATGTTTTGTCTGATGTACTTAACTTAATCCATAAAATGTCTTTAAAATTAGAAAGTTTGTGACCCGGCTGCCATGTTGAAAACAGAAGAGCCAAAACAAAGCACCACCCACCAGCTGTAGCAAACGTCCTTATTTTACAGCTAAACAGTGCAGTAAAATATGTTCTAAAAATTTGAGGTGGTAATTAGATAATGCAGTAACAGAATCTTGATTCATATTTGATCAGCACAGCCCAGTTTGACAGCAGTCACAAGCAGTGATCGACATGATTGACAGCTGTGTTAGAGAGTCCTCGGTCCTCCTGTTTTTGTTCAGGTGCGATGGATTCTTGCAAATGCCATTAGAAGCACTAAGAGGAGGCAGACGGATGCGACTTTTTTCACATATTATCTGTCGCATGTTTTACTATGAGAATATAGTGACAGTTCCAGCAAAGGTATTCCTGTAAAGGTTACAAGAATAACGATCTTAACAATCGATCTCTACTCGAGTACAACAGTGAGATTCTATGGATGTTGTTGCTTTTTTACAGCATTCCCCCAAAATAGTTTGTTAAAGATTGTCTGGTGATATTCTATAGGTTATTTGTTTTACAATAACACCAGCTGTACTCCTTAAAACTTTTCAAACATTTCCAAACTGTGCTGTGGACATCTGAAATTTAGCAAATTTTAATTTCATACAATTCGTTTTTGTTTCAAACAATTTATACCAACGTTTCTAAAGTGATGTAGTCCGGATTACACGTACATGAGCTGGCTTCATCCACCATTCCCTCCACCTCCTGATGAAGAAGTCATATTGTGACATATTGCTGCGTTTCCAGTGAAGACTGTGCTACCGAAACTGTGTTTTTTAAGCCAAACATGATCCTTTCCTAACCCTAACCAAGTAATTTCTAAATCTAACCACACATTAATCGCAGCACTGTTGAAATGTAAAGAAACATAAAGCTTCAACATATCCACTACATAATGTACAAATGTTACATACCCGTAAAACTTCAATTAATAGCCCGGGCTATTATTTGCTTAAATCACTGAAATCAACAGGCCTATATCTGGGACAGGCCTTTAATTCCTTTCACACAAAACTGTTGCTCAGAAAAGATGGGAAATACAATGACATTTTTTATTTAAAGCAGTATGAATATTACCTGTATGAATTTTAGGCTTCAGGTAATATATCAGTTATGAATCATTCATTTGATCTAGCGAGAGAGAGTTACGGCACTCGAGGATTATGGCACCTGGCATACCGACACAACACACCTTGGATTATTTCTTATGAAAAAGTCCTTTGATTCTTTTGATCTGAGGACCCTTGAATAACTTACAGGGTAATCAAGGAATGGACACAACCCGCCTTTATATATCCAAGAACTTCTATAAAAATTAACTGCTTAGCAACCAGAGTAGGCATTTAGTTGAGACAGGTCAAAATGTGTAGCTACACCGGGCTAATATAAGGGACTTGGTGTTTAATTGGGACTATTGGCTTTTAACTAAAGTTTTACAGTATGTGGTTTGCTGAAATGTACAATGGTGGCATTCATTCTTGCGATTGGATCTGCTTGTGTTTGAGACTCCTGACCAGCGTTTTTTCTTGGTAATAAGCTAATTTAACTGTGTATACACCATGTAATAGACTAACAACATAAAGCACAAAGCATAAATGAACTACATGGTACTATAGTGTGTGGAGTATAGTGAGCTGAGAGTAGAAACATACCAACACTGGAAGAAACTGCAAGAGATCATTTGAATCATAATCTTCTGCTAGATGATTTTTGGGAAACAGAGCCTTTTCATGTAATGCAGAGACACGTTTGGAAAAAAAAGAATGAGGGGATGGAATTATGTATTCACTCTAAGTTACAAAAAGAAAAACCTTTTTTGCATAAAGAAATTATTTTCAAAGATGTGGATCCACATTTCGCTATTGTGTTTCATTCTGAAACCAACCTAGTGCATCTCTGCATTTCCCTGTATCCCTGTGGAATAAAAACTGAATGAACACTATGACCACATTGAAGTGTCTTGCAGTGGTTTAGCTCACTGTCCATTTGAATTAGCCTAAGCTCTCCGAGGTAGCGTCTGTTCCCAAAGAAAATTCAAATTGCATTTTACAGTGTGGGCTGTTGATCCACATTGCGCCAGGCTTCAAAGTGCAACAAAAGAAATGGGGTGAAAAATCATATACAAAGAAAGCTGTTCAGAAATTTCCCTGCATCGTCCCTTTTCTCATGCAAAGAAGCCTCCTCCTAACATGGATGATATCCTTGCAGAGACAGCACTCTCTGATACTGCACCCAGAAAGGCGTGTTAATCATTTTCATTTCAAACATAGATATTACCCATTCAGACTGATAAGCGATGCTACATCTTTTGGAGGAGTGACAGGTCGAGTTGTTCCATTTCAATCACTTAATTTTAGAGGATGTTTGTTAATGAAAAGCTTTTCTGCAGCTTTTTGTGTGTTTTCAATTTAGGGTGGCATTTCTGACTTTGAAATCCAGTGATAAAGGTTATTTCTGACATCCAGTTGTACCAAAATGTCTTGCTCAACCACAAGAGCTGTTGGGTTGCTGAAGTTTTTCGCAAAGAGCTTTTATTTCAATCGTGTGGCAATCTAGTAAGCAATACAAAGGTTTTTGTTTTTTTAAATGGATAATTTTGAAAAACAGACTTGCAGGAAATGAAGAAATGAGCTCAATCTGTGGCATTCAGGGTTGGCTGCCTTAAAGCTGGGGCAGGCAGTTTTATTTTGGTGTCATTGGGCAAAAATCCCATTATAACCTTTCAGAATATTGTAATTCAAGTGGACTGAAAGAACACTAGACTTCTGTAAGTCTCTCAACTCGGCTCTGTTTTCAGGCTTCAGAAAATCTAGCCTGCGACAGGCGACTTTGGCCAATCACACATCATTTCAGAGGGAGGGTGTTCCTATTGCTACAAATGCAAATGCATGTCCCTTCAGATGGTGAAACAACCCGGTCTCACTCCAAAATCATTGAAATCCAGTGCTTAGTCGGTGACTTCCAGTGTCAGACACAGACTAGGGCAGGTGGGAGGGGTGGTGGATGGGTCCAACAACCACCTTGTTGCCTAAACCCAACCACGTGCATGCGCTTGCAAGACGTAACCATGTGCGTTTGTTGTTGAAGGAAAGAAAATATCAATTTGTGGTGTTGTACCAAAGTAGTGCATTTATTGTGATAGGGACTGTATGCCAACTGTACATTTCCTGTGAAAATAGGAGTGTATTTTGAAAACAGACAATGTATGTAACTGGCAGAACTTGACACGGCATCCCAGAATGACCACTCAGTGCACCCAAGGTACCTTGCATGTTGTATCTCGACGTGGGAAGTCCATGATCAACTGTCGATATGTGACGAGGTCAGAGTGAGAATTCAGTGGCGGAGAATCCTACAGGGAAAGTTGCTGTTCCAGCACTGGCAACAACTGTCTACACAGCAAATCAACCCAAAAAAGGAAGACGGACTTATCAAAAAGAGAGTCTAAAAAAGAGTCCCACAATAAATGAAACAAAACACGTGTCAATATTAGCGTTATAATGATAGAGAAAAAATGTTGCTAATAGTTTAGCCTTCTGCTAACTGCAGCTAAAGGGTCACGGCTGAAGATTTAAGTTCATGTTTATGTAGCTGACGTTAGCTAGAACCTCGGATCACGTTGTGTCCTCACTCTCCTCAGCTTCAGACCACCTCACCACGAGGAGAACAGGCAGCAGCTCCAAAGACGGACCCTAGCAACCCAAATCCCCTATCGGGGAACCCGACAGCCCCGACTCCCAACTGGTTCAGCAAACTTTCTGTTGCTGCCATTACACAGGTTAGCCATGGCGCTGGCACTGGCCACCAGTCAGTTGTGACACTCGACGCTAGGGGGTTTGTGCCAAATTTGAGCCACTAAAGCCACCGACCAAAGCCCTTCCTGAGGAAGCAGTCCATAGCGGTAAGGAGTGAGGTGGAGGGACCTTGGGGTGGATCGCTAGCTAATTCTTGTCTCACGTAAGTACTGATAAACATAGAGAGAGAAAAAGCAAGGCAAGGAGGGGCTTAGCAAAAAATGCTCTCCATGCAAAGTAAGATTAAATAAATCAATGTTTGAGAGACACTGGATCACTGTATGAAAGAAGTGCATTTGCCCTTGCTCGTCTGGTGGAAGGGGCTTAGGACAGAGAGAGGAGAGCTGCAGGAGGAGGGTGTATTTTCATATTACCTACCCCAGCTTTAAAAATTCATTTAGCAGTCATTTCATGGATGTGGGATTTGGGAAAATGATCACTGATGCCTACTGGCTAATGGTTAATGAAAGGATTAGTTTGGTTATGAATGTGATGAGTTACAAACAGAATTTTTAACTGAATTGTCACTCTGGAGTTCCTTCCTTCTTCAAATTCTCACAAACATACACTCTCTCAAAGTGTTCAGAGGTTTGTTCGCTTTTGGTTTTGCACCCAAAGCATGAAAAAATGGCAGTCCAGCAGGTGGGCAAGCAGACGGACCAAGCTGAGAAGTGGTGTCTGATTGTTGTGGGTATAAAGGTAAGAAGAGTGATTATTGTCAGTCTGTTTCTCTGCATAGATCTGAGGTAGTTGAGAGGGATTGTTTTCTGTGGTGTTAGTCAAATTCTGCTTGTTGTTCAGTTCACAATTAGAAATGTGTGTGTGGCTTTGTGTGCTGGAAAATGTTCTGTGTGTAGAAGTAAATCATCTCTCGGCAATTATGCATATAACATGATTAAAAATTGATCAAGAGTTCTGATGTGATTTTTTTGTTATTGTTGTGGGCTGCTTTTCAATTCTGTTGTATTGTCTAGATGTTTGTATTTATCCATTATTCTTGCCCTACATAGCAGCTGTTGTCAGATGTCAAACCAAGCGGCAACCTCCGGGGCTGAAAAATGGAGCCAACACAGTGTCAAAAACTGCAGTTCCTCTAATGGCCACTTGAGGCTGGCTCCAAGAGGGTGTCAATCCCGTTATACCCTCATGTTTAAATGCTCAACTTTACCGCAGATATAAACATGTTTACAGTCTGGTACAAAAAAAAAAGTTTTGGTCTCTGTAGCTAATTTCCCTGTTCATGACAACTGTACGGGGGTTGAATTTTTGTATAACTCATCTGTTTACATTTTATTAAGGCTTAAAGTTATGCATAACACAGAGCCACTTTGAGTGACAGGCTGTCTGCAGACGGTGTCCTCCAGCTCTTAGTCATATCCACCCCATGCTCCTTGACAGCTCCAGCCTTTCAACCAACTATGGTCACTTCTGGAGTCCACAAACCGATGGGGGGTGTCACGTTGGCTGCGTCCATTTTTTTATACAGTCTATGCTTTCAAACATATCTAAAGTTTTTTTTAACTCTGTCTTACTCTGAAATTGTCAAAAATCCAGTGCTTGGGCAGTGACTTCCAGTGTCAGACATTGACGAAAAAATGTCCTTTCACATTGGCACGATATGCGGTCGGCACCTTTATAGTTTAACAGCACCCGGCTACGTCAGGGGGAGACAAGGCGGGACGAGAACGAAAGTTAGGGCGGTGAAAGTCCAAGTAGGGTGAGTGGGAGAGGTGGTGGATGCATCCAACAAACACCGACTTTCCTAAACCCAGCCACGTGCTATTGTTGCCTAAACCCAACCATGTGTGTGTGTTGGCAAAACATAACCACATGCATTTGTTGTTGAAGGAAACAAGACATCAACTTGTGGTGTGGTACCCAGTTTATTTTGAAAAAAAGACAATGCATGTAACAGGCAGAACTTGATACACCATCCCAGAACGTCAACCTCCAACGCACTCAGGGTACCTTACACATCGTATCTGGACGTGGAAACTCCATGACCAAACGTCGATATGTGACGAGGTTGGAGTGAGAATGTGTCTGTTTTTTTTACCAATATAATAATAATATATAGAATCGGACAGCAGGATCTACAATATGCTTTTAAATGATATATCCAAAATGTCAAACTCACTTAGCAGCAAAAACAGTTTAAAAACATAAAGATAGAAGCTAGCATTATTGCTAAAGCCTGCAGATCACAGTGTAAACGTGAACTACCACATCACCTGGCAATGGAGACAGAAAATTATCAAATTAAAGGGAAACATTGCCAATTTTAAAACAGCTCTGTGTCATGGCAGTGAGCGCAGATGAACAGCATTTGGCTCCCCCTTTGGCTCTGCCAGCGGACGGACGGGGTGGCCAAACGCTGTTCATGTGCACACACTGCCTTGACACAGAGCTGGTATAAAACTGCCCCGTTTCCCTTCACTGTTCCTATAAAGTAGGGTAGGTCTCTGTCCACTGTTAGAATCATTAAAAAGCAAAAGTACCATGTGCATTTACATTCAGTATACCTTCAGAGGCTAGCTAGCTAACCCTACACATTTCAGGGTGTGATATTAATAGTGATTAATAGTGATACTTGACTAGCTTGAAATCATCAATAGCAGCCTGAAAATGAAGAAAATCTGAAATGATTGCATGAGAGCCATATAGTTGTCAGACCCTGGTCAGGACTCAGTTATGTGCCTAAATCTATTTGTTGAGGAGAAAAATCATGGACCTACATCCAGCTGGATTCAGATCCCTTCTGGTCGTCTTGGTATAACAGTTCAGATGCCTGTATTGTCTTTGTTGACACATTACTTTTTGAAATTCCTAAACTGTGTCATCCAGGCCTCATTCAGAAATGTGTGTGACATTTAAGTGCCATCCAGTTAGTTCATAATAACACTCACTGTTGTTTCTTCAAATGTCGGCAGCTACAAGGACCACTGTAGCCACTGAAATGAAAATGAGTGAGCTTCACGGTGAAGAGGCTTTTCCTCCCAAGAATCCAATTACTCCCAATTAGACTGGAGTACCTGTAATTCCTCCCGGGTGGCGATGAGCCAGAGATGCCTCTGAGAGAGTTGTTAACTGTGATATACTCTCATTTAGTTGATTGGGGCACCACGGGGACTGGTGCAGACGAGGAGAGAAGACAGCAGTGGGAAGAATAAATAGAAGCTAGGTAAAGTAGAAAAAGGGGAGGGTGAGAGGCGAATGTGTGAGGAAGCGTGATAGCACTATAGATTTGTAGTTCAGCTCTGGAGGGCTGGCAGTTCTATCCCGACTGGTCTAATCTCATCCATATTAATGTGTTTAGTAGTTTTGCTATAAGCGGGGCAGGAAGGCAGCAGCGGCAGCAGTGAAGACACCGCTTACTGACATCTCATCTTTCTGGGGAAGCCAGCTGGGCTTTGTTTCTCATCTGCTTATACAGGTGTGGGTGTGCATGGCCGTGAATGTGCACAAGTTGTCCTCATTCAATATTCAAGTGTTCCAGCTTGTAAAGAATGAGGAACAATAGGTTCAATTAAAAGTAAAGCTCCAAACAAGTTCATAAATTCAGCAATGTGGAAGAAGTTGGTTTTATGCCATTTTAAAAACCGGAGGATTAGCAATAATGTATGCAAACACAAATTGGCTATTTATACACATCTGTTCATGGAGTGCATTAAACACAGCCGAGACTGAAGGAGTACTGCAAAAAAAATTACTGCAGTTAGATTTTACTCAAGTCAAAGTAAGTTGAGGTTCGGAAAAAGTTACTTTTTTGAATTTTTTATGAGTTTTTTTCCCCCTTTTTTTTTAACACAAATCATAAATATTTAGTGCATGTTTCAAAAATGTCCCTCGAGAAATTCAGTGGTTAGACATCTTGGCACAGTCCTCTCACATTTCGGGATGTTTCTGTCTGGTTCATATCAGCAGTTCTGCAACGACTCAGACCTGGAGGGTTTAACTGTGTATCAGAGAAGTTGTCTGCACATCAACACTCTCACATTCCCAAAAACTGAAACACAAGTAAAAGGAATAAAATCTTTAAAGATCATCCAAGCGGACAGATGTGTGCAGATAACTCATAAAATAACTGTGTTCAAAGGACAATAACTAATATCCTTCCCCCGACAGCTGGCCCAAAATTAGTCTCATGGTGGGCAAATGATGATATTATATTTCCTAATTATTCAACATCGAAAAAACCTCCACTTAGTTGCAGCCCACATGGCATTTCTCACTTAGTAACACTGAGTTTACTTCATTTTATCTCAGGTCTGTTTCAAGCACTGACCCTCACCATGTGCAGGCTGAACATGACTCACGTCTAATATGTAAAGTAGCTTTTGACAGGTGTCAGTCAAATCTGGTTTTGATCATAAGCCATCCTCTTTAATGTATGGGCGGGACATTTCCGCCTGTCCATTCCCATTTCGGCTGCGGGGCTTCTCATCTTCGACGATGCTGGATATCATAAATAGAGAAGTCATTCAAATATGTCACATCTATTCAGTTATAGGGAGCACTTATAGATATTTAAGACGAAGTTGAAAATACAACACATATTTAAATTGAAAAATAATTAATATAATGGATAAATAAGCAAATATGCAACAAGGAATATTGCACAGGGCTCAAAAGGCTGTAAAACCTGATTGTGCAGAGTCTTTTCACTGAGTAATAGTGTACAATACAAACTTTTTTTATTACATTGTTTATCATGCATTAGTACAGGTAATGTTTCAATATGAAAATTAATGAAAAGCTAATGAAATATCTTGTCAGAGGACATTTTGCTCATACATTCAGTGTCAACATTTTCCACCTTTCCAGAAACGTTTATTAACAAGGTTTCCTCATTATATTGATTTAAAAATAATAATACATACATATTTGCTTTTGAAATTTAGCAGTATAAATGTCATTTCTTGGAGATAAATTTGTATCTGATACAAAAACAAACAAGTCTAGGAAGACAAATACAACCTTCACATCATATTTGAAAACACATTAATATGCGTATTAAAGGCCAGGGAATGAGCTACAGGTTGGAGTATCCCCTTAATATGTTTTATTTATATCCTATTATAATACTGAGGCTGTCGCCTGCTTTATTCCCTAGATTCACTCCTTATGTGTCATGTCTGGTTTTATATCCTGTCTTTGTGTTTTCTCGCCTTACTCTTTGTCAGCCCCGCCCTGATTAGTTTTTCTCACCTGTTCTTACTCCCCCAATTAGTGCCTTTCCTTCATTTACACACACCTGCCCTGCATTAGCCTCATTAGCTCCCTACTTGTTCTTCTGCCTCATCACTTTATTCCCCTCACCTGAGTTTCTCCTCCTTTCTTCTCCACCTGCATGTCATCCCCTCGTCAGATTAGTTCCTATAGTAACCTTGATTTGGTTGTGTGATGTTCTGTTGCTGTTTCCTGGAATAAAGAGTGATCTTTTTGAGCTCCTGTGTTTGGGTCCACCTTCTCTACGCCACATAATAACAACATTATATTGCACTTTATGATATCCAATATAAAAAAAAAAAAATTAAAGTTACTCCATTGTATTGTTTTTGTTTTGTTGCTGTTGTTGTTGTTTTAAAAAAAATGAGTTCCAAAGTTAAAATATCGTAAAATCATCTCTGACCCTTCCTTCATAGGGCAACTAAAAAATGGCCCTGACTATGACTGTACAGTTTTTGAGGAATATAAATGGAAAGGCACTTTAATTAAGATTATAATATATTCATTATTCAAAGGATTCCTGTTCAGAGTGACTCTAACATGTCCATGTCAAATTTAAAGTGGTTTTACTGAACTGTATTTGGGATATTTAAAGGGAAAATGACATCATAACGCATTCATAACCTCCTCATATTTATTTATCATAGCCCAAACTGACAACATGACAACAGTAAGATGCGGTTTGTTGTAAGATTCTATGTTACGAAACTGTGCTTATAAAAATGAAATTCAAAAACCATTTCTACACAACTAACTAAATACTTCACTCTCTAATGTCTGGATTTTACAGATGTGCAGGAAATTAAAACACATTCCTTCCAGCTCTTGTATGAGTCCACATCAGATGAGACTAAAGTGAAAAACACAGATGGATCTGTGAAGGAATAACAGGAAGGATACTCAACAACATTACTTTAGTTTAGACTTTATTATCCCCAAAGGGAAGATTTATCTCCTCAGCACTGTTCACATCAGGCAGCAGTACACACAGCCGAGACTGAACATGAGTGTGGTCAGGGTGACATCTAGTGGATTAAATATGTAACAGCAGCAGAGAACAAAGGAATCACACAAAGAGTCATTGAGATGTTGATTCATTGTGTGAGGCAAATAATATCAGTAGTTATTTTGTGCTTCTTATTTCAAACCACAAGCAGAACGATGAGTCATTAAAATATGTATATAACTCTGGTCTTGGACTTTCTAACTCATGGTACAGAGACAAAACCCCAGGAGTAATTCATCAGAGAGGATGCAAAACTAAGAAATCTAAGAAAGATGAGTCTGCATACAGACAAAGGTTAAACAGCTACGACCAGTCGCAAAAAACACTTTATGTTTTCTCCTTAAGTATGACACTTGAAGCATAATATCTCCTCACGCCGAGGGACTTACACAGTTGCACAGAATCCCTTCAAAAGTTTTCTTTCTTAAGGAAAGACTTATCTATTGCGTTGAAAGAGATCTTATAGCGGTACAAGTGTCCATGGAGATTGTTGGAATCTTTGCTTTGATTCACACTTGTGATGCCTGTTATCGTATCACAAAGTTGGTCTCTTGAGGAATACAATCATAGAAAGCACATACTACAAAGTAAATGTTCAGTCAAATCTATAGTGTAAAAACAACAGTGAGCACTCTCCTTGGTTTGGTTGTTAAGGTCTTTCGTGCAGTGGTCTAGGGATTCCTTAAGTATAAGACCAAGACAAGGAGAAAACCTTAAATACTTAAGTGAGCATTTTACGGAAACCTTAAGGAGAAGACTTAAGGGTGTTTGTGCAACTGATTTTATTATGAGGAAACCTTAACTAAGACTTTAAGGAAAATCTTAATTTATGGTGTTTTGTGCAACCGGCCCCTGGTCCTTAGGTGTGTCATAACAACCTGAAGCTGATATGCTCAAAACTGTGCCCCGATGACAATGGACTTTGGGAAAATCCCCCAACGCTAGATAGATAGATAGATAGGTAGATAGATAGATAGATAGATAGATAGATAGATAGATAGATAGATAGATAGATATTGCTCTTGTTCTTAGCTGTATGTCTGTTTCTGTCCAAATAAAGGCAACGGCAAACTGGAGTCAAATTGCTTGTAAGAACACTTGGCCAAAAGCTGATTCTGATTGTGTGGGAACAGAAAGTGTGTCGCTGTGAGCACCAGTGTGTTTCTCCTCGGGGTGAGACTCCTGGCACTAACAAGGTGCTGGTAGGCAGCGAGGAGTGTGCTGGAGCCTGGAGTGTGCTAAGAAGGTGCGATGATGAGGGGGAGCAGTTCGCCAACACCTCCCCAAATGATGGCAGAGGTGTGAAGAACAGGCAGGAGTCGGAGTGCGACAGAGGGTCACTGTGAGTTCAGACCTTTAGCTGAGGCCACAAATATGTAGCTACATGTAAAGTTTTAGTCTTTACTAAAACGCCAAAACGACAAACCTATGTATTTCTGCCACCATCTGGTGAAAGTGGAGCATAGATGTATGACTGTTCAACAAACTCTGCTGGATCAACCTGTTGTATTCAAAGTCAACAGAAACAAAATGAAACTCTCAAAAACCATCTTGGGTCATCTTTCCACCGTTCCAACAATAACCAAGTCTGGTTTGATTGAAATAAACCCAGTATTTACCCCATTAGATGTTAAATTTGCTGGCTTTACACATGCTCAAATTGTTGTTTATTTAAATGGAGTCGGTATATTGACTCATTTTCTCTGGTTACGTCATGCATTACAACTTTTTTTATTGAGATACAGAGTCTTTTTGCTTCTGTTAGTTGACAACTGCATGGATATGAACAGCGATCTAAACGTAGTGTGTCACTCCAGTCCCACCGTTTAGTGCTGGGTGTGTATGTGTGTATGCTGAGATTGTGGAGTGTGAGTCCCAACACCTCCACACATGAGACCAGTGCTGTGAGAGTGTGTGTGCAGCACTGAATAACAAGTGACCCTCACCTAAAAGGTCATCTTAATGTGCTGTTTGCTGTGAATAATAAACTGACACACATTTCTCCAGTTTCACATGAGGTCACTAACAGGCTGCAGAAAACTATGAGGACCTGAAGTGTGCTCAGTGCTCTTTAAGGAACAGATCCAGATTGCTAACAAAAGAACTCACAGGTTGCGTCAAGTTTTATTCATATGATTTTATACAAAGACATGATCATTTCTACCATTTTTTCCCATTAAAGGGTTTTTTGAGGGGAGTTTTTCCTTGTCTGCTGTGAGGGTCCAAGGACAGAGGGAAGTCGTATGCTGTAAAGCCCTCTGAGGCAAACTAATTCGTAATATTGGGCTTTATAAATAAAATTGAATTGAATTGATGTGAATCAACAACAAGGTTAAAAACAGCCCTTTGTCAGGAAGAAGAGCAATAGTGAAAACAGGACAGTTAACTGTGTCATAGTAACTTCCATTTAGACATCAGAGCTCTTGTTGCCTGAAAGCATTACTGAAAGGATGTCACAATAAGCTTTTCAGTTAACTCTCTGTTCAGGGTCATTGAGGACACTGAGATCATTTCCTTTGTGTTGTTTCTGAGAATTTAGGGATTTCTTTATGTGACAACACTGTGGTTAGTGTTGAAAACGACTTGATTAGGGTTCGGAAAACATAGTCTTTTGGCTTAAAATGCCCAGTTTGGTTGCTTCAAACATGACTAGCCCAAGCAAAGTTCAAAAGTTCGAAAAATAGCAGTTCCTTGAATGGCCAGGCATAGCCACTTTGAGTGACAGGCTGTCTGGGGGGCGTTACCACAGACTATTGCCTGGTTTCCACCAAGCAGTCCACTTCAGTTCAGCTCATCACACATAACAACGGCTGTTGTTGCCTTTCCATTGCCAAAAGTTGTCACCTGGTAACAACAGAACCATCCCATTCCTTCCCATTTTTCATCACCCCTCTGTTGAGGTACCTATCAGACTGATCTAATACTAAAAGATGGAACTAGAAACAGCACCTCCAAGTCTGAGGCCATGGTACTCTGCCAGAAATCCATGGATTGCCCTCTCCAGGTTGGGGGAGAGTTACTGCCTCAAGTGAGGGAGTCCAAGTATCTCAGGGTCTTGTTCACGAGTGAGGGTAGAATGGAGTGTGAGATGGACAAGCGGTTTGGTATGGCTTCTGCAGTGATGCAGGCACTGCGCCAGTCTGTCATGGTGAAGAGGGAGCTGAGCTGGAAGGCAAAGCTTTCGATTTACTGGTGCATCTACGTCCCAACCCTCACCTACGGTCATGAGCTCTGGGTAGTGACCAATAGAATGAGATTGCAGATACAACCGGCAGAAATGATCTTCCTCCGTGAGGTTGCTGGACTCAGTCTTAGAGATAGGGTAAGGAGCTAGGACATACGGAGGGAGCTCGGAGTAGAGCCGCTGCTCCTTCAAGTCCAAAGGGGTCAGCTGAGGTGGTTCGGGCATCTGATCAGGATGCCTCCTGGGCGCCTCCCATTAGAGGTGTTCAGGGCACTTCCCTCAACTCAAGAAGGACTCAAAGCGCAAACCACAAACCCGCTAGAGACTCTAAGCACTCCACACTGTTCTTTTTGCTCTGAAAATATGAGCACGGACAATCAGCGAGGTGCAGACATTCCTCTGTGTCATTGGTGAAGAGGAAACACACCAATTACTGGTAACATCAGGTCAAGGCCCATAAGGGTACTGTATCTATATCATATCTTATGAGTCAGATCTACCCCTCGCTTCTCCACAGCTTCACCCTTTCATCCAGATATGGTCACCTCTGGATCCAAAAAAAACCAAGATGGTGTCGTGCAAAATGCCAAACTCAGGGCTTTAAAACTGTTCACAAACCAGTGGGTGGCTTCCTGTAGCTACATCATTTATTTACATGGTCTATGTCCCAACTTGTCTTTGAAAAACACCCACTTCTGTTGGCCTCAGTTTGTAGTGGTCTTCAGCTTGGCTGTTGTCTCACACCATCCACGATCCCTGCTTCCTCATGATGAGAAATTCAGCTCATATACCTGTAATATGACCTATGCCATACGAATGAAAAGTGCAAATGTAATGTTCAGTGGTTTGCAGAAATGCTACCATTCTATTCAGGCAGCTGGGCTGGTTCTAGGCTAAAGAAAAATGAAATAAGACAAACAGATTTAGTATGTCTCTACCAGAACAACTGTCACATTGGGATATTTTCAAATATATTTAATCGACTGAATGAATGAATGAATCAAATAATGCGGAAAGCTTCTTTAGTCCCTCACTAGTCCTGAAATCCTGACTGTCTCAGTTTCATGTTACAGGTTCAACCACATGAAAAGAAACCATCAGCATGTTATGGGATCACAAAATCCTCTGATTTAGGCTTTGTTTGGACTCAAGTAAAGAACTCTGCTTCAGATAATCCAGAGCAACAACGACCAAATACAACTTCATTTGTCTAAAAGTCAATTGCCCTCGAAAAACATGATTTATGGTTGTTTCCAAATGTCCCTGAAGTCAGGCTCAAACACTGCATCAATGTTGTAATGAGAAGTGTCGTCTATGATTTTAACTCTGAGGATGAACTGAGATATCAAATTACCCTCGCTAAACACAGAGTATGTACACAAGACAAAAGAGCAGTTGGTCACTAATTAGCAGCATTCCTCGCTCCGGGGGAGAGCAGAGGGGAGGAGGCCCTGTCTGTGCTGTCAGCAAATGTGAAAACAGTGGGGGTATACACACACACACACACACACACACACATACACAGAGATGAGGAGGGGTAAACAAGTGTGCCATTCCTTGTTTTTCCAGGGCTTCACTATGGAGAGCATTTGGATGAATGGACAAAACTTTTGTGCAAAGAGCTGCTGCTGGTGTCCAATTTGGTGTGGAGTCAAAGAGCGGTCACGACCCCGGACAGGACAGAAGGGCGAGAAGATGGAGAGTACAAAAGCCCAACGATAGGTTTGGAGTGATTAGAAATCTGGAGATCTGAGGACTTCCAAAGCCTGTGGTCCCACTGAGTATTTTTAGCTATGAATAAAAATATCTGTGTTTTTAATGAAATTGTTTTTATATATTTATCAAGATCTATTGTCTTTTTACAACAGTCAGCTACTCTTGCTGCACACTTGTAGTATGATGCACATATTTGTAGCCTATATTTTAACATTTCTTTCTTATATTTTTGTATTTTTCTTAAATTTTCTTATATATTTGTATGTATATATTGTAGCATAATGTACTTTTTTTCTTGCATACTTCTCATTTCCATGTTCTTATCATTTCTCTATGCATACATACAGTATAAGAGCAGCTGTAATGTCTCCCAGTTTCACCTTGGGATCAATAAAGTATTATAAATCTGAATTCTGAAATTAAAGGGATGGATTATTCAAATTAGCTTTCATCACGTAGAATCACGTGTCAGAACTCCCCAATGTTTAAGACTTTATAGATGCCTCTCAGGCTTTCAACCGCATTAATTGTGAGAAAGTATTCCATAAATTGCATCGTAGAGGGATCCCTTAATGGATAATGAGAATTCTTGTTTAATGTGTTTACTACTCAGTATAGGAACCAGTTCATGTTACTAACAGAGTTCTACAGGGGCAGAATTTGTCTCCTTTTCTTTTTAATGTATACATGGATGACTTGTCCCAACAGTTGAATGCATGTAACACAGCGTGTATGGTTGGCAATGTTTGAATAAATTATCTTATGTATGCAGATGATTCGGTAGTTTTCTGCCCATATAGTGCCGGCCTACAACAGCTGCTGAAGATTTTCTCTAACTGTGGTGCTGATTTTGAAAATCAAATGTAACACCAATAAGAGCAACATCATGATTGCTGGAAGTAAAGAAGACAGAAAATTAGTATTTCCTGAATTCTTTTTTGTCTGGTGTTGCTCTGAAAGTGTAATAAGACTAAATATCTCAGCCATTATATTGTCAATGATTTATCTGATGATAAAGATATCCACAGACAGTGTCACGCGAGCTATTATGTTTGCTTGCAAATTCAGCATGTGTTCAGTTAAGTCTAGTTCACATTACACGATTTTCACCCCGATTTTGCGTCGCGGAGACTATCGTAATCTTTTGAGTGTTCATACCTGGCGACGTGTGTTTCTGTCATCGGGAGTCTCGTCAACTGCGTTATGACCTGTGTGTGCACACCACAAGATTTCTCCACCGAGCCTCACCGACAGAGCCCCAGATAACGTGGTGACGTCACCAAACTACGTTTTTTTTTTAACTTGGAGACGACACATCGTAAAGGCATGGATATTCTTCCCAATGTTGAATCAGATCTGCCTCCAGGGCCTGGGTCCAAACAGAATGGCTCCCCGTGATCCTATGGACGCCGCCATTGTTGTTGTTGCTTGCCGGCTTGTCAGTGTTGCCAGATCTTGGGAAAAAAACAAGCAACCAGGGCTATGGAAACAAGCCCAAAAGAAGAGACTGCAGTCCGACATACTATCATGCACTTAAATAACCTATTAGACGGATATATATAGAGAAAGTCGCCGTTTGGAGAACAAGCTCAAATAAGCAACTCCACTTTAGAAACAAAAAACCAAGACCTGCGACTACCAATATTTGTAAGCGACTTTACAAAAAAACAAGCCCAGAGTTGTAGCTAATAAGCGGACCTGGCAATCCTGCGGCGTGTCGTTGTAGCTAATAAGCGGACCTGGCAATCCTGCGGCGTGTCCTCCTCACATTTCTTCCGTCGTGGGACATATCCCGCCTCTCATTGGCTGATGGTCTTTGTCAGTCGTGTCACACTTCTCCAGTTTTCCAGCATGCCAGATATCCAGTCCCAGTCACAGACGAGGGGGCGACTTGCTCGTAGGCTTGTTCACACATGAGGACTCGTCGTGGCAGACTATCTGCCGACTCACCTCCGACCCAAAGTGGCTCTCAAGATCCTCTGCGATGTCACAATCACGGTGAAAATCATGTAATGCGAACTAGGCTTTAATGTGAAGATACCTCTTTTAGAGCATTTTGTGTTTCGCTGCATCTGCCCACTTGTGACGCTCCCACAGGAAGAGCAACATGCAAAGACTTAATGTGGCCTATAATGACAGCATGAGACTGCTTCTTGAACTTCCACAATGGTGCAGTGCCAGCCAAATGTTTGTAAATGTTGATGTGCCTACCTGCCCTGCCTTAATAAGAAATCTTATATATGCATTTATGTGCAGGCTCTCTGTCTCAGAGGCCAGGCCTTGGCTCAGTCAGGTTTTCATTGAGACTGTGGGGACACTGGCTTTCCAGCCTGTTTGTGGGTGTGGTTTATTGAATTTTGTCTTTATTATATGAACTTGCATAATGTAGTGTTGGATATTTCTTGTCTTTATGTATATATATATATATATATATATATATATATATACACATGTATAGGCCTATATTGTATTTATTGTGGTGTGTTTTTGTACATAGACAATTGTCTGTTTTTATGTGGTATGCTATGGATCTTTCAAGAAAAACAAGAATTTAGAGGAATTTCGAAAAAACACAAATGTTGAATTAGTGCCAATCTGAGCCTAAAATGAGCCCCTATTTAAGTATTTAATTTCTGGTGGACCCAGTAGGCTATGTGTTGTTGGGTGTTGGGTTTTACACTGTCTTTGGTAAAGTCTATGTAAATTCCATATTAAATCTATATAGCATTAGTGTCTGCCTCAGAATGAAATCCTGTGTCCACACAGGGATGTTAGTGCAGATACAGACCTCTTCATTAGCAGATGATTGGACTAAAGGAGCGTGTATGTTTTTGCGCCCCTGTTATCTCTGTTATATCAGTCCTGCTTGGCCCATCATCATCAGCAGGCCCATTTGTGCCTTTTGCGCCAGTTTGCTCCTCTCTGGCTCTCAGCGGGGCTCCTGCTGGCCCCTGACAGCTTTGTTTATCCCAAACGAAAGAGCCATTAGGGCACATTAGGGGCCGATGAGGATCCTCACACCCGCTGTAATGGGCTGCACACGCCATCAGTGCTGCACTAAAGACTAAAGACTCTGAGAAATAAAACAGGCGCAAAAGGGTCAAATTGAGATCTATAAGATTGTTGAGAAGTTGAGTGTTATTGCAAAATAACTTTTGCATCAGTTGCTGATAAGATAAGGAGCGCGTGTTTTTTGTTTTCTGTCAAAATCAATACCCTGAATTGGATCAGAGCCACGCTGATAAACTTTAATGGGAACACCGCGTGCGTAATATCTCCTGTATGTAGGTTATTTGGATGTTTGCTGCCCTGTAATGATCCGTCACCCCCGCTGCTCGCTGCTGCTCACACTGATGAGCAGTTTGGTGTGAAGCCTCCTCTGTGCGCGGCGCTGCGGGGCGGTGAGAAATCTCAAGCCGCCAGGTTGTCTGTAACAACAACGAGGAGAAAAGTTAGACACCATCTGTGAGAAAGGCAGCGGGGAGCAACAGTAAACTAATTAACAAGAGAAAATTAGATTGAGATTAGAACAACAACACCACCCATCCCTCAAGATCTACAGCATAAGCCCCATTATTATAGTGAGTGTCATACATCATGAATATTACAGGAAGTGCGAAGTTAGATTCACAATGCAGGCCTATAATGATCGCTATTATATTAATGTGACAGGGTCGTGGATGAACTCATATAAATTTAAATGTACAAATATTACAGTGGATGTTAATAATATTCACACAGTTGTTCAATAAAATCCATGCTTTATGTTTAATATTTTGTGTCATATGTCCTATATTTATTCACTTAAATTATCTATGCAAACCGCTTTCATTTTTCTTTTTTATCCTCTGCTCATTATTATTATTATTATTATTTATTGCTGTTTCTTGTATTTTTTTGGTACTTTTTTTGCATGCCTAGTTTTTTAAGTCTTTAAATTTTGAAATCTTGAATCTGACTCTTTCCCCTTGACTGCTGTAACACTGGAATTTCTCAGTTGTGGGATCAGTAAAGGTGTATCTTATCTTATCTTATCTTATCTTATCTTAATCATTGCCTATGAATTGCCTTTTGTACACATTTTTGTGCTGTTTCATATGTTTAGATTTTGCATAAAAATAGATTTTGTACCCCTAAATAGTTTTTGATTCTTATTGCTTGTGAATGCTGACTCACTGATTCATTTTTGTGGCAGACCTGTAACTTTTCTTTGTGGTATTAATATCAAAAAGACCTGGTTACACATAAAACAACAATATTTCTTTGAACATTTCTAATCCATAATTTATTAAGGTTTAGTTTTTGTGCATCCTCTCTGTAGGCTATATATAAGGATTAGTATTAGTTCATTTATTTGTGTGTGTGTTTTTTTGCGTCTTTTTATTTTTGGATCTGTGTCTTTGTCCTTTTACGTTTACTTTCTCTTTTTTTTAAAAAATACTTTGCAAAAATGGAAATATTTTTTGGAACTGCTCCTGCATTCTGTAATTTGAGCATCTGTTAATAAAAACAAATCTTTGCCAAAAAATAAAAACTATATTTCTTTGTTTCATCACACTCATATTCAGTGTTTCATTGTGTAATCATTGATGAAGATAGTCAACGATGAGTCCATCATTTGCAGTTGGGTAACATTTGTCACCCAGCAGGGATTGTGCCCTTCCTCCCAGCTGCAGCACGCACACACACACACACACACACACACACACACACTCCTCCTCCTCCAGGCTCCAGTGCATTATAAACCCCCTGACATCCTCTTGCTCTTTCTCAGCACCACTAGTCTTTCGCCTGCAGACACCGTTGCTCCATCCGCTGCAGTCCGGTCCTGCATATTAAGGGAACACACCTGCAGTCCTCCGACAATAGAGAAATCATTCGGTGTAATATCTACAGGAGAAGAAGCCGATAAAGATGAGTTCCGCGTGCCTGGTCCTCCAGCAGCCGTCCTTCAGCGCAGCACCGTGGTCGCGCCCGCTGCCAGTGAGCAGCAGCTCGGACACAAACGGCAGGTAGGCACCGCTCACTGACTGCAATTCAATTTCAATGAACAGGGTGCTAATGGAGGAGCTGTTAGCTAATGCTATACTCAACACACTGGCTGGGAATTAGCTACTGTAGCTTAATGGTAGTTTCAATCACTGTAGCGTTACGTTTCACAGCAGCTGCTGTTAGTGACAGATGGCGTTAAGTGACGCACATTAAAACACACCTTTATTTAATTTGCAGCATTTTGATAACACACAGCTGGGCTACATTTTGTGTCGAAGAAGTGTTTGCTGGTTGAAGCGAATAACACGGTAGCTAAGCTAACTGTAGGTAGCTAAACCAGAGTAGGAGTGGTTGCTAGGCGACAGGAGCAGAGAGCCATAGTTAGCTTAAAAGGCTAACTAGATGAAGCTAAGGGACTGTTCGTTAACGTTAACTTGCTTATCAGAGGAGGCTAGTGGCTGGGGTGTGACTTACTATGTGTATTGTGTGATTTATTAGAATTTTAAAATGTACCATTTGATGTTTCTAAGTTAAAAGTTGGAAAGGAAATCCTGGAGTAGAAAAAAAAAAGAATTTCTACTCTTGTCGTGCATGCTAGTTAGTTTGTGCCAAATTGTTTTGAGACATAGAATAAGTGATTTGACGAAATAATACTATTTTAAACTTAATTGTGTGGTTTTTATTTATTAATTTGCTTTGGTTGGAAGCGTTCATTGCACGTGATGTGCCCAAGGACCATCGGAAATTTGAAAATCCAACAATTATTTCTATTTATACAGTTGCTGGCGATGATAAAGATGTAATTTTGGTGATTTTTTTTTAAAGAAAACCTGCCTTCCAAACCTGTGCAGGGTTTTTGTAAAAAAATAAAAAATAAAAAAAGAAGGTAAAATAAATTTTAAAAAATACTAATATTTAAATTTGTATGCCTCTCCCAAAGCCAGATAAGTCCCTCCACAGTGCTTTAAAAAATTATTTGACATGCCTTCACCCTTTACCCAAACCCCTCGCCCCACATAAATAACAAACAGTCCCTAAATAAACTGTTCTCCTAAACAGAAACTCTGTTTATTAAAACTGAAAGTCACTACCAGGTGTTTTAGCACAGGTAATGGTAACCGGAAGAAAACTGCTTTTCCTAATTTACTTGAACAAGGGGATTTTTGTTGTTTTCACCAGTCTTGGATATGTGCTATCTTATTGATCTATCTGATAGTTTTATTTAAAAATATTTCCAACTCTTTGATTAACCAGATGCACAGGTAATATCACAGATGTATGTAACTCTCTGTTATGTGTTCACTCCCATCTGTAAATGGTTATTATCCACAAGGTGCTACTAAACAAAACTTCTCCCAGCAGTGTCTGTCGAGCTGTTTTTACAGTAGCTTAGGATCAGTTTGACTTCAAATTATGACTCCTATTTTAGTAGTTTTAGGATGTAATGAACCTTATGTTTCCCCCTCCTTGCAGCCAGACGACGCTCTGGAGACCGTGGTTATCCAGCGACAAAGATGGACCAGACCGATGCCCACGGAGCAAGCTGTCCTGTGTAAGTTAGTTTATTATCTTAGACTTTATATTTGCACTCTTCCTACTTTGTCTTGCAGCTGCTGTACAGCAGTTTCCATAAGGATGAATAGAGTTTTATCTAATCTTATCTTAGGTATGTTGAGAGACAAAATCTTTGACAAGGCAAACAAAACAAAATGTCTCATGATGCGTGTCTGTTCGGGGCTTTCCTGTGTGTGTTAAGGCAATTGAGGACGTCAGTCATGTGGGGTTCATCAAGAGCAGGGGGCAGCAGAGGTTGAGGAGCATGTCAGCATCAAGTGGTTTTGCCTCTATAAGGTCACGTTCAAACTGCCCTGTGTGGGAAATAAAGCAGGCCTTTAATTCATTTGAATGGCACCAGAGCATTGACGCCGCAGGGTTGTTGCAACTCACGACTCCCTGGCTGCCTCTGAAACACGTCCTATCCCACATGGCAGTGTAAAGGCTGCAGTTTAAAGTAAAAATGGTCATGAATAAATTAGAAGAGCAAGAAACCAAAACCTCTCGGCAGTTTACAAGGGTGACTAGAGGAGTAGCTGCTCATAATGTGTTTAGTTTTATTAGATTACGCTTATATAAAGACACACGTTGTGACATGTGTGTAGATGGCTGTCATCCTCCTTTCCAAGTCTGCTTTTGCTGACAGGAAGCTAACACACACAGAGTGACACCAGGGTGGGAATTTAACACCAGCCTGGTGCCAAATGATGGTTCGTTCTCAACATCAGCTGCATTGGCACGAGACCAAAAGGCGCATGTCGTCTTTTCTCCTCTGACATTTGGCTGGGTCAATTAGTTGTTATAATTATTATGAAATTATTTATGTTATCAGTGTGACCAGAATGTAGTGATAGAGTGGCACCCCTCCCCTAAAAGCTGCATTGCTTCCTGCTTGTTGGGGGAAAGATGCCAAAACGAACACCTCTGGGGAGAGAGCGGCTGAGGGGAAATTCCCACAGTCCCTCTGGAGAGCACACACCTCGTTACACAGCCGCTCCCTTCACACGCTGAGCGATGTGCCAGCTCATTGCTGCCTCAGCTTGTGATGTGTTAACGCTTTGCTGGCCATCTGATCGCCACTTGAGAGTTTAACGGTCCCATTTTAAAGGTTGTTTAAATGTCCAGGTCTTTCTACAGGTCGCAGTTTGGTTTTGCCTGACTTGCAGAGTCAGGGTCAAGGAGTATGACTGACTGTAGTTTCTTCCTCTGTGTTCTTTTTAGTACCAAATCACTCAGTAACAGTGATAGATTTTTTTTGGCTACTTGGGGGTGTCAGAAACAAGTTTCAGCAGTTGCAGAGCAACATTATTGTTCATTTGGAGTGATGTTTGTGTCTAATGCACTTATCCCGTTTGTCTCTGACTCCCTCAGCCTTACTCCAGACCCACACTGCCAGGCTGCCTCTCATCAGATGGGAAACCTCAGGCCTTCCAGCACCCTGTCAGGTCAGTATCCTTTCTGTCTCTACATGCTTCTATTCTTAAATATGAACACTGGCTTCTGTCAGCATAGATTTATGGATTATAGTGAAGAGTGCAGTTTGACTCTACTGGAGTTTGAGCTAAGCAGTATCTATTTTCTACAATTTTTTTTTTTTTATCGTTAAGTCAGAGGAATGCCTCACCCCCCAAATGACCATTTGTCTATCAGTTATTCACCTCGCATTACACTGAATTCATTAAAATTCAACCAACTTCGACAGAAGAATCCAAAAACTGAGAAATTCTTGATTTTTGGAAGTCATAGGGCTTCACATTTAACAACAGCAAAACCATATCAAAACATCCATTTACAAACTCACACTACTTGTGCGGTGTAATACAAGTCTCATTAATCCACTCATATGCTCAGTACTTTCCAAACAGACAGCCATTCCTGACAGGGGAATGAACCAAAACTGAAACGTACCCATGCTCTCTTTAGAGCCACACTCCGTTGACAAAAACATTAATTTTGCCTCGCTGAACGCTGGAGCTGCTTGTGTATGACTGCCTCGTTCGTTTGTGTTATTGTGTGACTTTAGTGATTCCAAACTAACCCTTTCAAACACTTAAATCACACATTAACACAAACAAACTGATCGAGGCAGCGGTAGACGAGCAGCTCCAGTGTTCTGCGAGGTAAAATTACTGTTTTCAGACTGGGTAAATGAGACTCGGATTATACTGCACGAGTTTTGGGAGATTTGTAAATGGATGACTGTCAGCCAGTTTGAGGGATGATAACATTTAAAAGGAGAAAGTTGTGAGTGGGACAATGGATCGCTTTATTGTGCGGAGCAAATTACAACAAAGAACCAGCAAAGACGACCTACCCACGAAAAGAAAAGAGACAGTATCATGAAAGCTACCTGTCGTATTTTTTCTTATTTTTATCATCTTATGTCGTGGTAAGAGTGATAACACATAGAAGCTATAGATACAAATACAGCTGTGCCTTAAGATTTTGGCTTGCCCGTTGAAGTTTGAAAACCACTGACCTCCATGTTTGTGGTTATTGGCACCTGATCATTAACATTACCGTGTTCTCGCTCTCTCCAACAGGCTGTTCTGGCCCAAATCCAAGTCATTTGACTATCTGTACAGGGACGGAGAGGCTCTGCTGAGGAACTTCCCCATTCAGGCAACCATCAGCTTCTATGAAGAGTCTGACAGTGAAGATGAGGATGACGAGGACTGGGAGGAGGACGGTGACTCCGAGGAGTGTCTAAAACAGCAGCAGTCTCATTTCACCTCATACAACTGAGTAAGAGGGAGCATCTCTGTCTTCCTGTGAAACGGCTGTAGAGACTGTAATCTGCATTTTGCCTGCATCGACCGTTTCTGCACACTTGATTGTTTTAAACTGCATTTTAAAAGGTGCACAGGACATTTTATAGATTAGAATAAACTCAGCAACGTGGTAGGTGACAAACAACAGAAGTCACAAGAGAACTAATCTACTGCTTGTTTTAAAAATCAGCATGATTGTGTTTAAAGATTGTGTCTGCCTGCAAACCTCCGTAACGGGTGTCAACAGTATGGCCCTCATCCTGTGTTGCCCACCTAGAGGTGTTCATAATCCAGCAACACTAGGGCAACAGATTTTAACATATAAGGGGAGGTGAATGTCGCTCAAATGAATGCATACAGTTACTCAGAATTACGCCGTCCCATTTCCATTGCAATCTCTGTGTAGTTGAATGGTCTCACATCGCCTGTTGTCTGCGCTGCACACAGCTGTGCAGCAGTATGCAGTATCTGCTACATAATGTTTTCTCAGTGTGTATGACGAGAGAGGAAAGCCACGCGTCACGTTCTCCCATATTGGGACACTATGTTATGTTTAAAGTCAATCTCAGGGTCTGAACCTTGCCAGTGTATATAGAATGTAATCTACGCACATTTCTAACTTATGTTGTACATTGTACATAACTTGTACATAAACACATGTTTACATCGACTTATTTTTTTTTATACATTTGTGCATCAGTCTCATTTTGTACTGTCCAATCACTGTCCAGACTGAGGTTGTATTAAAAAACTATTTGGGGAATAAAAATGTTTGTTCTCATCTGTTTTTTATCTTCATGTGGATTTATTGTGGCAAGAAGGTTTTCAACTTATCGCTCCTTACAGACTTTAGATGTGGATCCGCTGCTTCTGATTGGCTGGAGGGAGCAGAGGTCTGCTAAGAGGGTTTGAACAAAGAGAAAGAAGATCTAATTTAGTATTTTAAATACTATTATGAGGAAAAAGATTTATTTTTGAATGGAAAGGAACAGAGCAATTGACACTTTCCTGTTTTCTTTCCTTTTTAAAACATTTTGTTATGTTAGAGGGCATTATTGCTTCAAAGCAGGGGAAACTGAATGACAATAAGAAAAGATGGAATAGATTAAGGCCAAGTTAAGAAGAAGGATGATAATGATGTCATTATATAGTTGTTTTTGGTTGTTTGTGTGTCTGTGATTTTTTCTTTCCTTCTTTTACTACCATATGTCTGCATCAGTGGTTTATGATGTGTTACAGTGTGGTTGTGTTATTTGTATTTGTATTGTATGAATAATTCAAAAAAAAGGAGAGAAGAGAGGTGGAAGAAGGAAAAAATGAGGGGAGGCGACAGAGTTAATTCAGGAGTGGGAAACAAAAGCAACGAGAGAGACAAATGGGACCAAAGGGCAGAGAAACTGAAGAAGACGTGAAGGAAATTCACATTTAACTAGAAATGGAAAGTCATGTTGCATAAAATGGAAGCACTCAAGTACAAGTACCTTGAAAAAATGTCCTTAATTACATTCCACCACTGTGTATGGCCATGTACAAGTTGTCAATTTGGATCTGTAACATGCTGTGATACTTTAACGTGAAAACTTGAAGTGCCATCTTTGAAAATTGAAACGTTTTTGAAAGTTACTGTTAAACAAACCCTCCAAAAACAAAAACGTTCTAAAGTGTAGAAAGAGCCTGAAACATAAAAGCTTTTTTAAAATATTTTTACTTTAACGTCCCCGAAGGGCAATTTGAGATACAGACAGTAGCCATGAGTACAACAAAACAGACAGTACAACACATCACACACAGTTTCCAGTATCACACACTGTCAGGGGTAAATCATGGACATTAAGGGTCACTGCGGGTTAAGATAGGTGAGGACAGACGGGACAAAGGACGATCTGTAACGCTTTGTGCTGCATTTAGGGAGGCAAAACCTCAGCCCTGATGGAAGCATCTGAAACTCAACATGGAGGGGATGTTACCCGAGCTTTAGAGGTGACCCTCTCTTCATCCAGATACTGTAGGTTATGAAAAGTAACACCAGTGATCTCACAGCACAACTTCACTTTCATGATAGTCCTATCTACGTCAGAACCTGACTGTGATGGATTAACTGATGCACGGATGTACTTCCTGTTTCGTTTAGGTGATTATTGAATCAATCTCCACTTCCACCTTTGCTTTTATCTCCTGGACAGACTATACAGATTGTGTGTGCCTGGATGTAATTGACTTTTCCTCTTTAAAAGCCAGAATCAATACTTTATACTCGTGATACTCAACATTTGGGACCATGGGCCAAATCTGGCCTGTGATAGGGTGCCAGGTGGCCCGCTGGCCATTTTATAAAAATTTCAGTGAAGATAAATTGGCTCACACTGGTTACTTTATTGTACTTAATTGTACATAAATAAGGTGCCAGGGTGCATAAAAAGCATCGAAATATAGAGCTTGTTTATATACATTCAAAAGAGAGCCTTTCAGAGGATCCCCGAGAGAAGTCCAAACTAAGTCCATATGTGCATTTTTAGTATGGATCCTACGCATTGTTCTATAAATGACACCCTGGTGTATTTCTGAAGACGCCCAGCACTGATTCACTGCAGCAGCGTGTCCATCGAGCTGCAGGTGGCAGCAAAGGCAGCAGTTTCATCTTGTTTGTAGACCCACAAGTCCCCTGTCATTCCAGGTCATACTGTGTTTTCTTTTCCTGGTGCATATCCCAATAAATATTTGCATTTAATAAAAACACAGCAAACAAAAGTGACCCAGAGTGTACCTGCGGCCACAATATGATCCAGCACATGGCTGCAGGCTGGTTTTCTGCTGGACCACAGCTCCTCACATGTTTGTGGCCTCATTAGTTAGTCAACTAAGTAAGTAATTTGAACAAAAATTTAAATGCAACACTTTTGTTTTTGCTCCCATTTTTCACAGGTTTTAGTTAAAGAACTAAGACTTTCTATGTACAAACAATTTCTCTCAAGTTTTGGTCACAAATCTGTTAAAATCTATGAGCACTCGTCCTTTCCCATGATGGCCCATCCACCTGACAGGTGTGGCATATGAGGACGCTGATTAGACAGCATCATTACCACACAGGTGTGCCTTGGGATGGTCACAACTAGGCCACTCTAAAACTCTAAATTATCAGTAACACCTGTGCTTGTCCTGCTATGACAAGCCAAACTGTCTGCTGAGAGAAAGCTCCATAGTGGTCTGTGGAATATATTATCTTCAAATGTACTTAAAGTATTTAAAGCATAAGTATTAATAGTGCAGTGAAATGTTTCCTGTCAGTGTTTTATATCTGATGTTTTTAGATCAGTGCTGCAGTAATGTGTATGTTGCATTTTACTGTTTAACTGCTCATAAACACTGTTGGGGAGCTTAATGTACAGTATTGCATCATATTCTGTAAGAAGTGGGGACTATTTTTTTACTGTATATCATTTACAATAACAACAATCGAAATTTTATTTGGCCTATTCATGCAGTAAGAGTGGAATACTTTCTCTGGATATGTGTTTGTGCAATCTGAAATGCTTTATGGGTATTCTTTGTTAAGATGGTGCAAATTAATACATGCATTATATCTTTATGATATGTTACTCCTGTGTTGTTCTTTCACATAACTAAGACTAAAGAGGTGTAAAAAAATATATAATAATAATAATAATTCCAAGGGACGTATATGAGAGGGTCCCTAGTGTTTTCTCAAAAGAGTCCCCAGCAGAAATGATAATAAGGAGAAGAACCTCTCTTCTGTAAGATCATCATGTGTTTGTAACTTTTTTTGTAACTGGACAGGAAAGGTATGAAAACTAATCTGAAAGTATCTAAAGCTGTCAGACCAATGTAGTGCAGTAAAAATGACATAATTTGCCTCTGAGATAAAAAGTAAGTACAGTAAAGTACAAGTACTGCAAAGTTTTACTTGTGCAGTACTTGAGTAAATGTACTTAGTTACATTCCACCGCTGCCTAATTCATATGACAGGTTGTTCTGTGCACATGGACTGACTGGAATCACTGGTGGAGACACTTGGGCAGTGACCCACTGGCAGACACTGACGAAAAAAGGCATCTTTTCACGTTGGCATGACACATGGCCATTCGCTGTTGTTATTGTTTAACGAAACACGGCGGGACAACAAAGAAAGTTAAGGGGCCGAAAAACCCAAGTACGGTGGGTGGTGGATGGTCCAGCAACACCTGGGAGACCAGTGTTCACTCCCCGTTTGACAGTAAAGCCAAACCTTGTTTTTTTTTTTCCCCAAATCCAACCATGTGCATGTGTTGGCGAAATGTAACCAAGTGCATTTGTTGTTGAAGGAGAAAAATGTCCGTTTGCAGTGTTGTACCAGCATAGTGCGTTTATTTATCATGTCATATATCGACTCGGGAAGCCCATGACCAAACATCGATATGAGTCGGAGTGAGAATGTGTTGATTTATGTGTTTGAGCAAATGAATACCATATTCCGCTTTCGAGAAACCAGAATATGCTAGCTAGAGTAGTCTGAAAGAAACCAGGATGTATACGTTGAATATGAATAACCCAGTTTCCCTGTGCTCATGTAAACAGCATATCCCAAGTATGATCATAAATAGGATAAGCCTCATAAATGGGTCATTTATGTTCACGTAACTGCCTTGTGATTGTTTGCCTTGTACTCCATAATCCACCAGTGAGTGGCAGACTGCACAGGTCACTCAGGTCAGGTTACTGCACCAGTCTGCCCTCATGCAGTTTGTAATACGGTGACAATCAAAGGTTAAAACTATATATATTGTCACCTAGTCTAAATCAATATTCTTCTTACGTTATTAAATTTTGTTCTAAGCATTAATCGGATTAGCAGAATAACACATTTGTATGACAAGGAACAATATTGCCTTTTAATATGAATCTCCAGTAACCTTTAAGAGTCTACTGACCATGTGCCATTTTTCAAAATGCTCAATTATTAATAGAACAGAATGCAGAAGTGAAATTTTATTGGTCATTACCGTAGGCAGACGCACGGGCACATAAAGCCCCCCACCCAGGGCAGATACACTGACTTGGGTGGGTTCATATTGACATATCAGCCCTTCTTAAGTCCTATGGATAGACTGAGGGGTTAATAAACACTCATGATGGTTTCTGTCTTGCAGAATCTCCAAAGTGAATATTAAGGCTGTTCCCTCAGTTTTTCAACAGGACTCCAGGGGCCCCCTGAGCCTTTGGGCCCCTGGACCTGGGCACAGTAGGCCTGTTCAGTAATCCACCCATGGTTGTAACCAATCATTGTTGCTTAATAATGTTTTTTTTTTAACACACTAGTTTTGTTCGCAGGATGGATTTCATTTAAGGGCATGCTACATCAATTACTAAGTAATGTATGACAGTTTCATGTGGAAAAAAAACTCATTATTGTCAGTTTCGGCACCCCAAAATGTCTAGTCGACTCCGTTAGCTTGTTTCCATGACGCTGAAACAACTGTAAAGAATGGCGTTGACACTTTCTGTTTCCATTAAGTTTAATTTAAACACACTGAGGACACAAGACAAGGTCTACACATGATTGTATTGAGGTAAATTCACCTTTAATGATCCTGTAACTCTGATATCATAATGATGTTTGCTTAAAGGGACACGCTTCGTTCTGCGTGGTGATATGGTTGGCGGGTGTAGTTGGGTAGAAAGTAAATAGCGCTGCTCACAACAAGGTCTGTGGATTATCTTGAGTAACCAGGTCATGATTTCTGAAAAGAGACATTACTGTTGAGTTTTTCCAATGTATTTTTGGGGCCTTTGAGCACCACAAGCTGAGTGCCATCTAGTTCTGTTATATTGGAGAGAAGGCAGACATCTCTACGGCTGATATCTCCTACACTCGGCAACTCACACCGAAACTATCTAGACTGATGAACAGCACTACAGGTAAGAGGAAAAATATCTGTTTTTGATTTTGGGATGAACTGTCCCTTTAACGTGCTGACATCTCAGTTACTTTAAAACAAATTTGTGATTTGGAGTTGTAGAGATAAAGGCGACTTGACTTTCTTTGGCACATTAATGTCACACAGTGAACAAATGAAAAACTCATCCACACGTAAAGCAACATATTCAGACTTTATTCACTGCAAAAGATGCTTCAAAAACAATTGTGATTCATTTAGACGCCACAGCTGGCTCGCTGACTTCCATGAAACTGAAACCTTGCTTATATCCGAACTCATTCAGAGGGACAAACACAGCAGTGGCCTACAGAACTGACAGGCAGATGTTACAATCACTGGCTGTCAATTCATAGGTCATCACCTTGTGTCCCATTGCTCTTCGGCTAAACTTCTAAATAAAAATGACACAACACCTCATTACACGGCGAGCTCTGCTGTGTTTGGCGGCTCTCTGCAGGTAACAGCACCTCCACTGGAACACGCACAGCTTCCACATGGAGTTGCTGTTACATCCAGCGAGCACCGGAAGGCTCATCACCGACTGCAGCTTCTCCAGTTGTTCTCCAAGTCGGTCATGTCGCAGATGAACAAACCCATGATGAGATCACACTCCTTCAGGGCTGGTGTGGGAATACCTGAGATGAAAGCAAGAGAGGAAAAAGGAGAGAGCGTTGAGGTGAACTCAGGATTTGAACTCGAAGGCAGTTGCTTTAGTACACGAGGAGTCTCCACTTGACTTTGACCCGGCAATATCCTCCTCCCAGTTTTATTGCCCTCAAGTAGACGGCATCATTGCTCACGCTCGTCCAACAGCACGGCCAAAGGGCCAAGGCCTGTATAGATAACACAGATTTTATGGTTGCTGTCAACACGAGGCTGCTTTTCGATATGTGAATATATATGGGTGTGTCTGACCTATGTACCTGCAGGCCCTGCATTTCCTGCTTACTCTGACACTTGTCCTCATAATTACTAAAAGATTGGCTTCATACTTTGTCAAGATTTTATTGGGTTATTTTTCAAATAAGTGATCAAAGTGATACGTTTCGTTCCCTTTCAACCTGCCTTGTTGAGCTTGCAGAGTGGCAGACTTTGCCTCGCAGTAAAACTCCGCACGAAAGCAGAACAATAAAGCAATTAAATGATGAGCAGCTCTGTTAGACCGGCTATACTCGTGCTTGGCTGCTTTTTATGTTGGTGAATAGATCAATCAGACGTCATCCATCGCTTTCTGCCTTGAGTTAATCTTGTTAATTAGAAAATCACTATAATTACACCTAGTGTATCTTATTCAATAACTGTGCCACAAAAAATACACATTTTTTAAACATTAAAAAAGAGCAACAAGCAAAGTAGCACAGACTTTGTATCACAATACATAATGTATCCTTACACATAGAGCCATTTCAATGTGCGTAAAATAAAAAAGACTTTTTTTTTTCTGTTTTTCCACCTGCTTTTATTAGGTATTCTTTTGATTAAAGAAAATAATTGGAGTCGTCCCTGTAAGTTGGTTTAATCCTGTCAATTTCAAGCTTTTGCACTCACCTTTAGATGCCTGGGCCCGGTGGCTTTCACAGATCGAGGCCAAAGGTTTGAAGAGCAGCAGGGTGTCATGACACAAGTGAGCCGGGGCCTGAGCGGCAGAAAGGAGATACGGAGAAGAAGAAACAAGAGCAGACAAGCCCGAGACAGATAAAGACTCAGCGGGTGATACTGACACTGAGACAGCAGCTGAAAAGAGGCGCATTTCGGTGTCAGCGAAGACAGAGAGAGCAATGGCAGCGAGGCAGAGCAGCCAGTTTAAGAGATCAGGAGTTGGTGGAAGGTTAATTATTACACTTGCAGTCAATATTTAACAGGCCCAGCGCCCTGCCCCTCAGTCCAACATCCTGATTCCACACTGACTGACACGGAGGGTAGGGCCAGAGTCAAGCACATCTCTTTTGTCCCCTGCACAAAATATGTATTCAACGCCTCACATGGCAATATGTGCTTTTCTGAGTCTTACATGTGATGTGAAAACCTTGAACTCAGTGGGATCTACTATTCATAAGACTTTTTCATATTAATTGAGATTCATAATGTAAAAGAAACTCCCTTGAGCCACCTTATCTTTAACCATAATGCTCAAGACAAAACAAGTAGAGGTTCTCCCTCCCCAGCATGACACGAGCGACAGCATGATGTGCTGCACGTGAGCCCAGTCTACATTCACTGTTGCATTTTTCACAAACACACACACCTTTGCACGATTACTGGAATGATCAGATATGAAAGTCAGGGCGATGAAGCAATAGCTCAGGAGGAAGCAAAAGACTGTGGACTGTTAGTCACGGAGCAAGAGTGAAAAACTGCACAATAAAAGGCTGATTGAATGGTGTGTTAAAGACTGGGAGAGGAGGAGGAGGAGGAGGAGGAGGAGGAGGAGGAGGAGAGGAGGAGGAGGAGGAGGAGGAGGAGGAGGAGGAGGAGGAGGGCGCAGAGTACATTTGTTAATGCTTACAAATTGTAAAGAATGTAAAATATAATAATTATGTTAAGTATAATGGATACAGGACATTTAGAGTTATGGCAAATGACCCTGAATGATATCAGATGTGTAATTCTTTAACTTTAGGGCACTGTAAAGTGACTCACAGCATGTGACACAAAGTGCTGGTAATAAACTGTTGTAAAGTATAATTAACACTTAACGTTTTAGGCCAGTCGCCAGGAAAGATGTTGCCATTGTTCATCTCTGCAAATTACAGATACATTACATTTGTACATTATCATGTAGTGGATATATTTCAACACCACTGTGGTAACATGTGGTTGGGTTTGGGCACAAAATACACTTGGTTGTGGTGAGGAAAAGATTGTGTTTCGGCGATTTGGTGGCACAGGTGCAGCTGGAAAAGCCCTTGATGTCCAGCCCTGTCTAATAGAAAATAGATTTACAAACAACTAATGTTAATCAGCAGATACCGTACATTTAAGGTAGGGGTGTACGTACTTACCTATTTGTACCTAATTGTCCAAATGAACCAGTTCCTATTTCTTCTCAGGGGTAAATGGGTAGCCAGTGTGCTTGGTATGCTCACAGCACCTGTCAGGGCTTAGGACATATTATATTTAGCACCACTGTCAACTCATTATGGTGAAAAATACAACAAGTTGCAAGGACAACTAAGAACAGAGAAGATGAATTAATTGTTGGCAGGTTTGAGGAAACATAAACCTGGTTTTAGGTTTAGCTGAGAGATCGGCATTGCAGCTGTGAATGCTAGCTACCTTATCGCTAACAAGATAGCATCAGCATCAAAGCCGTATTTTGAAGGTGAGCTTGCTGAAAAATGACCGGGTCTCACTCCGTGCAGTCGTTGAAATCCAGCGTTTGCATCAGTTTACGTCACTTGCAGCATCAGAGACCAACGAAAAAGGCGTCTTTTAATGCCGGCATGATACGCGGCTAGTTGCCGTTAGAGTTTAATGGCGCCCAGTAGCGTCAGGGGGAAACGTGGCAGGACAAGGACGAAAGTTAAGGCGGCGAAAGTCCAAGTGGGGCACGCAGGAGGGGTGGTGGATGGGTCAAACAAACACCGACTTTCACCCAAGAGAGCAGTGTTCATGTCCCGTAAGATTCTAAAGCCAAACCCTGATCTTTTTTCCTAAACCCAAACACGTTTGTTGTTGAAGGAGAAAAAATGTTAATTTGCGGTGTCGTACCAACATAAAATTTTCTGTGAAAACGAAAGAAGACAATGCATGTAACACGCTGAACTAGGTCGTATGTGGACGTTGAAAGTCCATGACCAAACGTCGATATGTGACGAGGTTGGAGTGAGAATGTGTTGGTTCATCATTTGTTCTAAAAATTGATTGTTTATTAACTGTGAACGTTTTCAGCATGTAAGCTACCTGTAATGTTACCTGTTTATACTAAAAGAGAGGGACAAATGTAAAGGCTTTTATTATTTACGGGTTACTAAGCAATGGTTTTACTGGTCTAGCCCACTTAAGATCAAATTGCGTTGTATGTGGCCTGTGAGCTAAAATGAGTTTGACACCTCTGGTTTAAGGGAAAATGTAATGCAGAGCAAACTGGCATCAACATAATGAGGAAATGTTGCTAATACATGTGGCAAGACATAAAACTGTTGATACTTCACAAACCAGCAAAATATTCACTGACAATGTATTTCTGTTGTTTCCTGCCAAAACAGGAAGTCTTGCAATACATTATCCACTCGTAGTGACGACAGAATTGTTTTTTATTAGTCTACCCTTTTAACCAAAATCATAATCCTTCCCTGACCTTAACCAAAGTGCTTTTGTTGCCTAAGAGTCTGGACACAAGCCCTAATTTCTGATGCGAAGGTTCTGCACTTTGTACGCTCGCCATCCTCCCCAGCAACCTTGTTCCAAAACCTACATGGTTCATGAATGTAGTGTTTCGTTACCCAAAAGAAATGTTGTCTCTGAACATTATCCAGGCAGTGAGTGCATTGCCACAACAATGCACTTAATGCCGTCTCACACTTCACAACATTTTTGTCCGTCTTGACAGTCACTATGTCAGATTAGACGATTGTGGAGTCATATAATCGTGCTGTGACTTGGCTGAGAGACATGACACACTACATGAGATGAAACGATGGATTATCGCGCACGACACTCATTGTCGTTCATGATCCAAGCCAAAATCATACGATGCTGCGTCAGTAATCAGGCTGATATCGTGTTGTGCAAACCTGGCATAATGAAGCACTTTAGTAACGCACAGTCACTTCTAGGGAGACAGGGCTGGGTTTAAAAAACAACAGCTTTTCATGGCACTATCCCCAGAAGGAAACAGTGATGGTCACTAAAAAAAAAAACACCCACGTTTAGGAGCTAAAAAGCCACTGGAAAAACAGCAATGACTCACTAAAAAACAACCAGTGTAGGTCATGAACAGTGTTCTGTAGTGGTCTGCCAACCCAGTCTCATTTCCATTTCGTCAATGGCATTTGGTCAGAGGCTCTCGGCATCAGACACCGACAAATAGAAGGACCTTTCAGTGGCAATACGAGATGCACCAAGCGGTGGCATTTCTTGACGATCCAGGCAACTACTGCAGTATATAGAGCAACAAAGTTCTCACAAGGCCACGGGTGGAGAGGTAGATGTGTCTGACCTAGGTGATACATATAAACAAACACTGATTAAAAGGAAATACAATTAGATAATATATTCTACTCTGGATATCTGGGTCTGATTCATCTCTGCATGGATGTTATTTTAATCTTAATATTCTAATCTTTCCTTTCTGATTTGTTAGCGGAGTGTCTATAAAATAAAAGAGATGTTATCTGGTGACCTCACAGGGGCAAAAGTTACATTGACAAATTCATAACGAAACAGAATGTATATCAGCAGGAAAAGCTGTATTCCTCACGTAGGCCAGGTATTTCCTTTTCTAAAGTTGTCACTATGCAACTGCTGCTTAAACTCCTTAAATGTATTTTTTAAAAAGTAAAATATGTGATATACATATAGACACTTTTCTTCTGAGCAGTAGCATTTCTTCCAAGCTCTGCCCCCTCTTTTATTCATATACTCGGGCTATCTTATCTCAGAAGTTCAAGGGATTGGTATGGCTGAGTGCAGAGTCCAGTGTCTCTAAGAGAGAGAATATGTGCACAGCATTAATCTGCCACACAGATAAAGTCCTTTGTTGCTCCTTTGAGTCCACGCTGCCTGAGGTCATAATAATTTCTGCCGCAATTTAGATCAGATAACAACATCAATCTGCTGAGCATGAAATTATCTCGTGCACAAGGTCACACGCAGGCCTCAAATCTCATCGCACCGAGTTTTCATTTCAGAAATGATTGACTCCATTAGAGCTGATGTTCTTTTAATGGACACACTATTCTGTTTTCTGGGGCCCAGTCACCAGAAGAAAATGCTGGTGTTGTAGGTTTCTGCAAATCATGGATGTGGTACATTTGTGCTTCATATGTATCATATCAATGTTTCTGAAGTGTAGTATATGAGCTGACTTTGTCATTGGGAAGTGGGTGGTGGACGGCACATAGGCATGACACCTGCACAGCTACAGACCACTGTTCGAGACCAACAAACAACAAAACTGGTTGTTTTTTAGCAAGTCATTGCTGTGTTTCAAGCAGCTTAAACCCCAAAAATCAGTGTTTTCTAGTGACTCCAAATATGGCCGCTTTGTTGTGGTTTTTTGTGTATTTTCAATAAACCTCATTAAACTTTTGCTCTGCCTCATGTGAGTACTGTGGAACTCCAGAAAAGGAACAGAAAACCGAGAAACCTCACAAACTAAGTGGCCTTGGAACTTTGGTATGTTGAAATGGCCACTACACTACCCATCGCTGTTTTTCCTGCGGGGATAGTGCCACAAAAAGTGATTGATTTGTACTGAGACATCACTGCTTTTCCAACCTCTTCACATATTGACGTTTGGTCATCGACTTTCTACGTCCACATATATGTAAGGTACCCTGGGTTGACCTTCTGGGATGCCGTGTCGAAATCTGCCTGTTACATGCATTGTCTTCTTTCTAAACCCACTTCAGTTTTCACAGGAAATTTAACATTTACATACATAAATAAAAGCACTACGTCAGTACAACATGATTGGGTTTAGGCAACAAAAACATGTGGTTAGGTTTAGGAAAAAAGATCAGGGTTTGGCTGTAGGATCTTACGGGACGCACACATCGCTCTCTCGGGTGAAAGTCAATATTTGTTGGACCCATTCACCACCACCCCTCCCGCCCTCTACAGTCGGACTTTTACGCTCCCGCTGCATTTCCCCCTGACACCGCCGGGCACCATTAAACTATAATAGCAATCGGCCGCGTATCATGACGATGTTAAAGAACGCCTTTTTTTTGTTGGTTTCTGATGCCTCAAGTCACTGCCCAAGTGCTGGATTTCAACAACTTCGTAGTGAGACTGGGCTCCAAAACCAGATATTTTAAGCCAAAACAAGATCTTTTCCTAACCATAACTAAGGGATTTTTGTGCCTAAACCTAACCACACATTAACAAAAATTAAAAAAATTTTAACATATCTGTTACATAATAACAAGCAAATGTAACCTATCCATGGTTTGCAGAAATGTAGCAGAAGCTTAAAGAAAGGGGAAGTAAGAGACTGACACTATAGATATCCGTCATTTTAATGGAGTATCCTTCCACTGTTATGCTGATGACACCCAAATCTACCTGTCTTTTATGCCAGATAATGTTAGCTGTGTCAGAAAAGACAGAAGTAATCATCTTTGGCCCTGATCACCTAGCAAGGAAATTACAACCCTTTATTGGTCCTCTTTATTGGTCCTCTTACAAATCTATAGCGAGAAATTTAGGCATTACTTTTGATTCTCAATTGAACTTTGAAGCACATGTTAATAATCTCATTAAATAATGCTAGCTCCACCAACAAAATGTTCTCAAAATCAAATCATCTGTCTTTTCTTGACCTAAAAAAGCTTGACTACTGTAATGCATTGTTTACATGCCTCAGTAAATCTTCAGCAGCTCAGCTTCAGCTGGTGCGGAATGCCGCAGCTCGTATTTTAACTGGGACAAATCATAGGTCACATATTATCCCAATTCTCACCTCCCTCCACTGGTTTCCAGTTAACTTCATAATTGATCTTAAGATTCTTGAATAACTTTTAAAGATCAACATGGTTTTGCGCCAATTTTTATAGCTGTGTTTCTGACTACCTATGCTCCAGGTCGTGACCTGAGATCCTCAAACCTACCCTCACTAGTCGTCCCTAGATCAAGGCTGGTAACTTAAGGTGACCTGGCTTTTGCCATCAAGGCCCCAAGGCTCTGGGATTCTCTGCCTAAGGAGATTAGGCTGGCTGTTGTTTTAGTACAAGCAAATTCTGTTTATTTGTGTGTAAATGTGTGCTGAATTTTGATGAAAGGGTCCCTCCTACTTCCTGCTTGTACACATTTCTTAACTTTGCATACTTTGGTCTCACTGGACTTTGGTCCAGCCATGCTAAACTTCACTGAGGAGCTGAGATCAAAAGGAAAAGCATTAATGTGTGAGAGTTTTCAAAGATCTCATGACTGATGTCCAGGTTTCCAGCTTCTTCAAACACATTTCCGCCTTGTGCAGCCAGGCCTCAGATATCTGATGACTAATGTTCCTCACATAAAGAACGAACAGTTTTTTCCCTGTTTGGTGGACTGCTATGAAGTCAAGATAAATCTAGTTATATCATAGTTGAGTAATCCACCCTTATATTTTTATGTCCAGACATGTCAGCACCACTTGTATGTGAAAACACAACTTTCAATAGGCTGCAGTATAAAAATGAGAGGACTGTATTTAAAGACCCAGAAAACAGCTTCCATGATATGGACAAGCTATTTCCTGTGAAGTTGGAGATCATTTAGTTTAGATTGTTGTACATGAGAGATTTCTCTCTTCTTGCTGGTTTGGAGTGGGCGGGGCTCCGTTGGGAAAAGGTGATGTCACCTGCTCCTGTGTACCAATCAGGATTTGAATCAAATCTGATGACTGTTGGGTTGTTTGAGCATTGTCAATCTGATCAAACCCCACCCTTACTTTTCTGTTGATGTAGCTTAGTGTTGTAGTTTTTTTTTTAACCTTGATTGTTGCTTATTTAGTCCATTATCTAATGTTGTAGAAAAACAATTTTAAAATATCTTCATTAAGCCTATAACGTGGACCTAAGATATTTGTGCCTGCCATATTTTGGATTCCCATCATTTCTGTCCATCAGTGTTCAGACTGCAGAGCTCATATTTCCTTTTCATGTATAAAGATGTAGATAACAGTGAAATAAAAGAAGCAACAACAGAATGAAAAGTATTCATGAGGATCAAAACTTTATCTCTTCTCCTCTCAAAGATCCTGCCCTCAGTGCTCAAGTTGGAGTTTTTATTTCTCAGTCCCCCTGATGCATGAAAGCAATCATAAAGTGTGGCAAAGCTTGCGTCTTAATAACGCCTTTGGCTGAGGACGCCTCTACCTTGTCAGACTGGAGAGGATCATGTTCGATACAGAGAGGCTCTGATCTACCAGCTCATACACAGAGGAGGAAATAAACTCTGCTGCTGAAACATCCACTGAGAAATAACATTTTCATGGAGCCTTTAAAGATGTATTGTGACCTCTGTTGGTGACCAGAATGCATTGCAACGACACGTTTCAAATTCAACCACTTTTCCAGCACTTTACAGCTGTAGTCTATTACATATTTATAGACAGTACATACACTCAGTGGCCACTTTATGATGTATGCCTGTACAGTCTAGTACAATGATTTATTTCCTCATCTAAAAAGCAAACTATTCAAGTTGCTGAGGATCAGAGGACTGCACAGCAAGGGAGCCATCAGTGGCATCACAGATGCTGCTGAGAGGGCATCAAGATGGCTGTGGATGAAAAGGGGTGATCCGTGGACCACACTAGCTACCTAGACACAGACTGGGGTCTAATCAACCCTGGCTGGGTCGCCTGGACAAGGGTGTATAACGCTGAAAGACCCGAAACACCCGATGACCCAGGTTGCATCACTGATGATGTGTCTAGGCTGCACCTTATGGTGTGTGTAAAATCATACAGGTAGTAAGTTATTATGAAAGTAATGCAATGACAGTTTCAAGCTGTTTCAGGCACTTTATTCCAGTGTTTTTAAGGCTTTCCAGCACTGCACAAACCCTGCATATAAGAAAGACACTGCAGATGATTTGATTCATTTCATAACACATAAAAAGAACACTGATAAAACAATGGAATAATAATAGAATATACAACGAAGGCCAAAAGGCTTATTTCGAGTCTCTCACAGTTGATTAACTGATATGATTAACTGAATAAAAGTAATATGAAACTGTATAAATGTAATAAAATCAACAAAATGACTCCAAGAAAATAAATGAGACAAAACCTTAAATGCTAGTTCTTGGATTATCCAGGAGGTGGTGCCAGTGAGCTCCTTTTAGCACCTTGAGACTGTGTCATACCAATGTTTTACCTTCACAGATCATATGAAAGGATTTTTTTTTAAAAGTATAAAGCAGATTCTTCCTGCTGCGTAAGGTAAAGAATTTTGAGGTGAGCCAATATACTTCAAACTGAGTATACCAACCCCTAACTGAAAATATACTCACTTGTATTATTGCATCCTGGTTTGAGCACCTAATTTATACTACTACATTGAATCGACATTGTAGCTACAGCGTAGACTCTGCACCTCCCCAGAAATGTAACTACAAGTCCAGGCGACATAGACCTCCTGTCTGTTTTTGTAAGCTGAAACCATTTCCCTCAGTGGAAAAGAAGCCTCCACAAAAATAGCATTTTAAGTCTTGTTTGTGATTTATCCTGGCTTCATATGAGCAGAGGAAATCTCCGCTTGTCGCTAGGCTAATTCATACAGTGTAAAATGTCATAGGCTTGTGCTAATAACGTTAGCATGTTGTATTTGTTTGGAAAAACGTGTTTACTATAAGACAGTTGTTTTGTCAGTGAAGTTTTATTGGAGCCAAATTGTGTGCCGTTACCTTTGTTAAATGTTGCTGTTGTCCCTGGTTTTATGAGAAGAGGAAAAGATCGCCAGTCGCTTGGCTAATTTATACAATGTGTAAGTTAATGCCGTAGGCTTGTGCTAATAACGTTAGCATGTTATATTTGTTTGGAAAACTTGTTCAGTATAAGACAGTTGTTCTGTCAGTGAACCTTGTGAGTTGTAATTGAGCCAAACTGTGTGCTGTTACCTTTGTTAAATGTTGCCATTGTCTGTGGTTTCATATGAGAAAAACATTGCTAGTTGCTAGGTTAATTTATACAATGTAAAATGCCACAGGCTTGTGCTAATAATGTTAGCATGTTGCATTCAAAGGGGAAAATGTGTCCAAGTGTTTGTCTGTGAATCTTGTGACTTATTGTGAAGCCAATTTGCATACTTGTGTTTGAAATTGTCTCTATTAAGCCATGTTTAATGTGTGTTTAATGTATGTTTTCCATATCTATGTGTGTTTTCAATCAACTAAACTTTAACGTTACAGCATTTCACAGAGAGCACCGCCAACCAGTGTTTTGGAGGTGTAACTGCAGAGTGATACAGACAATGCCATAGGCGTGTGCTAATAACGTCAGCATGTTATATTTGTTTGGAAAACGTGTTTAGTATAAGACAGTTGTTTTGTCAGTGAACCTTGTGAGTTGTAATGAAGCCAAATTATGTACCGTTACCTTTGTTAAATGTTGCTGTTGACCCTGGCTTCATATGAGAAGAGGAAAAGATGGCTAGATGCTAGGCTAATTTATACAGTGTAAAATGCCATAGGCTTGTGCTAATAACATTAGCATGTTGTATTTGTGGAGAAAATGTGTCCAGATAAAGACAAGTGCTTGTCTGTCAATCTTGTGAATTACTGTGAAGCCAATCTGTGTACTTGTGTTTGAAATTGTCTCTATTAAGCCATGTTTAATGTGTGTTTTATGTGTGTTTTGAATCAACTAAACTTTACAGCACTTCTCAGAAACCTCCGTCGACTAGTGTTTTGGAGGTGTAACTGCAGAGTGACACAGACACGCCACTGCTCAAGTATAAATGCTCACAACGGCCCTGACGTGCATAGGCTATGTGCGTAGGGGCTGCCGCACAACTATAAATCCTGCTTAAGTCTATAAAGCAAAACATAGCTTTCCAAAATAGTTAAACTGGGTAGTAGGCCTACCATTAAAGGCTGTGAACAAACAAGTCTTTACACCATGACAAAGCAGTCCATCGCTTAAAGGTCCAGTGTGAGGGATTTATTCTGGCAGAAATGAAATATAATATAATATATAGGCTACATGCCACAACACACTCTTCCTTCAATGTGTCCTTTCTGTGTCTTTTTAATATCAAATTTTGCACATGGAAACCAAAGAGAAATCTCTGCCTTTTGATTGCAAAAATAAACAAAGTATTTTCCATTTCTGTTTTTATTCTGATGAACACTGTTCCACATTATGGGTCCTTTACAGAAGATGGACTGAGGCTGGTTTTACCAAGAGGAGTGTGAGACTGTCTGCTGAGAGGGAAGATATGAGAGCATAAATCCATCACAACAAATACACTCATATGTTGCTGTTTACTTTCAAGTCTGACATTTGATGGATCTTGCACTCCCTCTCCTCCTAAATCTGACAGTGTTTTAAATGTTGAGCTCCACTGTACATGTGAGGGTCCCTGCTTTTACCACTCGTCCTCCTTTTCCTCCTCAAACTATTTTATTAAATCCCAAACAGAGCCTTTGCCTCCTCAGCTCTCCTGGCTGAATGAGTACTTCTCATCAAATGGAAGCAACCTCTCATTCCCCTTTTATCCCACTGTCAGACATCTGATGAATATTTTTTTGTATTCATGGAGGGAGCCTCAAGGCCTGATGAAATCTCTCCCCTCTTAAACTCAATGTGCCTGTTTTCTCTACTGGTCCACTTTCATGCAGGCTCATCCTGTGGATTTATTTCCTTGCTTGAATCTGTAATATGTTATTCAGCTGCCTCCATGTTTCTTTTTAGTGAGAGTGTTTCACTGTTTTTGTCCACAGTCTGAATATGCTTTGCTTTCTATCAGAAACATCAATAAACAAATTGTCCAATCAAACAATTCTGCTGTATTCACAACAGTCACAGGGTCATGGGCTACAAAACCCGAAGGGAATTACAGTCCAGTGTCAGCGGGATTTATAGTTGCTCGCAGACCCTACACATGTAGCCTACGCCGTTATGCACATTTTTACTTGTGCCTGGTGTGTCTCTGTCACTCTGCAGTTACACCTCCAAAACACTAGTCCGCGGCGGAGGTTTCTGTGAAGTACTGTAAAATTTAGTTGATTCAAAACACACATTAAACACACATTAAACATGGCTTAATAGCAACAATTTAAAATGCAGGAACACAAATCAGCTTCACTATAACTCGCAGCATTCACAGACACAAATCCCACAAATCCCCAAAATACAACATGCTAACGTTATTAGCACAAGCCCATGGCATTTTACATTGTATAAATTAGCTTAGCAACTAGTGATCTTTTCCTCTTCTCATATAAAATTAGAGACAACAGCAACATTTAACAAAAGTAATGGCACACAATTTGGCTCCAATACAACTCACAAGATTCACTGACCAAACAACTGTCTTATACTAAACACGTTTTCCAAACAAATACAACATGCTAACGTTATTAACAAAAGCCTATGGCATTTTATATTGTACGAATTAGCCTAGCAGCTAGCGGACTTTTCCTCTACTCAGATGAAGCCGGGGACAACAGCAACATTTAACAAAGGTAACATTAACATTACACAATTTGGCTCCATTACAACTCACAAGAGTTCACCAACAAAACAACTGTCCTATACTGAACACGTTTTCCAACAAATACAACATGCTAACGTTATTAGCACAAGCCTACAGCATTTTACATTACTAGACTTCAAAATCATGCCATGGACTTTATGGGGACACATGACCAACTCCAGTCTCTCCAGTCAGTATATGAGTAGCCTCACATCGCATGGTTTCTATTCACTCTGAATTTTGTCTGGATTCTGGTTCCGGTCTAGAGAGCGGATGCGGAATGCACCAAATTCACCAAAGTAAAAGTGTTCACCAAAGTAAAACTTAAAATTCTGGCGCATCATCGATTTGGGGTGATGAGGGGTGTAAGAAAATCGATTAACTTAATGGCTTGGGGCTTTTCTTGTAAATTATATTCTTTAAATTAAAGTTTCACCGCATTTTTATTAGCTTGGTGCTTTTATTTTGACGGAAAGGCGCATCCATCGAATTCCGGATCCTGTCTCACTCGCCCTGGTTCCGGTTCCTTACCAAAACGGCCACTAACGGCCCCAGACTAGTATATGAGGGAGTCAGACAAGCCAAAAAAATATTGAGTGACCCCGGCCTCATTTTCTTTTTCTCGAATATGACCTGTTACCGTCGGGAGGTGCTACAGAGCCAGCAGATGTACGAGTAACCATTTTAAACTGTCCTTTATCCCCACCTCCATCTTACTACTTCATAAACAAATAGATACATCTGATGTCAGCTCAGGTGAAAATGTTTGGAGAGTTCTGGAGAAGAACTGGCAGTGATTTGAAATCCCATCGGGTGGAAAGCTTTTATTCCTACATAGAGTACAGGCTGCGTAGCGAGAGCTGAAAACCAGAAATGTCAACAACCACTGGGATTCATGAAATACTGTATCAACCCCCCACAGGAGTATTATGATCCACTTGTGCTGAGGCAGTAACAATCAGACTGCTGCCATAACTACTTATTGTTCAAATAATTGTGTATTCAGTGTTCTACAGAGGATATTAAAGCTTTAATAATGTTTAAAGGAACACTTCACCCCTCAAATGATCATGTGTATTTCAATTACTCACCCTGTGTTATGGTGAATTTGTGAAGGAAACTTAGTTTAGGTACGCCTCAGGTGATGGAAGAATCCAAAAACAGAGAAAACTCTACAGGGGGTCCACATTTATCAACAGCAGAACAATTGTTCACACACTTTCACACAAAAAGTACTACAGTGACTCATGTGGAGGTTATTTTGCCACATCCACTTGTTTTGTGCCGCACACTGTTTTGTGCCGCAACAGAAGCCATCCCATCAGTCTCTTGTTATCAGCTGTGGCTACTTTCACAGTGTGTGATGATTTCTTCTTTGCTGCTCTGCTATTATCACTGCAGTCCGTCCCAAACAGCTCATAGATGCTGCTATTATTTGCATTGGGAGCTTCATCACGATCAATAAACAACTGGAAAATATTATTGGCAAGATGGCCAGTGTTATTATGGCACAATAAAAATGATATAATTAGTAACTACCTGGCAATCAAAGTGACAGAAAATGTGAAAACCTGCTGTACTGACATATCGGCTGATATTAGATTGTCGAAGATGTTTCTATATCTGCTTCACATGAAAATTGCAGGACAGAAATGGCCAAGATTTGTATTGATTTGATAAGTATTGTGTATTGAAGTTTATTTTTCAGCTGTAAATTGTCCCAGTCATCACATATCTTGGTTAATCATCAATCTTTTAAGGCCAGGCTCTACAGTGAAGTGCACAAATGTCCAAAGTCCCAAAAGAATTTCATTTACAAAAACAGAACAGAAGCAAGTCATTAAACACTTGAGAATTATTTTTTCTAAACTTTTCCATATGTTACTGTATTATGTTACTCAATTTTCATGACTTCATTTCAGTCCTTCAGTCAGTTGAAGTTGTTGGCAATCTGTTGAGCAGCATTTTGGTTGTCTTGATGCTTCCTCCCTTCAGCATGGCTGACCACAGCAGCTTTCCCCATGTTGCCAACTTGCTGCCATTTGAAAGCAATATATTTTTAACACACGCTTCCCAGGTACTTGCTGAGAAGCTAACTGTTAGCACTTGTTTGGTAACTTCACTTGCTCAGCTCACACAGAAAGTGTTCTAGAAGCTGGAGGCGTCTTTTTATAATTGTTTTTAATGAGAATGAAGCTTTCTGCTAGCGGTTTTTACGTTGCGACACGCCTGGTGTTTTTGCCGGAGCACTGTAAACTCCTCGACTTGAAAAAACTTCAACTCAGAGCGGAAAAGCACCCCATTTCTTTTTTTCTTTTTGGTCATTTTTTCCCATTGTCCAATCAGATGATTTGAGAGGCGGGCCTTCTGTGCTGATCACAAGTATACAGATGGTGAACAATGGAGGAGAATCTGGTGATAGCGGTTGCTGGATACCCAGAGCTATACGGCCCGATGATAGACAGCAGGTTGTCAAACTGCCCCTGAGTCATCCTAAAATATGCCTGGAAATACCCATCATGGAGGAGAAGCTCCTGGACCAACTGATGGTACTCCCCATGATCCACCCTCTTTTTTAGGGTTTCATGTACCCACACAGATCTCTGTTTCCCTGTGCCTAACTATTTGCTGACAGCCTTTCACCCTCAACCTACTGTGCTGTGATGGGGCCTGAGACATTCCTGCTGCCAACTAGCTGTGTACGCTAATGTGTATCTATTTGGCACAATGTTAGACTTGTTTTGGGATTTTTATGAACATATTTTAAATAATAGCTAAGACAATATTTATTCAAAATTCAAAAACATTCAAAAACAGGAATTTTATGAATGTGGGAACCCTGTGGATCCATTAAATGTTTGGCATTTTTGCTTAACAGAAAGACAATTTCCAGAATCATTTGTACTCATTTGATCTTAAACCATTATGAACAGACACAGCTTAGTTGCATAATAATTACACTATTTTATTCACCCAATTCTAAAAACATCATGTCAGGAAATCGTGTTGACATCTGTGCCCTTGGCTCTCCAGAAAGCATTTGAAACAAACTGTGAGGTTCAAAACGTGACAGGTAAACGTCATAACAAGAAAAAGTGAATAAAGACACAGTGCACTAAATTTGAGATCAAGATCTACATAAATTCAAAGTCGAGACAACGCCTCAGGCTTTACAGTCCGTGTAGAAATAGATGGAAACAAAAATAAATTGGTAAATATAAGCGGCAATTATTGTGTTCTGAGCTTTTGGGGGATTTGAGGGGGTGCTACACAGGTAAAAGTAAAACCTTACCTGAAGTACAAAATTAGATGTAGAGTTTCAGTTTCAGATTTCATTTTTTCAACGTAAAAAAAAATCACTAAAAATTAAGTGTCGCTAAGAAACAATGTAAAACATCATAACAGACTAATGAATGAAATAAATTATTTTCCATCACTTATGATGCTGAGACAGTAAACACAGGTGCACAGTCAGACAAAAAGGAATAACGCTTTGTTCTTTAAAAACACGATTCCACTGTAAGACTTTATTCAGCTCTAGGAAGTGTCATCTATCATGTTAAACTAAAATCTTATGTACAGGCTTTTCCATCATCTCATTGTTAATTCCAGTAAAAGATCCGATGCTATTCACGGTCCTTTCCTTACCCTTTATAGAAAACAAAATCAACAGCTACTTTCATGTTACAGTACACAACAGATTAGTCACATATAAAAAAAGACTGAAAACACGTTGACAAAACATTTAATCAAACACATATGGACATCTAAAGTAAAAAGCCCTACCCTGCTCCCTGCTCTGTGCTGATTACGATTCCTCTCTGATCGGAGTGCATCCAGAGAAAAAACTGTTCTGAAAACTCGTCAGGATTCTTTTCTTCTTCTTGAGGAAGCTGACTGTTGTTGTGTCCTCGTCATCGTCGTCACCGTCCTCCTCTTCCTCTGGCAGGATGGGCTTCCTGACCAACTTCAGGTCTGGAGTGGGATGTCCCATGTCGCCAATTTCTTTAAGCACCTGAAATAGAGCGTATCAGTACATCGGTGTTACCTCTGTGTTATATCTTTTTAAAGCTGCAGGCGAGAAACTGTGTATGCCAAAATACACATTAATAATAAGTGAACAGAATGAATCAAAGTGGGCAAATTTAGTCTTGTGCATCTTTACATGCATGCTTATCGTTCTTAGAGCCACATTATGACTGACTATTCCTTGTATTGCCAACAACAACAAGAGCCTACGCCACACCCTACACCGTAGCTTTCACAAATAAGAAACAATAAATTGTGAAGACAATAAAGCCTCCACAAAAATAGCATTTTAAGTCTTGTGTGTGATTTATCCTGGCTTCATATGAGCAGAGGAAATCTCTGCTCGTTGCTAGGCTAATTTATACAATGTAAAATTCCATAGGCTTGTGCTAATAACGTTAGCATGTTACATTTGTTAGTAAAACGTGTTTAGTATAACACAGTTGTTTTGTCGGAGTAGAGGACAAGTCCGCTAGCTGCTAGGTGAATTTATACAATGTAAAATGCCATAGGCTTGTGCTAATAACGTTAGCATGTTGTATTTGTGGGGAAAATTTGTCCGGATAAAGACAAGTGCTTTGTCTGAATGCTGCGAGTTATAGTGAAGCTGATTTGTGTACTTGTGTTTTAAAAAGTCTCTATTGAGCCATGTTTAATGTGTGTTTAATGCGTGTTTAATGCGTGTTTAATGCGTGTTTAATGCGTGTTTGGGTGTGTTCTCAATCAACTAAACTTCACAGCACCTCACAGAAACCCCACCGCCGACTAGTGTTTTGGAGGTGTAACTGCAGAGTGACACAGACACCACCACACAAGTATAAATGCTCACAACGGCGTAGGTCATGTGCGTAGGCTGCGGCGTCGGCTCTGCATAGAGCTGACGCGCAGGTATAAATCTCGCATGAGTCCTCAGAAGGGGCAGGCTCACCTTCTTAGTGGGAGTGCAAGATGGCGGCTTGAAGAATGTGGAGTTGTCAGGGCTGACAGATGCAGGATCTTGGAGAGACACAGAGTCTCTAGAAACACTTTCTGTCTGGCTTACATCCTGAAAAGAGTAAAAAGTCAAAAACTGAGAACAATACTTCATCTTCATGAAAGAATCCAAAATATTCATCAAAGCAAATTGAGGTTTTCTTGATTGAAACGTCAAATCCAACTGTACAGAAGAAACACATCTGTGTCTGTGGTCATGAATGCCATATTATGTAATAAACTGTTAAACTAGTACCTATTTATTAATATTCTAAAACTGATGATGTTATAAATATTAGTTTAATGGTCCAATGATAACTACCAGTAAGACACTTTTTCTCAGTCATTACATCTTTGGGGCAAACAGATCTTGCCCGGGACTCCTTCTGGAGTCACAGTCGGTGCATCCCTACCACTATTACATTAATTACCAATATGTTTCGCCTTCTATGATATTATATTGGCTGGTGTAGTGTGTGTGTTGTTTTAATGGAAAATCATTAATAGAAACACGTTCTGATGATCTTTTACTGTACGGAGCAGTTACATTATGCCAAATGTAAATTAACATTTCACATGGAGTGTTTAAAACACATCCTGACAATCCAAGTTGCAAATGTTTTCGCACACATTGATTATCAAAAGTCTCATTACTGAAAAATAAAAACAGAAAACTAATACAAAAATTTTGTTGCATGAACCATTAGCAAGATTTGAGGTACTTTTTCAGCAATTACTGAAAGCTAACTTACCTCAGAAGGCACCCGGTTATCCATATTTCTGCACTTCTCATGATCACACTGGCAGTTCTCCCCGCATGTCATCTTTCCTTTGCGACACCTGCACTGCTTGTTGCCGCAGCGACCTTTACACGCACACTGAAGCGAGAGAAACTTCTCAGTATCATGATCACAGTCTATGAGCTTCGTAGTTTCACACACAAATGACCAGTTTGAAGATGACCCCTGTCCTGATCACAGTCTTACCCCAGTCGCTTTTGGTTTCTTTGAGGCTCTGCGTCCCTTCTCAGGTTTCTCAGGACGCCACTCATCCTCCTCCACCTCGTCCGCTTCCTCATCCTCACTGGGCGACATCAGCTCTTCAATGTTGATGGCCATACTGTGCTGGCTACGTTTAGCTGTGGTGAAGCGCTTCCCTTTAGGCTATCGTTGGTAGACACACAGACAAAGAGAAATCAACACTCTTGGATTCCATCAACAGTGAGCCATTTGAGATAATAAACCCATATATATATATATATACACACTTGAACAAAAAATAAACACCAGGAGATGAAAGGACACCTCAACTCAACAAACACGAAGGTAGAATATCTGGAATAACTCACCTTTGGAGGAACATACTCAAACGAGTCGTCTGAGCTCCTTTCATTGTTGGTCACAGGCACAAGGACTTTCTTTCCACTTGCCAGGTGAAGCAGTGAGAGTTTCTGTGGAGGAAAAAAAAATGAGAGAGATTTGAGACAATTCACCTTAACATGAAAATATTAAAGAATAAAATCAGATGGAGGCCAGTAATGTTGGACTAAATTATAAAGGTTACCTGCTTGTATTGCTCATTCTGCTCCACCAGTTTCTGGTTCTGCTCACTTAATTCACGCAGCTTTTCAAGCTCTTCTTCCTAAAATGATGTTACAAATAGCAACATGATTAAATTGTTGCTTCTCCTGAAAACAAGGAGAAATGCAGAGTGAAAGGTTGATGAAACCAACCAACCTGAAGTTTGAGGCGCTGGAGAAGCTCCTTCTCCCTTGAACTCTCCTCATTGTTCTCCTTTGTTTCATCGGCCTCTTCACATATGGGTTTGCTCTGTAGCTGGTTAAGGAGGTACAGGACCTGTGCGGAAAAAAATAAATAGAACAGAAAGTTTCATAAATTTGCATGTCTCTGAAAGGGAATGCAAAATGGTTTATGACTACAGGCTATGAGCACCTTTTCTTGATGCCTCTGCTCCAGCTCCACCTGCTGCTGCTGGTGCTCCATGTCCATGGCTGACATCACGTTTCTCTCTTCAGCTAGCATCCGCCTTAAATCTTGTGAATTCCCCGTCTCCTGTTTGAGTTCACTCTCCAGCTTGGCGCTGGCTGTTTTAGCAGACACCAGCTAAAGACAAGGGAATAAAGTGATATTTTTGTAACGGCAACAAATGAATGTACCGGCAACAAATGAATGTACCATTACTAATTTACCACACAGATGTGAATATAAAAAAGTTGCTAGCAGTTGCTCACCTCAGACATGAGGACCCTGAGGGCACATTTGGCCTCGACGATGCTTGTGATGCCATCAATGCGCTGTTTCAAACGCCCCTCGCCATCTGCGACGAGAACTTTCTGCTGAAGGTCGGCTATCTGGGCGTTTCTGTTGGGATACAAATCACTCTGCGAATCTTAATAATTCCTGCATTGAGGTACAAAATCAATTCAGTCTGTCCTGTAGATATCTTTTGTTAAACTGATACTGTTTGAAAGAGTCACAAAATCTTAACAGCAAACATTAATGCAGTGACTGGGCTGCTCTGTGAGACTCACCTGAGGCCCATTTCTGTCTCTAGGTTCTCCACCTGTTTGGTCAGAGGTGTTTCCAGCGCCCCCTGGGTCTCCAGCTCAGAGATGATCAGTGTGCGACGCTGCATGGAAGGACACCACAAAGCACTGACTCTTTGTACTTCGCAGATTCAATGCATGTCTCACTTATTCTCAGTTTGTTGCGTATTTTTGTGCATGCTCAACAGTAGAGAAATCCCATCTCACCCTGATTTTGGCAGCAGGTCGGTCCCCTGCCTCCATCTGCTGTTTGAGGTGGTTGATCTCCTGAGCCAGGACCTTTCTGTCCTCCAGCAAGTCATTGAGGTGGCGCCGGGCCTCCTCTGTGCTGACCATCACCTCCACTTCATTGAGAAGCCATGTCTGATCACACAAATACAGTCACAGAGTTAAGGCAGCAACACTCTCATTGGTCTGACGTGGATTCTTTAAGGTCTATTTATACTTCAGCGTATTTGTAACTGTTGGTTAAAGCAGGATAGTGTTTCATCAGAAATAATTAGAGATGGAATTTCAAGGCCGACAATCTTTCAAACACAAAAATGTCAGGAGGGCAAATAGGTATTTTCTGACTGAACTTTTTTCTAGTGAAACATCACATCATAGAGATCCTTCACCATCACTAGAGTAAATACATCAATGTATTTCAAACTGTTTTGTAACAGTTTAGGCATAGTTTATCTATTTTTAATATTTATAATAATGTCAGACTTATTGACAAGCATATATAGGCTGCATATAGACTAAAAAACATTAGAATAACTTTAATTAATGCTTACATAAAGCCGTTATAGTCCATCCAATGTTTGGAAAGTCTGTTTTATTAAATTGGCTCACAGCCATGTGGCATCATTCATCCTCTCCTTTGCTGCTGAGGTCAAAAGACTCTGCGGGTGAAGCCTCAGACTCAAAGTCTACAAGAATTCAACTAATCTGATACATTGCCAATCAAGCTGAACCATTAAAATTAGTACAGGTGGCGTTTGTTTTCAGCCTGTTCACAACAATTTCCTATTAGAATAATGAGCTCTGTATGGTTATGTGAAACCAGCTAGTTTTGTTGTAGCAACAAGCACTGACAGAGAGGACAGGATAGAAAGGCAGAGGGGTACAGTCCACATTCAGGACCAGGTTTTAGGCATGTTCTGCACTATCAGACGGAATTATCGACTGAAATTCCATTATATAAAACAGTAACCACATTTCTGTACACCTCAGCTAATAATGTAACTGCTAGTAAAGTAATGCTTTTTTGCACTTTGTCCAGTCTAGCAAACCAAATACAAGTCTTTGAGACGACAAAGTCGTCCTAGAAGCAAGTTTTACTACCTTAACTCTTGCAGCAGCTCCTTCCATTCCTCTGTTATGGAAATCTTTGCGTTTCTCTGCTACCTCACTTCTCTTCTGCAGGGCGTCTTTTAACCGCTTGTTTGCAGCTGCAGCCTGTCGGGGAAAGATTGTAATAAGCCGCTTTAGATAATTTCCATTTACAGGGGCTATTGAGAAACAAAGGAAGTGACTGGTACAAATTAGTGACACATTTATAAATATAATATACAATATTTACATCCTACTTTATAGATTACACAGACAGGAAACCAAGAGGCCTCACCTCCTCAGTTTTACGGCGCAGAACGTTGGCCTGCTTCTGGAAATCCCTCTCGAGTTTAAGCAGCTCATACTGGCGCTTACGATCCTGAAAAACAGGTAAAAATAAAGTGGGAGGTTCATGAAGCCAAAGGACATAAATTAATAAATGCAAGGAGGAAAGAATTTAGCAGCAAGATTTTATGAATGAAATGTTGGTGAAAGAAAATGTCCTGCAGTGTCTCTCCACAAACCTTCTCCTTCAGCTGCAGCACCTCTCTGTCCTTCTTGCTCTTCCAGTGTCTGAATTTCTCAGAGTCCTCCCTCATCTGCCTCATCAGCTGTGTACGCTGGGACTTCATAGCCTGTGAGACCACAGCGTTATTAAGCTTTGAATTGGCATCTGTGGCTTACACGTTACAAATGGTATTAAATATCAGCAATACTTGCCAACTCAGTGAATGTGGTGATGCCATGGGATAAATAGGAAAAGTTGGTCTTTACAAACAATTTTATCTCCCCACAGAAGGGCCAAATACATCAAAGATACATTGTCACTGCGATTTGTTCCATATGTAACTTTAACAGAATAGATTAAAGTAAAGAAATTCACTGGTTACCTGTATTTCTTGCATGAGCTTGCCAACTTTTTGAACAGAGGACTCTTTGATTTTCAGCAGTTTGGACTGATCGAGAAGCTTCTTCTTCATGTCCACAAGCTGGCCCTCGAGCTCCTGCAGTCTCTTCCTCCGCTGCTCACTGAGTCTACAAGAAGGTGGCGTCAGATGTCAGACGAAGCAGGAAGGAAAAAGTCAAGGCTTGCGAGGTTACTTTTAATATCTAGTGTTCGTACTTCGCCTGGTTAGTGTCTTTCTTTGCGGACTGAAGTGCCAAAACAAGGTCCTCTTTCTCCTTCTGCAGAGAATCCACTGCGGTCTGTAGAGACTGTACATTTTTCTGCAGGACACAATGCAAAGAAGTTTAAAACATGGCCATCATTTATCAACATTTGCAACGTGTGGTTCAGAATTAATATAAGCACACAAAAATGCTATACTTTAAACTCCCCTTTCTCTCATGAGAACCTGGTACCATAGGTGTTTCGATGAGAGTCATACTTCATCACTCACGTTAACTTGCGGATGATTCAGCATTATGTAGTGAAATCTAAAGCCCAGTTCAGACCAAAGATTCGCAATGAGATGAGTTCTGCAATGTTCTAAAAACCTGCAAAGTTCACACCAATGCAACTAGATAAGATGATGTATCTTCTCTATGCAACAACTCTCTGTACCTCTGTTCTGATTTCCAGATTTTCAGACTTATTTTGTGGCTAAATCTAATTTGTAGCTTATTAAAATATGAATGAGGATAGTTATAGTGAGATACAGGCCACAGTGACCCACCGTCCGACACCGGCACACCATGAGGACGGAAACAGAGGGCTCGGTGGGGACGTAGCATCTGTCACTGAAAGCAAACACGCAAACTGTGGTCATTTTGACTTGACCAGCAGACTTCACTACAAGCCGATTGGCTGTAAAAGCAGGTGACTTGCTTTACGTTCTAAAACCAGCTGCCAGCGATTTGACCAGTTGAGTTGTAGGTGACACCATCAGCCGCCGTGAGTTGCGCTCATACCGGCCTGTTCACACTGCTGCAACTTTTCTCTGCAATGTTCTAATACAGTTTTGTCTTGTCGCGAATCTTGATGCCAACTGGGCTTAAAATGCATTTTCCAGGTTCTAATTTTCTGTCCCTGTGTTAATTGTTCATTCATCTCTTGTGATATACTAAGTATGTGTCTCAAAAATAGTTTCCAGAACAAAATTCCTCTCTTTCCTCTTCCTGTTAAACAGAAAAATATTTAGATGGAAATGTGCTCTGGGGTGACTACCTAACCCTGCTCATAAAATAAAACACCACTTGCAGAGCATTATCATAGTAAGAGTTGTGTGTTTGGACTAACAACACATGCAGGGGAGGCATGGGTGGAGCTCAACAGTCCTGCACTTTGAGCGATGGATCCCCATTGCAGTTAAACCCTGCACAAGCCAAGCCAAAGATGTTCCTAATTCTGTTTCATTTAAGCTTGGGCAGTACCTATTTTTTCTTTCCTTTATACCCCTGACCTCTGGTAGCGCATGCTGTGCACTACATAAAATGAGTTTAATAGCAAGACAAGCACCTGTATATATTGAAAATCATAGCATCGGGATTTCTAAATACCCTGGTATACACATCCCCTTTTCAGGCACACTCATGTGCATCAAAGTCAACATTTGTCTTTCTGTCATCAAAGACACTGCATAGTGTATATCCTCATCCCCTGCTCATCTGTCCTATGCAGTGTCAGTGAAAGTGACTGGCACAGGTCAGGAAGAGGACAGTGTTATAAGAGTATCGAATTAAACAACGGAAATTTAGGTGGTTTATTACTATGAGAGTCAAACATGGATGCAAAATCCTCTTACCTGGTGCTCTGACTGCATCGGCTCTAGCTGGGTGTCGTTCTGGCACATTTTCTTCACAAAAGCTTCCTTCAAGCTCAACACTTTGTTCAGCTCGATCAGTTCCTTGGAGAGCTGGGCCTGCCGCAGTGCATGACGGGTTGTAAAGGCCTCCGGGGAGTCCTTCCCAACAATGCCGGTGACATCCTGTTAAGTGTGTTAGAGGTGGAAAACATCTTATTCGCATTTGGTTCGGCAAAAAATAAAGGCTGAGGTGAAGGAATGTATCTTTGTGTGTGCAATTAAAGAAATATGAGACTGTATTACAGTAGATTTAATTAAAAACATCACTGAGAGAACAAACGTTTTAACATACCGTAGGAGATTCATCTGCCCCATTTTTACTGCCATTCCCAGAGACATCAGCTCCATCCTCTCCTGCAGCCATGGCATCAATGGAGGCAGCGATGCCTGCACTCTCATTCTTTGAAAACCAACAAACAGTAAGCCATGAAACTCAGTATTGTGAACATGCTGTCATTTGGTGGATTATAATGTATGATGACTTGTGTACCTTGAGCTCCAAGATGATGTCTTGCAGGTTCTTCATCACCTCGACATTCTCCTTCAGCTCCTGGTCCTCCAGAGTCTCCAACAACTTCTCAAGATCCACTGTACATCTGATATAAAGGTAAATAAAGAGCATGGTTTCATAATGTGGCAGTGGTAAAGAAGAAACAGCTGAAAACTGACTTCTGCCATTAAAAACCCAACAAAGCTTTCAAAGAGGACCAATTTTACTTTTCCATGTTTGTATCTTATATATAGTGTCATAATAAAGGATGTTAATTTAAAGTGTGAACATGTATGTAGAAGTAATCCCTGTGAGCAAAAACCTCAGGCTTCAGACCGTTCTGAACACTGTTTCCAAAGTGTTTTCTACTCTGGCTACAGTATGATGTCATAGTTGGGCTGCCTCCAAGTAGTCGACCAAACAAGCCGGGAGGTCATTAGTTAGCAAGATTTCATTGGTCACTTAGTCACAGAAAAAACAAACAAACAAAGCTGCGCCTTGTCAAAATAAATTAAAACCTATATGGCTGGACCATGTGGGAATTTATTTTGAAAGGACAAACACAGGAAGAGGCCACGCTCAGCAGTCAGACAGGAGTCAGGTTAATTTCCAGGGCTGGTACCTGTGGTTATTCCACAGGCTAGTTAATAACATGTCGGGCAGGAAATCCAAAGTGTGGGATCATTTTGAGAAGGTGAAGGACGAACCCAAGGTGATATGTAAACTCATCTTCATTGGTCGACTACAAACATGACGTATCATCTGAAACATGGAAGTAGCTACATGCCCATTAGCCCACAGCGTCATTAACAGGCGGCTTGCTCAGTGTGTGACGTGCACTTGTAGATAAAATATAGGTTACTTAAGTTGATTGCCAATGTTGTAAATTGTTGCCAATGTTGTAAATTGTGTCCCTGATTTCAGATCAGATTCCTGATGGAAAATGTCCACTCATGTTACGAAGCTTTTAATGGGGATTTCACAATAGCAAATGTTGCTATTCTTGATTACATTCCCCCCCTGCTGCACTGACAGAGACGCCAAGATCTGGAAGACCTGGAAGTGGTAACAGGTCAGAGCAGACTGGACTTTTTCCAGGAGGGGGTTTAAAGAGACCGGCACTAAAACGGAGCATTTCAGACAGAATGTGAACACAGGTGTTACAGCACAGACAGCTTGAGGAAAATAAAGTGTTTTTTGACCTTTAAAATATGTTCGAGTAGAAACTTTAAAAACAAGTATGAACCTGAAAATGAGCACGTAGGATCCTATCCAACAAGAATAGCTCAACTATTGTGTTAGACACGCCCTGAAGCTCCTGGCTTCTTGCCCCTGTAAACTTACGCGGCATGGTCCCGCAGTTGTTCCATTCTGCTTTGTAGTTTCTCATTTGCATGTTCGGTCTATAAAGTAAAGTAAACACAATGTGAGATGCAAAACAGTGACATGTCTGAGAGACGATATCTAAAATAAACAGACTGTAAACTAATATAAAGTGTTGCTCTTTTCTTAACCAGTTTATGTTTTATTTCTGTATCTGTTTTGTTTGTCTTGGCTTTTTTTCTATCCATGGAAAAAACTAACACATCATCACTCACAGTATCAGCTTTCAACCATAACTTTAGAGGAAACATTTGCAAATGTTGTCACAGCCTGGCTCACCATGATGATCTTCTCAAACATGAGGGCAGTCTGTCCAGCTGCCTCGCTCAGCTCCCTGCTCAGCTTATTGTTCTCATCCTGCAGAGCGCGATTCCGTTCCAACAGCTTCGTCACATTCTCCGCTGACTCTGGCCTGTAACGGAGAGACTGAGTAACCGTTATGGTCTTTTGTTACGGGTAATACGTACCCCGGGTGCATTTAACCGACATCCTGTTAGGACGTCAGCTTATTGGGTAAACTTTATGTCTTACCCAGAGAGCACCGGAGCGACTCCTCCGCGGGCATGAAGGAGCATCACCTGCAGCTCCTGAACCTAAACGAGTGTATAAATCAAGACATTTAAATGGTAGTAGGTGAGGTGTGTACCGTATACTTTCTGTACTATCAATCTTAAAAAGATTTCTCCCTTGTAAGGACTTCAACGAACATGCAGCATAATCCAATGGCAGTTTGAGATCTGGCTGCTTCCCCCAAAAATGTCTGTACCTGTTGCTTCAAACGGCTCATTTCTGCAGCTCTGGGGTCAACGTTGACTATTGGTTTGTTTTTAATCTTGCGAGCTCTGTCAGCATATCGCAGTGTGTTGATGGTCTCCTCCAGATTCGAGTCTGCGGGACTGACGCATGCAATCATCAAAGTGTGGCTGTTGCCTCCCAAAGAATCTGACGAAACAAGCAGAAAAGAAATGACTAAAGTGCCTAGTAAAATCATTTACTATGTTGCATTGTTGCCTGATGTCATTAAGCTGCCATTTTTGCATTAAACAAATAAAAAAGTAAAGCCATATGCAGATCCTACATTACAAGTTGCCAGCAAACACATCATCAATTGAGCAGAATGAAAAACTTGCCATTAGACAGTAAAAGTGAGAGAAGCAGCCTCGTGTGTGCTTAAACACAATTTGCTCATGTTTGAAGATCCTCAAAGTGAGGATTGTTTTTTACACTAATGACCACCGAGTCACTTTTGAACATCGAAATCAAAGCTTACCTTGTAGCAGGCGGGTGAGCTTGGAGTCTCTGTAAGGAACAAAGCTGTTTTTCTTGCTTTCATCCCCCAAGGCACTGATCACATTACCCAGAGACAAAAGGCCACGATTGATGCTGATGCCTGAAGATGAAAATGAACAGCATCAAAACAGAAAAGCCGTAGTTAAGGACACAAAGAGACAACACAGACATAATATACTACGTTATTTGTCACTGGGAAAATCAGAAATTAAGGCTGACAACTTTTAATTGAGTAAATTGATGAAAAGTACACTCAGTTTACCTTCCTTTAAACGATCTCCCTCCGCTTTGGTTTTCTTTTGCCTCTCTGAACCAGCCAGATCCACAAGGTGCAATTTTGAAACAATGGAGTCGGTTCTGCAACCAAAGATTAGACAAAATACAACTAAGATAGTGTTTTCAAATGTTGCTTTGTGAGCCATAGCAATACAAAGCAGTTTTAAATAAAGGCCATAGGCTTGTGCTAAAAACATTAGCATGTTGTATCTGTGGGGAAAAAGTTGTCCAACAAAAGACATGCTTTGTTTGTGAGTCCTGCGAGTTACTGTACTGTGAAGTCAGTTTGTGTACTTGGGCTTGAAATTGTCTCTATTAAGCCATGTTTAACGTGTGCTTAATGTGTGTTTTGTATCAACTAAACTTTACAGCACTTCACAGAAACCCCGCCACTGACTAGTGTTCTGGAAGTGTAACTGCAGAGTGACACAGACACACCACCACACAAGTATAAATGCTCACAACTGCGTAGGCTCTGCATAGAGCTGATGCACAAGAATAAATCCCACTTAAAGGGTACTAATATTAGCCAAAGTGATTGTGTGACAAAAGACCACCAAACTGACTTGTCTGTCCCTCTGCGCTGCTCCAGTGTGATGGTGAAGATGGCATGTGAGCGCGAGGAAGCAGCGTTCATCGCCGTGGAGCCCACAGTGCGAGCAGAATTTCCAACCTCCAGACAACCCACCATCTCTTGAGCGGAGAACACTTGCTTCTCAGTTAAACCCACAATCTAGGAAACAGGATATTTCCGATCAAAACCAAAGCAGACACACTATATTATATTTTAACATGTGATTTACAAGGTACAGAACAAGTTTACTTTCTATCTGGTTCTAAGCTTTAAAGAAATGTGACAATATGTGTGTTCGTTCCTGTAAAAATGTCAATTACTCACCTTAATGCCCTCTTTAGGGTCCTCCCTAACGCTGAGGGAAGATTTATCTTTTGATGCACACAGCAAGTCCAATATGTCTTCATTATAGATCTACAATCAAAAAGTAAAAGCTCAAGTGAATTATTTTAAAAGGCCACTGTCAGCTGCACCAACATGTGCTGAATGCCGAGGAACGCAATTCATTTCTAAATGACATAAGAACACAGTGTAAACAACATTTCCACCAACCTCCAGGTACGATACTGCCAGGCAAAACTCACAGTCTGTCCTCTTCTCCCTTTCCTCAAAGATCCTTCTGATGACTCGTGGAATAACTCCGACTGAAGGATCATTCTCTTGAGCTGATGTGTATGTTCCTCCCATGGAGAAGGTCTTTCCTGATCCCGTCTGTCCGTATGCAAGAACTGTGGCATGGTAGCCTACAGAAAGCACAATTCAGTGAGGATACAAAATGATTTAAAAAAGAATAAAATTATATTTTTCATTTGTGTGCAGCCAAATGCCAATTGAAACTGATGTTGCACAACCTGCACAGTTACCTCCCAGGAGGGGTAAAAACAAAACAAAAAAATTCTACCGAACTCAAGAAAAGCATTATGTTAAAAGTTATAGCTACCTTTGAAAAGCCCACACAGTAACGGGGTCACAGTGGTTTTGAAGACCTCCTCTTGTTCAGTATTGGGATCAAATACATAATCATAGGTGAACGCCTTCTCTGTGCCGACAATCACCTGAAAACAAACAACAATTTTTACACATGCAGCACAGTGTAGCTGTTCAGGCTTTAAAGAGGTGGTGAAATAATTACTCTGAAACAGACGGAAACAGTTTTTTCTCAAACTGTGTGTTGAGCACAGACCTGTGGCTCCCCAGGCACAAAAGTGAGACAGCACTGACATCCCTCGTTGATTTCTTTCGGCACCAGCGGGCGACATCGCAAGGCAACCCGCACTGGGATCACCTTATCATCCTCATTTGTCATGATGCAAGACTCCAATATTTACCTGGCGATAAAAGAAACATAAAGAGGCGATGAAGCCGAGCAATATCAGTGCAGTCGTATGACAAAAGAAAAAATGCAATGACAATTTTTGATTGGACAGAAAACATTGATAAAACTTCACTTTCGCTAAGTGACACCACTCAAATAACACAGTGTTAGCTGCAATGACAGATACTGAGATACATTAACTTTTGTTCAGTTAATTATGAAACATGTGAACAGACATGTATTGCTTGAATTTAGGAGACGGACTTAGAGATGAACTGCAGAAAATATCTAAATGACAGTAGCCACTGCTGATTCTTTATTGTATGATACCAACAAAAGACATTAAAACCTGATAAAGGTCAAGGTTACCATTTTTACTAGGGCTGCAACTAACGATTATTTTCATTGTCGACTAATCTGTCGATTATTTCTTCGATTAGTCGACTAATCATTTTATCGAAAAATTTGTTAACATGTTGAAAAATGTCGGTCTGTCTCTCCCAAACCCCAAAATGATGTCATCTAATGTCTTGTTTCATACTCACGCCAAAGGGTTTTAGTTCACCGTCATGGGAGAGTGTGTAAAGCTGCCAATATTTGAACGTAGGAAGCTGCAATAAGAGTTTTTTGGGGGACTTTTATAGTACTTTTCTATGAAAAATGACTCAGACTGATTAGTCGACTACTAAAATAGTCACCGATTATTTTAATAGTCAATTAGTCATCGACTGGTTGACTAATCCTTGCAGCCCTAATTTTTACTGTATTAAAAGTGTAATAAACCGCGACATCACTGAATTATACTGAATGTTGTGAACTTGGTACATTACGGTTGAATGGTTAAGTGTCATATGCATTAGCGTGGCATGTATGCACATTACTCGGACATCAGTGAAGTGTAATAATATTTCATCAACAGACAAAATGCACTCAGACAACACATCAGCAACCAAAAACAACACCAGGGGAGGGGATCAATATAGCACAGTACCATAAAATTTTGCCTGAAAATATTGTTTCATATACGCATGCCAAGCAGGGTTGGAAATTAACGTTTTTGTCTACCTGCCACTGTGGCTGGTGGATTCCAAAAGCTATCAGCCTCTCAATAGATTACCATTGGTTTTTCAGCTGGTGAGTGAAGGAAATCTAGCAGCTAATTGCATATTTTACCAGCATTTGGCTAGTGGCTGGTGCTGATTTCCTACCCTGACGCCAAGGATTGATTTTTTCATTAAATAACTTAAATAACCCAATAGAATAATAACATCAATTACTGTTTCAGTCTACTTGATATATTTTGCCGCAATAGAAAATGACTAAAGTGGGCTGAACATTATCTTATGAGCTAAATCAGATGTTGACAAAGTTTTCCTTTGGGGAGAGTTGGAAATAAAGGCAATAAATCACAACATGTTATCGAAATACAATATATATCGCGATACATTTCAAATATTAATAATATTGTATTGTGACACCCCTAGTGTGTCAGTGGTTGTATATGGTGAAAACTGGACACCCAAATACTTCATAGACTGAAAGCAATGTGAGCTGACCAATTACCACAGTGGCCAGGATTATAGCCAACCACATAGACAACCGTATTTACATTTAATAACATCAGACACTTTATAATTGGTTTACAATATCTGTATTCATACCATATCCCTGGAACACTTCACTGTATTTTAAATGCACTGTATATGAATCTACTATAATGGAGTCCCCAACCTTTTGCATAATATCTTGTACCAAGCAGCTCCAATACAAATTACTGCAGCTGATATTTATGTTCTACATGAAATCTTACATTGCTGTGTGATGAAGTGTGAATGCACACTGATATTTTGCATCACTTCATTGATGCAGAAAAATAAACAAGAGACATAACTGTTGAAAGCTGGCTACATTAAGTGCAATAATGGACATTATGTTGAGATGACTAATTTTATGTCTCCTCCATTTTGCATCTTGCACATTAATGAACTTCAAAAGGGATGTTTCTCTGGGTGCAGGCCAAGAGACGTTACATTCAGATCATCTGATTAATTTTGGTGGTAAGTTATAGCTTCCAGTGGTGAAACAGAAAATGTCCTCGCGACCATGGCTGTTGTCATGGTGTCCAATGAATTGCTCCATTATTCACCGGCTATTTGGAGCCTGGTTGTCTGAGGATGACATCATAATCCCAAAGGTCATCCCTTCCTTCAGACAGATCAGAACTGAGATGTTTGATAAGCAAGAGTTAATATGAAAATCCAGTGTTAGGCTGGAAGGGATAAACCCTCTAACTGCGACACATAACGTAAAGCCAGTCAGCTAACGTCATATCGTTAAACGTTACTTATCGTTTCAGACGCACTGCAAAACAAGTTAAAGTGCATTTGTATTGAGTTTAAAATAAACACTGTGAGCAAACACGTCGTCTCCAACCCAGCGGAAGGCTGATAAAGTTGCTGTCAGTTTACCGTTAACTACCATAAGTTAGCTTGCTGCAATTGTTAGCAAGACGTTGACATTAACGTACCTTTTCACGTTTACTCCACTGCTAACGGTAAATTATCACGAAAACGGCATTCAGCGGTTCCGGCTGATGGCGTTCCGCACTGATATCAAACACTCCTAATAAACCGTCTACTTCTAAATGTTACTCGTTGACGCTAACTTGATCAACTTCGGTTCTTTGCCCGTGTACTTACACGGCTATCTTTGAGATGAATGTTGATGCTGCCCGCCACTTTCAAACACCAAGCCCCGCCCCCTTCCTCTTCTTCTACTTGTGGTTTTTCGGCAGAGTCAACTCAACTCGGCAGCGCCACTGCCCCCTACAGGAAAAAAAGGTAAAACACAGTATTTGTACAATACATCATGAAACAAACACACTCAGTCTTGCATTCACCATCATTTTCACTCACTTACACACATATGACACACAAGTAGATCCCAGTTTAGTTGTTATTTATAATTCCTCCCTCTTTGCCTTTATAAACCTGTCTTCTTCACAGTGAACTCTACAGTATTTGGTACACTGAGACACTCACACTACTCTTCCTCGCTACTGTATCTCTACTGGACTGTTAGACTGCTGGATTATAAACCTAAAATATATACCCTGATGCTGATATATGTTAATATGTATTACTGTTATATAGTATGCTATATTTATACTAAAACAAAGCGTGATTGTGCCTGTGAAGTAGAGGCTCCAACTCTCTTCCATGGTCTGCAGTCTCCTTTGAAACTTTTAAAAACCCCTGAGGGCCCATCTTTTCAAAATAGCCTTCGTCCCACCCTCAAGTGTCTGGTGTTTGTTCCTAGGTGTGTCTTCTTTTCTTTACATTACTTCCACCTTATACTACATCTCCTGTCCCATACATCATCATTTATATTTCAATACATTATGTCAACATGCTAACTTCTAATATGTTCAGATTGTTTTGCATCATATTCTGTCTTAAAATGTTAATATATCTTCATACAGACAAACACAAAGTGCCATTAGTTATTCATATCATTAATCTAGTGTCCACTGTTCACATTATACCTGGGTGGATTTTTGAGCGGTACATAAAATAAATAAATAATAGCATTCATAACAATAACAAGAATAACAAAAACTATGAGCTGTGTATATGTTAATTATTAAATTAGTAAATTGTTTGAGTTATAGAGAAGCAGTAGGACAATATATGTGTGTTCTTCCCACTCCTTTTCAAACATGTAAATATTTAACAATGTTTATCTATGTTGTTTATGAGAGTCTGCTTTATACTGTCCATTTTATTTGTCATTCTGGTTTTGTGTCATACTAAATCTCTCATGTATTTTTTATTTTTATTCTACTCTATTCTGGTTTTAGGTTATTTTTTACATACCTTGTATTATTTATTATTATACTTTCTCTATTTTACTGTTGCTGTCTTTGTGCTAATTTCCCCTGGGGATCAATAGAGCTTTATCTTATCGATCTTATTGCAACAGTTATGGATTTTCTTGCATATAAAGTTTTTTGGCACATTCACAAAACTGGATATATTTCAAGGAGTGGGCGGTTTACAGATCCATCAAGACTCGGAGGTTCAAAAACTCTGTTAAGAAACAAATCATTGAGTCTTTAATGAGTTAGCATTCAATTATTTGTGCTTAAGAGCTGAGCAATAATGCATTCATCATTTTTTCATGAAGCGAACAATGTATTCTAATCAAATGTACAACCAGACCCGAGCTTGCAGTGTAAACCCATCTCACTGACTGGTGACTTGAAAGCTGCACTTACCGAAAATTGCTACAAATTTATCTTAAGGCAATAACTGTTGTTACCTGACAGTTAATTTCATCCCCTTGTTACTGATAATGAGGGCAGTTAGAAAAATACCCCTCAATTCCCAGATGACGGAGATCACAAAACAACTAAAGCCAGGGTGTGAGGCAGAGTGAAGAGAGCAAGCATCAAACCACGCTTCCCAGCGAACGGCATGGGCCTCTGTAATTGTGTAAGATAGACACGCCATGCTAAGAAATAAAAAGCCTGGGAGAGATTTCTTTCAAGAGAAGTGCAAATAGAGGAGGAAGCCACGGCAGAAGGGAGGCTGAGTGGGTGACACGACATCCCTCTTGATGAGACGAGTTTTCAGCCCTACAATGGAAAATGGGGAGTGACTCTGTGTTCTGGCTGGTGGGGAAAGGTCATTACACTGGGAGCCAGAGGGGAAAACAGCTGAGTCCAGATAAAGTGATGACAAGGTTTCTGCAGGGAGGAGAGAGCTAAGCAGGCGATATAGTGCCAGAAGTCAAAGCGTGGACTTGTATTGCAATTGTGTGCGTCTGATAAGCTGCCTTAACATTTCCAAAAATCACGGCAAAAGATGATTTTCGCAATTGTGTGTCACCAAAATTAGAGGACATATTAAATGTACAGGAGAAACGCTCACTCACATGTGCAACCCATGACCTTTGTCAGCCTTGTGACCACTGGGAGCTGTAACAACATTGACAGAGCTTATCCCCTCCAACACAGATGTCTGGCTCAGCCTCCACCCTCCACCCTCCTGTGACAGATGCTGGTGACCCCGAAGAATGAAGTCACATTTTCACAATAGGAATGAATAACAAGGGAGTGACATGTCCTGCATCATGTTGCAAAAATGTCTTTTATGGCAGTCACTGGCTTGTACATGCATCATATTGATTATTTGAGGTAATACACAAGGTAGGAGGGGCTCAGAGTGCTTTGACATTCCAGTGGGCGGAGGAATTTGGTGCCAAAACATGACATTATCCAACTGCAAATGATTGTTTTGATGTCTGGGAATCCCAGCAGGAGACTGGAGAAGTAATCACTGAGTCACTGATACTGACCAAACCCCTGCTGATATACTATAGCCATTATATGCCACAGGGGAGTAAAGGTATCGTTTAAATTTCCTTTAGTCCCATTCAAACTCATTACTATTCAACCATATAGTTATTTGTGTTTCTGACTTTTTGAAGCACCTGTGTTTCACTTGAACTTTCTGTTTATGGCTCACTCCCCGTCTTCAGTCAGCTACTGTACACACAGACTCAGAGGCGAGTGAGTCCTGCTGCTACGGGAAATTCCACCACAAGGCCTAATAACAACATGCCAGATTGCCTCTGCTCCCAAGAATAGAACAGACAGTGAATGAATGGAACAAACCGGTCTATTCTCTCCATATATATTCACTAAATGATGATTGTGCATGTGGGGATTTTATTTTATTTTTTCTTAAATGGGGAGATTAAAATGCCAACAATAATGCGCTCAGCTCAGCCTATTTGGCTTATAAAGCCACCTTGACCTTGAGCAGCAGTGCCCACTAATACTGTGGCTGGAATGGGAGGAAATTCAGCCCGCCTCCCTCTTTTCCTGTTGTAGTTTCAGAAGATAATCTGCATGGGGTGGATTGCATTGCAATCATCCGTGGCTAAAATCCAATGGGTGCATGAATGGGGTTTTGAAGAGGATACACTCCGCTCAGCTGCACTAAGCCATGTGTACATACCAGCTTCATGCTCTGCTAAGCTAAACGGTCTACGATGGGGTTTCCCATTAACTGCGGAAAATTTAATGTATGATAAGAATAATTGCAATCTAACTAAAGTAGCTAAAATAATAATTAATTTTGCTGAGAATAAGTTAATTTGAGAAAATTAGAGTATTTTGCAGGAGAATTTTATCACTGAAATATTAGCGAGGGGTCACCCATTGCTCTAATTCCTCATAAGAGCTAATTAATCTGTAGACTTCATGACTTTACAGTGCTGATAATGACAATAAAGCTATGATACTGTATTGCATTATATCACTACATGACTGAAGACATTTTTCTACATTATTCTGTTTACTCATCAGGTAAGTTTTGGTCTTTTCTATTTTCGTAAAAATGAATAAATCTTTTTTTTTTAAGAATACATTTATTACATTTTTTTTACATACAGCACAGAACAAAGCAGCTTGGAAATAACATGACAAAAATTAAATTAAATTAAATTGAATTAATTACATTAAATCAACTAAATTAAATTAAATTAAATTAAATTAAATTAAATAGTGGGCATTACATCCATCCCCAACCTTCATTACCTCCTACAACCACAAAAGCAGCAACAAACAATTAACAGATACTGGCTGAGGCGAATTAGGAAACCCCTGTAATATGGAAGATGACAGTGTATGCCCAATGTACTTTCAGTAAGGGTCCCAGACTTTATAAAAAGCTTCTGCTGAGAAATGAAGCATACAAGAGATATATTCATTGGGAACACAATGCATTAAAAGATTGTGCCATGACTTCCTTGTTGGAGCAGCATCCTTGGTCCAGAAGAGCAGAATACTTTTCCTGGCAGCAAAAGTCAAAAGATTGAAGAGTCTCTTATGTTTAATATTTGTAACATGAGCATCCAGGTGACCCAGTGAGAGGCACATAGGGTCTAGCTTTAGCTTCACACATAGCCATTGACTGTAGCTTCCAGACTCAGAGTTACACTTACAGCAGAGAGACAAAATATTAGCATCCATTTTGTTTTTAACAGCAGGTGTTATATGTGCGATGTACAATTCTGAATTGAGTAGATTTGGTTTGATTGCAAATAGATATTTCCATGGCATGGCTCCACACTTCCTGCAATAGCGATGCCCAAGTCTCTTTGAACAATTGCCTCATTTACAATCAAATTAAATGAAAAATAAAAATAAAAATTAAAAAACGGGGGAACTCAATCATGCAGGACAATGACAGCTGCACCTGAACCCTTAATATGTACTTTAGTCGGCTCAAGAGGGCCTGTTACCAGACAAATGCTCACTCAATAACCACAAGAGTCAACAGTAATTAGCTATTCATTTTAAAACAGGCCTGAAGCCTTATGCTGAGTCAGTCATGAGGCACTTTATGGGAGGGGTGTCTGCGGGGTTACTGTTTACTGCTCTGGCCTGGATGATAAAGTCAAATATGTCTGGACATGACAGCAAATGGGGGGTAAAGACAAAGCAAATGGACACTGAATGCACATTACCCTTAAGATCAGGTTAATATAAGCGCAAGTACTATTTGGGCGCGGCAATATTGCAGACGTTTACATCAGTTTAATTGGCACTGTTCCTGTTATGAGAATCAGCACCGCACATAGAGCAAATAGCACTGAGGATATTACAGACTGCTCTCAAGTTTATCATACTGACGCTGTTCTCTGTGCTGTCAGTGAGGCTTTAAATGCTGAGCGACAGGGAGCACCTTCCTCTGAGATCATTTTATTGTATGGACACTATAAACTGTCTTGGCCTAATCATTTTTCCCCCAAAGTATGCAGCTTTGCCCAAGTTCTACAATCAAATTTGGCCCATAAGCTTTGAAGAAGGATGAGTTATGATTAAATACATCTCTCCTGACAAAACGTCCCAGAAATTCAATTGGAGAACAAGTATGGAAAAACAACAAAGTCATTTGTGCCTTGAATCCGTATTTCAGGAGAAGCTGTTTCAGCCGTCAGCCTTATGTTGCTTAAAATTCAGTTAATCCCAAGAGGTATTTAGCTAATTCAACATGAGTGTTTTGAATGCATGAGAGAGGAGGAAAATGCGCCCTCAAATGCATTTTATAATCTCAGTGTCTAGATGTTTCATCCATCCCCGTGACTCAGGGCACGGTCATCATCAGCTGATTCTACCATGTGTATTAATCACTGACATTTAAACAATGGTCACTGCTCTCTTTCCTGATACATTTATGGAGGCGGGGGGGGGGGGGGGGGCTGAAAAAGGATGGG